>NC_091476.1:12409468-12716968 GCF_036971445.1 Narcine bancroftii | reverse complement strand
GCATATGGGGGGGGTGGGGGGGGAGGCGCGAAGAGAGAACAGACAGCCGGGGGCAGGGGACAAGGCGAGGCGGTCGTATAGTTGAGGACAGCCTGCAGTTCAGATTAGACTGCAGACTGGTCACAGAAATGTCTAGGGCTCCAACAGGAAAAATACCAGTGTGGAAATTAGCTTCTAATTTCCATCCTGACCTTTTTACACAACCTGCATCGGGGGAAATTTACACATATTTCCCGTTTCTCAGTGGCAGTGTAAAAGGCATAATTGACAGACTCACACCTGCCTCCTGAAGTGTTTCTGAACTGTCAGACATATGCTTGGGAGTTTTTTTTTTCTTTAAGATGTGAATTCTTCTGGTATCAGCACTGGAGGTCTTCCTTACATGTGAATTGTTTGTTAACATATTTAAAGATGTGGAGCAAAGGAAAAAAAGCATTGGAGGACACTGTTGTTGTCGGTATTGATGCTTTGCTACACAATGTTTGTAAAGATTAGGATTTCACTGTATGGAACTGAATTTGCACAAGAGTAATTTTGTAATAATAAATTTGAAACTTAAAACTAACTGGTGCACAAAGTTGGCAGATTTCCACCACCACAAAAATTAAAACATCTCTACAAGTAGTTTGAGAGAGAGGAAAGGAAAATCAAAGGGAATAATTTGGGCTCCCATTGACTTGCGTAAAACAGTAATTTCAAAGAACATGCCCTTCCTCTCCTGACTATACGGATGTCTGCTGACACTTAAGTGGACTGGACCCCCCTCCAATTACCCCTTCGCCACCAATTCCATATCAATCAATGCAAAAGATGGGATGGCATAATAAGATCTTTCTAAAATATATTTGAGATTAAAACAAGCAAACTACATAAAAGTGATCAACATACAGAAGAAGGTATTCCTTTCTTTATGGAATGGAATGTATGCACAGTTGAGAGCCTACCTCACTCTCTAGAAAGAAAAACACGAGAGTCTTGATAAGCTTGGCATTTGGACTTTGTCTTCCTTTTCTTTTCACTCCCACTTCATCAGAATCAGATTCTCGATGACTGAAAAGTCTTTAAATAAACACAACACGACTACGTTTTAAAATGTTTTTAATTTACTTCCATTATTGCCTATTTCCTCAGGTCTGCAACAATTACTATGGAACATCCTTATGGATGCAGCACACAGCAAAATCCACCTGATAAACTATTAAATCTGCTTCAAAATTACATACCTGCTATTCAGGTGGAGAAAAAAAAAAACACATGCTGATCATTTTCATTGACAATTCAAAGAATTTGCAATTCAGGCATATAGTAAAGACCAATACATTTCAGTGGGATTTAGGAACAGTATTTCTTAGTTTGGAAAAGACTAATCAGTGGCAGAAACTGAAAGTACAATGTCACTGTAAAACCTATGAGGCGCTTGAAAACTGGATGCAAGCAATAATTAATACAATGATCAGAGCAATGCCTTAACTTATTGCATGAGCACATTAAGTGTTTAAAAATACCTTCCTAATTTTCAAATCAGTTGGTCAGATTTTGAAAAAATTCAAAATAATATGAAATTGAAATCAAGTTTTTTCTCCCCAGAGAAATATTACTCCATTCAGCTAATCCAAAATTATATTTTGCAACATTAAGAATTCTTCAAATAGATGAGTTCCCTTTCTCATATCTAAAGTACAAGTTAACTCAAATCTAACTCTTAGAAAAATGTTGGATCCAAAACAATTTTTAACAATTATACAGTGTTAAAACTGGAAAATTGCTCTTATACTTCTCTCCTACAAAGTACAGTAAGAACTATAATACCAATGCAGCACTGAAAACTCCAAACTCAAGAGTTTTATTCATTCATAAGAAAATTGAGATTTCAATTTTGAGTCTGATTTGACAGTGTAAAATATTTATATGTAGTTAATGGATGCCTGCTAAATGAGAATTTAAATGGAAGTGTCAGAAAATTCTAAAAAAAATTTTGTCATTGAAGTACATGAAGAGTCCTGCAAATAAACATGAGAACACAAGAGAGCACAAGAAAATCATGGCAAGACAACTCGCTACTTCAAACCTGACCCACCATTCAATGTGATTGTGGATAAGCTGTTAAGACTTCAATTCCTCTCCTAAGCAGTTGAGATTCCTGTAGCCCTGATGTCATCCAAATTTTTGAAGATTCATCTGCCTCTCAAGATCTATCCTCCAAAATCCTCTGGAGAGAAGATTCTAGAGATTCACTGCCCTCCATATGAATAAATGTCAACACATTTCAATTTTAAATGTCTGCCTTCTCATCTTGCAACCACATCCCTTGTTTAAGCCTCTTTAACAAGTGTCTCCATATACAAAAGATCACCTTTCATTCCTTTAAACTCCAAAGAAAATAGATATAATCTTCTTAGATGCTCTAACCTTCTTAGATGTTCCTAATAAATCCTAATACAATAATCTGAGAAAATTATTCCCTCCCACGCAAGACAAAATTGATTTTAAACAAATAGGACAGTAACAGGCACTTTTGGCCCACATGCCGCCCAATTACACCTAATTGACCACGACCCCAGAACTTTCTGATCTTACTTTTTGTAAAGAAATTCCCCTGCAGCCACAGCAACTGGTCGATGAGCTGAATAAACCAAGTGATAAACGTTTTCACAGTCCTCAGAAGTCAGAACATCATCACTACCCCTGAAGTAAAAAAACAAAGTAAAATTATTTAATTTAGATCACTTCCATTTCAACTAAAACTGTTATCAACCCATCACTGTTCCCCAATTTCTTGCCATGTAACCTACACCAATTATATCTCATGCTCATTAAAGTCTATTACTTTTACTGCTTAAAAATGAGAAGTACTTGCAGATTCATTGCCAGAGTACATACATGGCATCACACACAACCTGAGATTCCTTTTTCCTGCAGATGTGGCAGAATTGCCACTAATTGGTAGTGCAAAAAAATAAACTGTACACAGTGTAAACATGTAAACAATCAAAGAACTGTAAAGAGACTGTGCAATACAGAGAGAACAAAAGAAAATCAATAAAGTACACAAGCAAGAGTCTTTAAATGAGTCCCTGAGTTTGTCGTTGAGGAGTCTGTCTGATGGTGAAAGGGTAGCAGCTGTTCTTGAACCTGGTGGTGCGAGTTTTGTGGCACTTATACCTTTCCTGATGACAGCAAAGATGCATTAGAAGGATCTTGAAAAAAATATCAAGGTGTTGATCACAAGTTTAAGGTCAAAAGTTTGGCATCACGTGTATAATTTAAATCAAATGTTTAAGACAAACATAACCAAGAGGTGAAAGGTAGCATTTTTGTTTCCTCTCTGCACCTCACTGCACTGATATAACATTGAAAAACATGGTTGCTCTAGTACCATCAGATCAACAGAGCAGCATAAGGACATCAAAAATCTGTAGTCCAATTACAGGAATGGGGCTTGAACACAAGTGCTGGTCTTAGGCTATGGCTGATGCTTACTATCAAATTATGTTTTGATTTCGGAAGCAACTTCTGGTGTATATCTAGGATTGATGAAGTAAACTGTATTTAGCATTAACAAATAATCAATTCTTGTTGTAGCATTACTCCCAGGGAAAGAGATTTTGTTCAATTGAAGCAGGCTTCCCTTGAATATATCTGGAATCAATGTTCTAGTGAATTAAAAAATTATGGCTTGAGTTAAGACTTACAATTGTAAAGAAAGTTTTTGGTACATTGGCCTTCAAAATTCAAAGTATTGAACAAAGTTATGTTGAAGTTGTGTGAGGCCAAACTTGGGAGTACTGTGTGCAGTTTTGGTCACCAAGCTATAGGAAAGATAAAGAGTGCAAAGAAAATTTACAAGCAGGCTTTTTCCACTTATGTTGGGTGAGACAAGAACAAGAGGACATGGGTGAAAAGTATAATGATTATGGGTGCATTAGGGGGAAATTCACTCAGTGGTGAGAGTTTGCAATGAATTACCAGCAGAGGTGCTGGAACCTTCAGTGCAATGAAGGTTTCACTGCATTGATGATTGGGGTGGCAGGTTTTTAAACAAAATTTAGCACACCAGGCATATACTCACAAGTACAAGAATAGCAAGTGATCTGAATGAATCATTAAAAATTCTAATTGGGCCTGGCAGGGCGATTGCAGGCAGCTGACCAAAGGTAATATTAGGGCCAGGGCAGCAGGTAGGGCTGGAACCTCGCATCCCAATCCAGGTAGGTTGAATCCTGATTTCTCTACATGCAATTTTCCTGTTCTCCATCAGATTGAAATTTCCCCAAAGATTTGCTCTCTTTCCCTAACAATCCAAAAATGTGCTGGTCAACAGGTTAATTGGTTACTTGAAGTTGCCTTCATGTAATTAACAGGAAGAGAATGGGATTGTTCCAAGAGCAGCATTGATTTGATAAGCCAAATAGCTCCCTTCTAGGTTGTGAGAAAGTATAAAAGTAGAACTATCAAAATGATGAAAGCAAAAATCTTGACGAATGGCTAAGCATGTGTGAGGCTAGCTCCTGCTTCTCTCAGATGCTTTTGAGTGCTCATATAAATAATAATTTTGAGATACAATATACAAGAAGAAAATACAAATGCACTGGATATTATAATGAGAGGTTATACTTTTAAAGGGAGTGTTGAAATATTCAATCTTTGACAAGAGAAAGAAGTGGATGATTAGAGTTCTAGTTTATTTGGTTAGATATCAAAGATATTCTGAAAGGTTAAAATGAGGAAACACAATAACGTTTTAAGGGAGTATAAACATCAGCATCCATTATGAAAAGTAAATAAATTCAAATTGAACTGAATAAAGAATCATTTATAAAAGTACTGTTATAGGATTTAAAATAAACATCCTGCAACATACAGAAGTGGCAATAAACAGTTTTTAATATCTGAATTGTCACATTTATGACTTGGGTGGCTGTGTACACAGCCGAAAGAAATACAATGGGTACAAAGCTGGTGCAATAACAATCCCCAGAATATTGCAGGATGAGAGGGGTGCTCATATTTTTGAACAGTAGGCAGAATTCCAGCCAACAGAAAAGCACCCCAAGGATTAAAATTAAGGTCTCCGATGAGAGAGAAAAGTACATTAAAGTATAGTTGTTAATAGAAAATGTTTTAATCTTCAGTGATACTGAGAAAACAGAAAATATGAATAGGCCAATACCACTTGCTATAGAATTGGAAAGATTCAAAGAACACGAACAATTTGAATAACAAAGGTAACTGTATTTAAATTACATGATCAGGTGCATCAGAACCAACTTGACCAGAATAAAGATAATTAAAGGTCATTTTCCTGAAGCATAAAAAGTGCAAACAATTTAAAATAAGCAATTTTAAGATCTCAAACATGAAGATAAAAGTAACTGTCAAGCCAAAAGATCTTACAGAACTGATTAGCAAAGCTGATCAAGTGAAAAGCGACTATTTCCACTTACTGCAGAACAAGAGTAAGTAGTTTTATTGCTTGTACAGCAACTTCATATTCTTTATCCAGCGTCATGGAAACAATTCTATCCTGAAAACAAACGACAATTCAGAATGTTCATGCAAAACATGGGAAAAAACAAAGAAAATTACATGCAACTTTTACTGCAATTCGTTAGAAAAATAAACCTTGGACAAAACTCAAGTTTGATTCAAACTAATCATGCCCTGGTTTCCAAAAGCTACATTGATATCACCAAAAACATGAATTAGTCAATACAGACCAACAGAGTTGATTATCACATGAAATAAATCACCATTCCACACTAGACTTCCCGTGATTCAATTAACAGCAAATTTGAAGATATTTTGTCTTGTACTGAAAGTGCCCCAACTCCAATACTGCTGTTAAATAGCATTTTCAGATAACAAATGCAAAATCTGTGACTCTTCCAACTATGCGAGAACTGCAAACAAATGACATTAAATTTTATCTTAAACTTTCCATTTTACTCTGGATATTGCAGGATGATCAGTCACCCACATCTGATCGGAGACAGGAACTCGTTATTTGGGGTAAAATTTGGACTCTGCCGTGTAATGGAAAAAATGTAACATGACCATACTTCACAGTTTACAAAGTTTGCACTGTTCAAATTTAATGGAACTGCATTGTTGAAGAGGACCAAGTAGCATTTGACAAGACTCCACTCAATAATATTTTGCAGCAGTTTAAGTACTGTGGTACTGCTCACAAGTAAGCTAAGTCCAACCTCAAATCAATGCTGATTTATGATGGTGTGCATGCAGAAAACATGACTGAATCCAATTATAATTGGAAAGATTTTTTATTCATTAATTTTTCAGCATTGCTGGCAATCATTGGGCCATCCTCGATCGCTCGAGTTGGTAATGATCCAGTGCCATCCTCATGCAATTATTCCAGAACTTGGATCCAGAGGTAGATAAGTATTTTTTACAAGTGAGGATAGTGAACGACCGAGGAAAATCAAAAGGTGCTGTGTGCACTGCAGCTCTTAGCCTCTTTTTTGGGGTTAGAAATTAGATTTATTTTTATTTATTCATTCAGCACGGTAAAAGGCTTTTTCAGCCCAATTACACCCAAATGAACACACACCCCAGTAGGTTTTGAACAGTGTAAGGAAACAGGAGCATCCGGAGAATCTCCTCAGACAGCACCAGATTTGGCACTGGAACTACGTTGTGCTAACCGCACCATTCAGTATTTGGCATATACTGTTGAAGTAACCTTTTCCTGAATGATATCAAGTCTTCCAAAGTTGCACTCATCCAGGTTCCAGTTAAATGAAAGCATTGAAGGGAGAGTAATGTTGTCCTGAAGCATATTAGTTAGCATTACCAGATACAATTCTGACTGAAAAAGATGCCAGGTAAATAGTGTACATTTTCACAACAGAATTATTGAGGGCATCCGTTTATATAGGTGCTGTAAACTGTAAAATTGAGACATGAGTGTAGCACCACGTACCAAGAGAGATAAGATATAGAAGTATGAGAGAATAAATCCAATTAGTTTCTGCAGGAAGAGTGCAGATTCAAATTTTACCTTAGACTCAGTAATAGTGCACCTTTAAATTTTTTTAACCCGTGTATGCACTTTGATAGAATTCTTTTTAAAAAAACTAACCTTGAAACGGCTTGTAAAGAGTTCAAGTTTAGGAATTAGCTCTCTGTTGTAATAGAGACCTTGCAAAGCAATTAAGCATTTGAGCCTTACTTCACCTTGCTGAAAAATAAAACAGATTCTTTAGCCTTTTAAAGTATTGATTGAGGGTGGGGAATTCAAGCAAATTTCTACATTTTATCTGCACTAAACACCCTGCGAAAATGAAGGATAATTTACCTTATCATGCATTGTCCATCCCACATACTTCAAATAGCTGTCATTTAAGAAGGCATCACTATACATTTTCATCCAAACTCCTATCTCTTCAATGCAGACAGCTCTTATCTCAGATATCGCATCACTTGGAGAAGGGGAAAACAAAAAATGATAAAATAATACATCTCTGCAGAGAATTGATCTTCCTGAAGCATTACATTTAAAACATAAAATTGAGAGACAAAAGAAGTGCTTCTTACCGGTATCGATGCACAAACACACCCTTAAAAATAGCATTCATCATATTTTCAATTTCATCCTGATTTTCTTGAAGCTGGGAAAGAATCGGGGGGTGGGGGGGTGGGGTAGAGAATGTTTGCAAATTTCATTAATCAGTATAATTTCCAGAATGAGGATAAAATTTCTGCTTTGCAAGGAAACTGATGTGTGGGCATAAAACACACCTCACAAATTGCATAAAAATTCATATTAATTTATAATAATTCATACTTATAACATTGATCACATAGCATAGGAGAGCAGATTTCTTAATCTAAATTACATTAGTTAAGCAGATGATCTTTGACAAGTTTTGTCAGCATGAAAAACGACTGCCTTTAAAAAAAACTCATTCAAGATCAACTAAAATTTAAATACTCCCAACTCCTCATCTGGGATTTGAACTGAAATTGTTCGTTTAGGTCTACAGAATTTCAACACTACCATATCAAGAACTTAAACGCCACAAAGATCTCCTTGTTTTGTAGGAAACAAAAAATTAAGCTAAAAACGCGGTAAATTCAATTGTGTTTCTTAATGAAAGAAAAATAAAATTTACCCTATGTCGCCATATTAATATTTGACTAACCTCTTTCCTCTTCTGTAATAGGAGCTCTAATCTGTCATTAGCTCTTTTGCCGATAATTTTATTCCTTTCAGTTTCATATTGCCGTTGCGTATTATCCATGTTGATACTTAGATTTAATGCCACATTTACTAGTGCAGTCATCAGCTTCATAGCTACGTTGGTAAAGATATGGAGAGTATGAATTTAGCTATTAATACAAGTTTCATTGTTAGTCACACCCAAAACATGCATAACTGAAAACAGAGAAAATGCATAAGCTATTAAGCTTCACAAAAACTCCAACAACAAAAATAGTAAAAACATTCAACACTGCACAAACCATACTCATGGTCATAAGCAGGCATTTGAACAAATATGGTACTACTGCTTGTACTTCAGCTGAAGACTAACTCTTAGCATAAAACAAGTGATTCATCCATCAATAGGAATCAAATCTCAAAATGCACCAATGTTGAAAATAGTGAAGGTAATTCACCAGATTGGTGCTGGTGAGATCTCATGTTTGGGACTGACAGAATTACAAGGATAATAAATGGGAGCAAATATTCTGCACTTCTGAAGTCCTGATTAGAATGAGTTAAAAACAAGTTTTATTTCAATGCAGAAAAAAAACATTCGATCCCACAATAGATAAGTCTTGAAATTTTCAAGTCGTGGCACAGCTGAAATTTGCCTGAAGTACATACAAACATTTTGAACCCGGATTTATTTTCTCAATTGTTTTTATTTTTCATCTTATAGCAAGCAGAAACATGATGCACAGGCAAAGCTAGTTCCTATTAAGATTAGCCAGACACAGAGCCAAGATGCGTGTCTGCTTATGAGGAAGACGCTAAATCAAGACATAGGCAACAAGTGACCGTTCCAACAAATGGGCAACTGAAGCTGTGACACAATCGCATAAGCAATGAAGTAATAATTTGATAAAGATGTTTTAACATATTCAGATGCAAATGTAAAAATAATGCTTGAGCAACAATGTAGAATTGTTCCAACAGCAAACATTTAAGCCAATTATTTCACATTATATCTGTACATTGATGAAAATTACCCCAGAGCTTTTCAGATGGGCAAGAATCAAAGACAATTAAACATTTTACTATGATCCAGTATCAGAGCACCAGAGGGCTACCTTCTGAGCCTTTTACTCAACTTGCTTTACCCTCTGACTGTGTGACTCGGTATGACACCACCACCATCTGCAAACCTACTCATGATACCATGAGAGTGGCTTGTATTTTAAAAAAGTGAGGAGTGAGCATACAAGAGGAAGATTGAAAAGTTGACCAAATGGTGCACCAACCTTGCACTCTATAGGCACTTTCAAATTGCAGCACCTCCTGGTGGTCCTCCTGGGACCCCGGAGAGATTACTAGGTCATGTATGCCTCCTGCACCTTTCAAATAGCAGTTTAACCTTCCTGTTAAATCACCATCCCGGCAATTTTGAGGGATCCCGCCCCTGCGATGACGTGGTTATTGACACCTGTTCCTTGTGTTCTTTCTGCTCCCTTTCTATTTAAAGTTCCAAAGTAACCGGGTAAGTAATTTCCCCTTTCAAATAGGCAGAGGAGGACACCGGGTTAAGTTTTACTGGGTTCCTTGAAGGACTTGGACCTGGGTTGATTTTGACCAGGCTTGCCTGGTTCAGCCCTTTCAAATAGCCCTGTACCTGAGTCTTCAAGATGGGAGGGGGAGGGGGGTGGGGGAGAAAATGTCACTGTATATGTGTGAAAAGGAAAAAGTGTGTATCATGGCTAATGTGATTTATGGTGTGAAAAATAAAATTTTTTTAAAAATATAGTAAATTGCTTGGTTATCCCCATTTTACAAGGCAATTTGAAAGGGCCTCTCCAAAACCAAGGAGTTGATTGTTGACTTCAGGAAAGGAAAACCAGATGTGAACAATCCAGTGATCATTGGGGGATCTGAAGCCCTGGCAAATTTCTACAGATGTGAGGTGGAAAGTGTGCTGACCGGCTGCATCGTGGTCTGGTATGGGGATACCAAATAACTCTGAGAATAAAGCCCTGAAAAGGAAGTGGACACAGCCCAGGACATCACAGGCAAAACCTTTACCACCATCGAGAACATCTGCAGGGAACACTGCCGTCAGAGAGCAGCAGCAATCATTAAGGATCTATAACACCCAGCACACATTCTGTTCTCGCTGCTATTATCAAGAATGAGGTATAGGTGCCACAAGAATCCCACCACCAGATTCAGAAACAACTGCTATCCTTCCACATCCGACTCCTCTTCAACAAACTCAATCAAGGATCTTACTTTTGCATTTTTCCCCCTCTGCATTGCACAGTTGTTTACATTTCTTTATTTGTTTACACATTCACATTATGTGCAGTTTTGGTTTGCACAACCAACAAGTGGTAATTCTACCTAGTCCGCAGGAAAAAGAATCTCAGGGTCGAATGTGATGTCATGTATGTCATCTGACAATAAATCTGAAATTCACCATGCCCTCCCTCAACAACATCTGCAGATGCATAATTTAAAGCATATTTAAGAGATACATCAGAGTGAGGAAGCTGTTCTGCACATGAATAGAACGAACTACAGAAAGTAGCGAATTCAGCACAGAACATGATAAACTTCACACCCCTCCAAGGACTCAGTCTACATCTCTTGCTGCCAAAGAAAGGCAGTGAGTATATTGAAGGACCCATTATACCATGGACACACTCTCCTTCTTCCTCCCATTGTGGTAAAGTCTTAAGAGTGTGAAAATATGCAGGGACAAGCTCAAAGACAGTATATCCCCTCAGCCACCATTGGACTCCTGAATGAACCCCTTAAATGTGCGATCATGCTACCCTTGCTTGGTGCCAACTGATTGTCTTTTCCATTGAATTCCACACTCTGCAAATTCTGCTTTATTTCTGCTGTACATTATGCTACAAACAACCTGTTGATCTGTTACAGAATTATTTTTACAATACAGGACACTTTGTGACAAAAAAAAAACTTAAATTCTCCATATTTTGAAGTGAATATCCTACCTGCCAATGTGCTGGTGTGCCTGAATGCTCTAACTTGAGAGTCTGACAATCCAGTCAGCAGGGAGATAACAGTATCCATCATGTATTCATCATATATAATACTGTACTGACATTGCCGTACAAGTACAGAAATGAATTCACAGAAACTGGACTTGAATTTCTTCCATTGTGGACCAGGCATTGTAAGAGGGTAATCACCACTGTCCTTGAGTAGGGGGGAAAAAAACACACCAGTAAAAACAATGCAGGCACACAATTTCAAAGAAATTATAACAAATTGGTCTATAAATCTCGGTTGTCAATTTCAAATGAATGCATAAACTTTTAATCACTTAAAAACATTATAAATTCTGACAAAATTATAAATCAATTTTTGTACAATACCACCGTGAGTCAAAACAGGATTGCTACAGCATCTGACACTAAACCTACTGCAAGACCTCACAACCCCCTTAGATGTAGCCTTGCTTTATTCATTTGATCGTTTAGAACTTAAAAAACAAAGTGCTATTTAACAAAATTAAATTGTAAGTGATGCCTGCTGTTTAATATCTGAACAGTGCTTTGATTTTTTTTCATTGCTTGATCTGTCTGCAATATTGCAAATTTTTTGTGCAAGTGACTTTGTAATTTTGGCAGCAATTCAGGTCGCTAATGGTAATCAATTGGCTAACTGTTCATCTTATTTTATGCTTACTTTTGACTGAACTGTCTCTTTGAAGCATGAGCCAAGTATTCTGACACGTGCAGGAAAAAGTTTCAGAAGCAATGAGTGATCAGTTCAGACAACAGATTGTGGACCTGAAACTTGAATCATGTATAACCCTGTGGACAGAGACTTAGCTCAATCTAAATTTTTTGCTTTTTGAAGTTTTTTTTCTAAATTACCTCATCAAATTCTTCTGTCATTTTACGAATTATTTCAGAATTCTGCATGTGACGAAACATCTCAGCAGTAACAACGCCTGCAAAACAATGTCAGAGGAACACAAAAATGAAGAAAAAAAAACAATGGAATAAATTACATTTGCTATACATGCAATTTGGATCAACTGATAGACAGATTGTACTTTATCTATTGTTGGATCGAAAATCGCTGATTTCTTTGGGGAGTCAAGGTCTGTAGATTGGCAGGGAAAAAGTCAGTGAAGCATTTTCCCCCAATTCTTTACTTCAGGCCAATGCTTTCCAGTATTTCCAAGTCTATCATTCATATTTTTTCACTGTTATATACTTCAAATTTTTATAATTTGTTAAATGTCTGAATCAGGAATTAAAATTTTGCCCAGTTTTGCATGTGTTCAACTATGGAGTCTCACATCAACATTGCATTGTCAGAAACTCAGATGTTATCGATAATTCCTCTCCTGACAAAGGGTCTGGATGGTGTGCAGGAATCACAGGCAGCAATTTTAAATGACAGGCCAGAAACAACACCATCTTCTCCAATAAAAATAAGCCCCTTTTCCACTGGCATCCGAGTTAATTGACTGTGCAGTGTCCCAGTATAAGAAGCACTTTCTGTCATTTCCACTAGGCCACCCTTAATTGGGACACCATCTCCAGGGATGATGTCCACTTTCCACTGATTTTATCAGCATGCCGGCATCAGCAAATGCCAAGGATATGAGTAGGGGTAGAGGTGGTTAATTCTTGTGACAGGGAGCCAGTGGAAAAGGGGCTATAATGAAGTGAAAGAACAATTTTATGGAATGTTACAGAATATCTTTATGCTTTTTTTTTTAAAAACACTTTTCTCTGACCTGGTATTTTTACAATTGCACTTGCCAAATTGACGAAGACTAAGGTTCCCCCCAGAGTTGGCAAGAAACAAATTGTCATGGTTGACAACATTTTAAAATAAAGGCAGTCTACCCACTACTTTGAGCAGGAACAATTTTGCTTAAATTTTAGTAACTCTTTAAATACAAAATTTTACTGGAGAAGTGATATGAAGTCAATATCATCTCATTTGCATCTTTTCTTATTATTTCAGTGCCACAAAGAATTGATTTGCTTCAGTAAATGACTCAGATAAACAGGTCTTGGCAGCATCTCAGAGTTGCAGTATGCAATGACGAAACAAACAGCTGCAATCTTAGAAGTTATATTTCGGATGCCTTTCTGACATCATAGAATACAAATGAATTGTTTGGAAGCAAATAAATTTGGTAAATTCCAGAACAGTCCCATCTATCCTTCATGAGAATAATGTATGGTTCTGAGTTCGGTCATCAATGTTACAATAAACAAGTTTGAAATGATTTTTAAAAACCGCTGATTCTTCAAGTACTGCGAGAAAAACCAATGTTTTGGATAGTTTTGATATATTTTCCATCCTTCAAAGGTGAAATGCTGTTTGATGTCCAAGAATCAATTGTTCTGATACTTGCCTTCTGTGTGCAATTCCATCTTTTGAGTACAAAACAAAATGCTCCAAAAAAAAAACTTGTCTTAAAAATGTCCCCCTAATTTTGAAGAGCATGTTGAAAACAAATTACATAATTCCTTCAAAAGTAAGGTAGGGAAAAAATATGAATTAAACATAACCACCAAAGTTCACTGCTGAGTTCAACATTTCATTGAATTGGTTGGGTGAATGAATTTCTGGACACTGCTGGGATAAAATTCCATCAACATCAATGGAAAAATTAAAAAATGATACTCTGACACAATCCAAATCAACAGATTCAAATCTCATTTCACTTTCAAAATGAAGACAACCCACCTTTACAGCCTGAACACTGAATGAAAAAATTTATGAGATCAAGAAGTGCTATATCCCGGTCATGTTTGTAGGATTCAATCCAGTCATCCACAACAGACTACAAAAACAAAACAGATATTAAATATTATATATCAATTTAACTTGATGACAATTAATATTGATAGCCTGTGAAGCAATTTCTCCTTCAGTCTGGAATTTAAGACGTAATTTTAAGATTGCCAAGCATTTAAAAAAAATTAAGAATGGAAGACAGTATATGAGGACATTTGGGGAGGGAGATGGGAGGGAGAGAAGATTTTGGCAAGCACTGGAAAAAAGAAAACAGAGAGAGGGAAGGAAGTGGCATCGAACTTAAATTTAGATACACAGCATGTTAACAAGCCCCAGCAGCCCAAATCATCCAATTAATCTACAACCCTCTTATATTTGAAATGTGGGAGGAAACTGGAACACCCAGAGGAAATCCACGCAGAGACAGGGTAAAGGTACAAACTCCTTACAAACAACACTGGATTCAAACCCAAATTGCTTGCACTGAAATGGAATTTCACAAATCACTGAGAAAGGAAGACAGGGTGGTCCACGGGTGATTAAAGATAGGGGCTGAGCTAATGAAGAAACAGGGGAATAATGTGAAGCTGACATTGGTATGTAATGAGGGGATAATTTTGCAGAATGAGATAGTCAAAAGGACTTAGGAATGTATACACCTTCTATAAACAATAGGTTTGTAAACATGGCCTCCTATGAACACATCAGTTTAGTTTCAGCACAGCGAATGACAAGGCAGGTCACAAAATTAACTGGTTCACAGCTGATTAAGT
Source organism: Narcine bancroftii (assembly GCF_036971445.1). NCBI lineage: Eukaryota > Metazoa > Chordata > Chondrichthyes > Torpediniformes > Narcinidae > Narcine > Narcine bancroftii. The sequence continues at coordinate 12,702,235 of NC_091476.1, read as the reverse complement.
GATATAACCTTCATTATCATTTTTGTATGCTGCTATTGCTTCATTAGTTTGCCAATTCCAAAAATGAATTGGAAATAGCTAATCCCAGATTGGAAGCTTCCTGCAGTTTGTTTCTTCCCTTCCGCTCACTGTGAGTGGGAAGTAAAACTGACATTCCGCAGCTGTCTTTATGGAGGATAGTACTTCTTGTTTGCTCTGACAAATCAAATGAAAAACTGGTAGTTCGGTTCTAAATGTTTCACAAGCTCAAGTCAGTTTTCCACAATTCACTCAACCAATTTTATTTTCAATCAATTTTTACCTGCATTGCACTTTTGCCCAGTTTTACAACTTCGAATAGCATCATGTTTTCCACTCCCCCATTCTGTTGGTGATGCCCATTCATCCGGTTCATGCCTGTTGCAGATTTTGCACCATTTCCACTTTTTCCTTTCTCTCCAAGGGCTTTTTTAATTTTCTTCCCTGACTGGAAGTAAAAAGACCTTTATTCAAACATATTAGTGATATAAAAATGTAGGAAAACTACATTGAACATTTGCATGAAGAGGAAAAAAAAGAACCCCAGTGAATTTAAATGATCATTTGGTTTATACAAAAAGCTAAGCATAACTCAAGTTGGTGATAAATAGTAATTCATACTAGTATTTTAATTAAATTGTTTTCTCAAAAACTAATTGACAAGATGCATCAACCAAGTCGGCTACTTTTCCAGGCCACCTATTATATTTTGGAAAATGAGAAAGTCTCATAAGTAAGATGAACTCAACCCCCAGGATTTAGAAATTTTACCATAAACCATGGGTAACTACATTACAGAAGGGATAAGGCAAAAGATCAGGGCATTGTTTTTGGGGCTATGAAGAAATGTTAACTCTTTGTTCCACTCAATTAAGTATCGTCAGCAAACTTCGATATGCTCAACTTTGTCTCCTCCTCCAAATAATGTATATTGTGAAGTTATGGGCTGAGCACCAATCGCTGCAGCTAATCATTCCATTAATTGTCAAGCAGAGAAACACCCATTCATCCCAACTCTGTCTTTTTTTTTTATATATAAATATTTTATTTAATATAAAAACACTTAGCAAACATATCACAAACTTGATATTTCAAACTTAATCCAAATGCATATGGTATTTTGTAAAAAAGAAAACTATCTTTAATTGGTAACAAATCCATGCTCATACATTATACATAACTCTGGCCATCCTTATCTTACAAGGTCTTTTGTGCGGCACCTTATGGAAAGCCTTCTGGAAATCCCAAGTATACCATATCCAGCTGTTCTCCTCTATTCACTAGGCTCATTATTTCCTCAAAGAACTCAAGTAAATTAGTTTAACACATTCTGCCCATCCTGAATCCGTACAACGTCTGCCTGATGGAACAAATTTCTACCAAGATTTGTTTATTCCTTAAATAATAGTTTCAAGCATTTTTCAATCTCACTGGCGTACAGTTAACTGCCTTTTACCTACCCCCTTTCTCAAAATTGTGGTCTTGCATTTGCTCTCTCTGGAACCTGTCCAGTCTCCAGAAAATTTGAATAAATTGTGACAAATGTATTTGCTTTAACTTGCACCATTTAATTCAGTGCCATGGAAAACATTTCATCAGAACTAGGGACTTAACAACCTTTACACTAATAAATTTTCACAGCATACTTCTTTATGCAATTATTGAGGACCTCACCTCCCATCTCCCTCTTCATGTGATAAAGAAATCAGAGGAGGATGCAAAAGAGATTCCCAAGATACTGCCCAGATTGGAGCACTTCAGTGGTAAGGAGAGAATGAACAGGGTAGATTTGTTTTCCCTGGAGCAGAGGAGGTACCCAAGAGGTATAGGGGACAAAGAGGATCAAGAGCAAGAATATTTTTCCCATGGTTTGCCTGAAACAAGTGGGTACAAATTTAAAGTGAGGCAAAGAGGAGAATTCTTTTTTCTCAAGACTGGCTGGAATCTGCTGCTGAGATACTGGTGCAGATATTCTCACATTTAAATAGTGCCCAGACCTAGATATTAATTGTCAAGGCACAGAAGTTGGTGCAAGTAATGGTACCGGAAAAAATGGGTGCAACTGTCAGTGTAGACAGTGGGTCTAATGGCTTGTTCCTGTGTTGTAAGATTCTGACTCCAAACACAAATTTCTCAAAAGAAAATTTCAAGCATCTACACTTTTTTTTTGGATCAGGTAACAAAGACAGATAATGAGGAAAAAAGTTGTGTGTATATCAGAGCTGGGCTTCCAAGTGGCATTTGATAAAGTGACGGAAAAAGACCCTGATGGGAGTTATATACAGGCTTCCAAACAGTAGCGAGGACGTGGTTGTCACATTTGTGGCCCGAAATGTGAAGTTAATAAAACATTAAACACAAGTTTATCAGGTAAACTTCTGAGTGTCTTTATTCTCCGGTTTCCTTTGTTCTCCTGCTTGTGTTCTTATCTCTCTCTCATACCACGTGACTTCCGGTACATCTCATACATATTCATTATCATGACATCCCTCCTTTAATCAGAAATAAACTTTACCTTCACTTACCAATATCCCTCGGAAACATACAAACATCATAACTAATGGTAATACTATAACTCAACTACATAAAATTTACTTCCTACAGCACTCATACATGCACTTTATGATATAAGATTAAAATACTGTCCCAAAGTTCTTATTAAAATTATGGCACAAAGTCTTCGTATCGTTTGGGCACTTTCCGGTTTCGTTTCGGCCTGCCTGCGATATTGTCGTCGCTTCTCGGTTGTTCACTCTCGGCATCGGAAATACTGCTCGCCACGGCTTCGGGTGTTTCTGGCGCTCTAGTCACTTCATCAGGAGCGCTGGTAACTGCCTCTGGAACATCATCAGGTCTCTCAGTTTCAGCATCTCGTATTGGCCTTTCAACCACTTCGCTCGATGTATCTCTGGACTGGTACCTTTTTACACCTGATACATTTCTCTTATACAGTACTCCAGTCGGAGACTTGACTGTCACCATACTGCCGCTTCTGGATACGACAGTATAGGGTTGATGGTAATAAGATGTGTCTAGCTTACCACCAGTTTCATGCCTCACTAGAACATTATCTCCTGGCATGATGTCTGAGTACTTGGCTCCACGTTTCGAATCTGTGTACAGCTTTGCTGCACCTTTCTTTTCAGCATCGTGGTCCCTCATCTCCTGGTCGACTCGGATTTCCTTTATTTCTGGCATTTTGGTGCGGATTTTTCTCCCAAAAAATGCTTCTGCAGGACTTTTTCCAGTAGTTGTATGTGGCGTTGCTCGATAGACAGCCACATAAGATAGCAATGCTTCTCGCCAATTTTGTCCTTCTGCATGTGCAATCCTCAATCGTTTTTCAATGGACTGATTTTGTCTCTCTACTTCTCCATTGGCTTGCGGCCATTTCGGAGTTACTTTATGATGGTGGATACCTGTGGTCCTCATGTATTCCGCAAATGTCTCTGAAATGAATTGTGGACCATTGTCAGAATAAAATGTAACAGGTAATCCATATCTTGCGAATATCTCTGCTAATGCTTGTCTTGTTTTTTCAGTGGTTGTGGACTTCAACACCACGTACTCATAGTATCTACTGTAGTAATCTATCACTACCATAATTGATTCACCCGTCGGTAAAGGTCCAAGAAAATCAACAGCTACGTCGATCCATGGTCCTGTCGGAAGTTGCGTACTCCGGATCGGTTCTGGCGGATTACTCCTACTTGTGATTTGACATCCGTGACAAGTTTTAACAAATTTCTCTGCGTCTTTATCACAACCTGGCCACCATACCTTGGTCCTGAGGTTTTGCTTGGTACCAACAATACCTAGGTGTCCTTCATGCGCTAAGGATACGATCCTCGGTCTCAATCTTTGCGGTATCACCAATCTGCAACCTCTTAATACACACTGTCCGATGCAACAAAGTTCGTCTCTAATGGGAATGTAAGCCTTGTGAGTACACCTGTCCCATTGTCCACTCTGTATGCATTCTCTTACTTCCCTGAGTTCTGGATCACGTTCGGATTCTCTCTCGACTTCCTTCGTAGTCACAGCTTTCGGTGTTGCCTGAATAGCTACGAAGCGTACAAAGCTCTCTGTTTCTGTTCCAAATTCTGACTTGGAATGTGGACCTCCATCCTTCAGCAATCTGGACAGCGGATCAGCAATGTTTGCTTTCCCTGCTATGTGGATTACTTTATATTTGTAGGGTTGTAGTCTGAGTACCCATCTCTCTATTCTGGCACATGGTTTGGATCTAGGTGCATAGATCACCTCTAATGGCTTATGATCTGTGATGAGTTCAAATTCAATGCCGTATAAATATGCATGGAACCTCTCACAGGCCCATACAAGTCCGAGTGCTTCTTTCTCTGTCTGAGAGTATCTTCTTTCCACATCTGATAACGATCTGCTGGCATAGGCAATGATTCTTGGTCCTCCATCATGCATCTGGACCAACACAGCTCCTAAACCAATTGGGCTGGCATCCGCTATGACTTTGGTTGATGCCGCCGGATCGTAATATCCAAGAGTTTTTGCATCTGTCAGGCTTTGCTTCAGCGCTGTGAACGCTTTCTTCTGCTCAGATCCAAAATGAAATGGTACACCTTTCCTGGTTAGTTTCCTTAGAGGTTCTGCCACTGTAGCGAAATTAGGAATGAACTTTGCACAAAAATTGACCAATCCCAGGAAACTCCTCACCTCTGTTGCATTCTGAGGTGCACGTGCCTCTGCAATAGCTTTCACCTTGGCCTCTGCAGGGTTTAGTCCTTTCCGTGTAAGTCTGTGTCCCATGAAGTCCATTTCTGACACACCGAACTGGCACTTGTTTCCATTCACGGTAAGGCCTGCCTCCTGTAGTCTAGATAGTACACGCCTCAACCATTTGTCATGCTCTTCCTTCGTTGGTGCATGGACTATGATGTCGTCAGAAATGTTGGCCACTCCAGGAATGCCTTGAATCACTCGATGGATTTCATACTGTAGATCTCATATGGTAGATCTCCGAAGCTGCATTAATTCCAAATGATAGTCTCTTGTAACGATACAATCCACAGTGAGTCACAAATGTAGTTACATCTCGGGAACCTGGATCCAGCTCTAATTGATGATAGCCCCATTTCAGTTAGTTCTTGAAGTATTTCCTCCACTGTTGGTATAGGGTGTCATTCTCTAATTATAGCTTCATTGGCCATTCTCATGTCAACACATAGTCTTATGTCACCCTTTGGTTTGGGCACAATCACTACGGGACTGACCCATTGTGTCGAATGTTCCACCAGTTCAATAATGTCTTGTTCAATCAATTGTTTAATTTTGGCTTCGACTTTCCCACGAAGTCAAAACGGAGTTTGGCGCATTGGTTGTGCCTTGGGTTTGACCGTTTCATCTACCGCTAGCTTCAATTGTCGACCTTTCAGCTTTCCTACTCCTTGGAAGACTGCGGGGAATTCTTGCTTCATATCCTCGTATGACTGAATTGAATTGACACAAGCTCCAATATGAAGTATTGCCAGGTCTTGCTCTGTGCTTCTACTCAGCAATGGTTCTCCCCTCTCTTCTATGACCATAAACTCTGCTTCAGTGTACTTATCTCCAGCTTCAACAGTTGCAGTAAAACATCCAATGGTTTGCAATGGCTTTGTTGCTGTGTATGGATACAGTTTCTTGGAACACTTCTTTGAGGTACAGATAATCTTTTTCCTTTTCAACTTCTCCCATAAATGTTGATCAATCACATTACTGTCACTGCCTGAGTCTACAATGACCTGCACTGTCACTCCACCAATGATCACTGGGACCTTCTCATGATGTCCTTCATTCAACGTAAATTGGTAACAACTCTGTTCCTCCTGGGTATCATCATCGTCACCGTCTATCTGGCGAATGGTATCTTTCTTTCCAGGACACTTTCCTTTCCTCCAGACTTTGCCTTTGGAAGTTGTATTCTTCCTCTTCTGGTCTGCATTGGACTTGCTTTTGCACTTCTTTGCAAAGTGGTCCTTACCTCCACACTTTCTGCAAACTTTGCCTTTGGCCGGGCAATATGGGTCTTTTCCAAAGTGACCTCGGTTTCCACATCGATAACACTCCACGTCCTGTGTCAACGTATATCTTGGCTGATTATGGCGATGTGAGAGCCTCTTAATTTGCTGGCTTGAGTTGTCTTTCAGGGTCATGGTATGAAATTGCCCTTCAACAGCTTCTAATGCAGCAGCAATGGTTAAAGCATCAGTGAGTTCCAACTCACTCCCTCTTTCCAGTAGACGTCTTCTAAGTTTATCTGATCTGCAGTGCTGTATGACTTGATCCAATAATTGGTTGTCCAAATCAGCTGGCATGTAATTGCATCCAACAGCTAGCTGGCGTAGTCTCGTCACGTACTGAGCAATTGTCTGGCCATCTTCTTGTCTCGTTCTCCGAAACAAATGGCGTTGAAATGTAGCATTCGGTGTCACTACATAGTGTGCATTTAATGCATCTACCGCTTTCTGGTACTCATCCTTTCTTCCAGTATTCAAAAGTGTCTTAAACGTTTCCCGAACTGAGGGTCCTGCAGTGAAAAGAAGTAACGCCCTTCTCTGCGCTTTTTGTTCAACTGTACCGGTATATAGAAATAGGCCACGACTGTCAGCGTAGGATTCAAATTCTTCCAGCCATGCCTTCCACTTCACACTTACAGTGCTTGCATCACCCGTTGGGTCAAAATGAACAATTCCACTATGTGTTAGAAAGTCACTGTCTGCACCAGCCATGAGGAAATATTCCAGCCCCAAAAGTACTGAGTCACAGAGAAAATTCTTATCACCTTGAAGTTGTCTGTAATCCTCTGTAATCTTGTTTAGTCTTTAATTTTCTTCAAGCTTATCCCATCCTCGTCGCCAATGTCACATTTGTGGTCCGAAATGTGAAGTTAATAAAACATTAAACACAAGTTTATCAGGTAAACTTCTGAGTGTCTTTATTCTCCCGTTTCCTTTGTTCTCCTGCTTGTGTTCTTATCTCTCTCTCATACCACGTGACTTCCGGTACATCTCATACATATTCATTATCATGACATCCCTCCTTTAATCAGAAATAAACTTTACCTTCACTTACCAATATCCCTCGGAAACATACAAACATCATAACTAATGGTAATACTATAACTCAACTACATAAAATTTACTTCCTACAGCACTCATACATGCACTTTATGATATAAGATTAAAATACTGTCCCAAAGTTCTTATTAAAATTATGGCACAAAGTCTTCGTATCGTTTGGGCACTTTCCGGTTTCGTTTCGGCCTACCTGCGATATTGTCGTCGCTTCTCGTCATTATCATGACAGTGTGTGCAAAGGACAGAGGAAATACAGAGAATGTATGCAAAAAGGGCCATGTTACAATAATCATGAATGATTTCAATATGCAGATTGATTTGAAAAAACCTAGCTGATGCTGGATCTCAAGAAAAAGAATTTATTGAATCCCTTTGGAATTTGTATCGTGAAATAAGTTAATATGGGAACTGAAGGCAGTAATCATAATTTGACAGAATTTATCCTGCAGTTTGAGAGGGAGAAACTGAAATTAGATGTGTCAGTATACCAGTGGAATAAAGGGAACCACAGAGGTATGAGGGGAAAACTGGCCAAAGTTGATTGGAAAGGCACATCAGCAGGGACGACAGCAAAGCATCAATGGCTGGAGTTTCTGCGATAAATAAGCACAGTGCAAGGCAGCTGTATTCCAAAAAATAAATATTTCAATGGTAAAATAACACAACTGTGGCTGACAAGAGAAGTCGAAGCCAAATTGAAAGCAAAAGAGCATAAAAGGAAGTAAAATTGGATAGGCAGGTTTTAAACACAATCAGAAGGCAACTAAGAAAGAAGGATGAACTATGAAAGGAAGTAAGCAAATAATACCAAAAAGGATTCCAAAACCTTTTTGAAGAAATATTGAGAGTACAAAGGAGGTAACAGTAGAGAGAGAAAACGACAATGGAGAAAGTGAAATGGGAGACAAGGAGATTTTGCATCAGACTTCACTTAACAGTATACTTGACGTTCAGGAGTGTCAGGGAATAGAGGTAAGGGCAGCCATGATCAGCAGAGAGATGTTGCTTGGGAAGCTGAATACTCCAAGTCTCCTGGGCTAGTTGGAACATACCCACAAATTCTCAAATAAGTAGCTATAGAGAGTGTGGAATGATCTTCCAAGAATCAATCGTTTCTGGCATGGTTCCAGAGGACTGGAAAATTGCAACGATCTCTGCTATTTAAAAACGGAGACAAGGAGCAGAAATTAAATTTTAGACCTGTTAGGAAGTTGTCTCAAGGATGAGGTATGGAGAACATGGAGATGCATTACAAGGTAAAGGTTTCATTATTGTCACGTAATACTACATTTAACTTTGTCTACTGTAAGACAGACAGTCACCGTCTCTCACAGAAGATAAGCCAAAGTCAGCACGGATTCCTTCATGCCTGACAAATCTACTGCAAATATTTGAGGAAAACATAAGCAGGCTAAACAAAGGAGATGCAGTGAAGGCTGTATATTTGCATTTTCAAAAGGCCTTTGACAAAGTATCACACATGAAGCTACTTGACAACCAAGAACTTATGACTTATCAGCAGGAAACAGAGTGGAAATGAAGGACCCTCCACCGGTTGGCTGCCGGTTACCAGTGGTGTTCTGTAGGGGTTAGCATTGGGCCACTCTTTAAGTTGCATGATAATGATTTGGATTGCAGAATAAATGGCTTTGTGGCTAAGTTTGCAGATGGTGCAAAAGATAGGTGGAGGGGCAGGTGGTGAGGAGGAAACAGATAGGCTGCAGATCGACTGATTAGGAGAATGGGCAAAGAAGTGGGAAATGAAATGTCATGTTTCAAAGTGTCGGGTCGGGCACTTTGGTAGAAAGAATAAAACAACAGACTATTATTTGGAGGGGGAGAAAAATTTAAAATTCAGAGATGCAAGTGGAATTGAGAGTTCTCATGCAGGATACGCCAAAGATGAGCCTCCAGGTTGAGTCAGTGGTGAAAAATGCAAATGTAATGTTGGCATATCCAGAGGAATAGGATAGAAAAACATGGATGTGATGTTGAGGCTTTAAAAGGCACTGGTCTAGCCTCACTTGGAGCACAGGGCACCTTATTTAATAAAGGATGTGCTGGCATTGGAGAAGGGTCAGAGAAGATTAACAAAAATGATTGCTGGAATAGATTAGCCTATGTGGAACATTTCATGGCTCTTCGGAGTTCAGAACAAGGAGGACCTGAAATAAATATTGAAAAGCCTGGACTGAGTAGATGTAGCAAAATGGTTTCCCATGGAAGTGGAATCTTAGACAAGAGGGCATAACTTCAGGATTGAAGGGTAGCCATTTAAAACAGAGATGCCAAAGAGTAGTGAAACTATGGAATTTTCTACCATGAGCAGCTGTGTAGTACAAGTTGTTGGGTACATTTAAGCAGAAATTGATAGGTATCTGAATAGTCAGGATATCCAAGGTTATGGGGAGAAGGCAGGGGAGGGAGCTGAATGAGAGATTGCCTCAGCTCATGATCGAATGGCAAAGCAGACTCAATGGGCTGAATGGCTGACTTATAACAGATTTGACACCATGATTTATGGACACAAAGTGAAAATGGCCAATGAAGAGGTAAAAGAAAATACAGCAACATAATTGCACCCAAAAGATGAGCATTAAAGTTGAAAGTTAAACTTACACTGTCTTTCACCTTGATTGGATTGAAAGTTTTTCCATCGAAATCCTCAAAATCAGTATCCGAGGAGAAATGTGTTTCAGTCTCCCTGTTAAGAGATATAGTCAAGTTAATTTCCCAAATAAAATTCCAGCAATCGACATAGATCTACAATATAATAAATTAACAGCAAAAGAGATTAAGTACACTGGCACCAAGCTGAGCACTAACCCTGCAAGACATTATGTTGTTTTTGGTTCTTCAATTAACACTTGCAGATCTATCCTTCACTGTATTGCATAGTAAATATCTGTTCAAACTGTGAACTGGCATGACTGTCACAATGACAGTCCAAGCTGGGCAAGACACGGCTGTCAAACAAATAGAGAGCGACAATAGTTTCCTTCATACCCAAGAAACATGACTGAGAAAGATCACAGGGGCTGGGCAATCTGTCAACAGGAGCAGCTGGTATCAGTTCCCATCAATAATCAATAATTGTTGCCCCATCCAGAATGCAACCCCAAGCCCCCACTTCAATGCTGAGACTGCTCTTTGACAGTTTCCCCCAACACCAACTCTCACATGAAGTATCTCCACATCACCCTGTGTTTTCACTAATCTGGAATTGCCAGGTTTCCTGGCACATTAGAAGATAAAACTGTATTTCATGCCAGGTTTCCATAAGCACTAATGCCTATGAGCTTTATTCCTTCATTCCTGGGAATGCATTCTGTAAGCAAAGCAAAGTATTATTGTGTAATCATTCGAACAATCTACATTGAATTCAATGAGTTGCTTCATGGATGGAACTGAACTTTCCACTAAATATCTAGATAAAGCAGAAGAAATAAACACAGCAAAACACCAGAAGCCATAATACAATGAATAGAACCAATGAAACATCATTCCTCCATGTTAGAATCAGTATGAGGTTAGGTACATGTAATATAACATTAAGAAATTATCAAGTGATGAATAATGAAAATCTATATTCTTCATTGAAATCCTTCAGGAACCACACCCAAAACTGATAATTTCAGGCTCACATCAATGCAATCAGTTATTTTGACTTGCATATCTAATCCCATCACATGACAAACTCCAAGTGGGATATAAGGAGGGAAGAAAAAAATGTATTAACCACAGACAATGGTCCCATGAACTCTATGACAAAGAAACACACTACTTGCCCATAATTGAAATGAATACAGATTGAATACAACTCAATAATAATATTAAATACAACTTGCAAGTATTGATGAATCAAAAGAACAATGGTAGGCTTAGTGAGGGATTTTACATATGCATAAAACCCCTGGAATTCAGCCCCTGAGGGGATTGGTGGATTTCAGATTTATTGTCACAGTACACACATGACATCACACAACCCTGAGATTCTTTTTCCTGCAGGCGATGCAGAATTACCACTTATTAGTAGTATGAAAAGAAAAACTGCACACAATGTATACATGTAAACAAATAAAGAACTATAAACAGATAATGAATGTAAGCAAACTGAATGTGCAATAGAGATTTTTAAAAATGAACGAGGTGCACAAAAGTCCTTAAGTGAGTCCCAATTTGAGTTTATTGTTGAGTCTGATGGTAGAGGGGTAGCAGCTTTTCTTGAACCTGGCAGTGCAAGTCTTGTGACAGCTATACCTCTTTCCTGATGGTAGCAGTGAGAAGAGTGTGTTAAGTGGTGTGGAACCTTGATTGCTGCTGTTCTCTGATGGCAGCATTCCCTATTGACATTCTTGATTGTGGGGAGAGTTTTGCCTTTGATGTCCTGGGCTTTTGGAGGGCTTTACGCTCAGGGGTATTGGTGTCCGTGATGCAGCCAGTGAGCACACTTTCCACCACACATATAAGATTTTCGAGGGTTTCTGGTGTCTTACAAAACCTTCACAGACTCCTGAGGAAGTAGAGGCACTGACGTGCTTTCTTCCCGATGCTATTAATGTGTTGGATCCAGGAATGATCCTCTAAGATAGTGACTCCTTCACCCTCTCCACCTCTGATCCCCAAATAATCACTGCTTTGTACATTTCTGGTTTTCCCTTCCTGAAATCAACAATCAGCTCCTTGATTTTGGTGGCATTAGACCTTACTATAGTGGGGGGGGGAACCCACAAATGTAAGGCAGATATTCTCCGCCTTTACATCGCTTCATTTACATTCAAGAAAGCTCTAAGGGCGAATTCAGCAGGCGAACTCCAATCCGCCTGGGGGACCACTCAGAGGTGGAGCAAGGTCACTCCACATCCTCCGTGAAGGCAACGCCGCTCTAAGTGGCTGCGAAAGCATGGGCAGATGATGTCACAATTATGTCATCAGCCCATGACTCACATAAATCATACCATTACTCTGTTCATATTAGTGATGGCTACAAAATTTTGTTCTTTTGGATGGGAGGTAATGTTTGTACTCGAGATGGCAGAGGCTGACAGCATCGAATCCATGCTGCTGAAGATCCAACTGCGCTGGGTAGGTCACGTCTCCAGAATGGAGGACCATCGCCTTCCCAAGATCGTGTTCTATGGCGCTCTCTCCACTGGCCACCGAGACAGAGGTGCACCAAAGAAGAGGTACAAGGACTGCCTAAAGAAATCTCTTGGTGCCTGCCACATTGACCACCGCCAGTGGGCTGATATCGCCTCCAACCGTGCATCTTGGCGCCTCACAGTTCGGCGGGCAGCAACCTCCTTTGAAGAAGATTGCAGAGCCCACCTCACTGACAAAAGACAAAGGAGGAAAAACCCAACACCCAACCCCAATCGACCAATTTTCCCTTGCAACCGTGTTTGCCTGTCCCACATCGGACTTGTCAGCCACAAACAAGCCTGCAGCTGACGTGGACATTACCCCTCCATAAATCTTCGTCCACGAAGCCAAGCCAAAGAATGTCTGTATTAATTTTTCACTTGCTGGCACATATGAATGATACCACGGCAATGGGCAGCGCTACTGCACCACTCGCTCCACCTCCCTCAGTTCCGGAAGACGGCTCCCGATACTGTACCATGAAGGTAACGCTGGATCAGCCTTATATGCCTTCTCCATGTAAAGGTAAATTCACTTTTTTTGTTGAGCTGGCTTTAATGTGGGTTGCACAAAAAAAAGGCCTTTTGAATGCGAGATTGTTATTGGTGCACCATTCAGCCAAGTTTTCAATCTCCCTCCTGTATGCTGATTCTTCACCTTTCTTAATATAACCAATTACCGTGGTATCACTGCCAAATGTGTAGATGGTGTTATTGTTGTACCACGCCACACAGTCACAGGTGTGACGTGAGGAGTGCAGGGGACTAAGAATACAACCCTGTGGTACTCCCGTACTATGAGAGATTGAGGAGATGTTCTTGCCAATCACCACTGATTATGGTCTGGAGGTGAGAAAATTCATGATCCAATTATACAATGGGGTGTTAACTCCCAGGTCTTGGAATTTGCTGATCAGTTTTTAGGAGATAATGGATGGCAGACAAGTGAATTTTCTGGTTGCTTGCAATTGTGTAGATTGGCCAACTAACAGCAAGGTGTGCCAATTTTAAACTTCCACATTTTTTTACCTATTTACTTTCAGTGATTTCTTTTTTCCCGATTGCTTAAATTCCAGATAACGAGGGTTTTACTATATATAAATAGAAGTTTGGCCACATCACTATTAACCATGTTAGCCAAATCTAAGTCATTACCAGCAGACTGTTTTGTGAATAGTGGCAAAAATTTGTAGTGGAGCTACTTAAAAATCAATTTTTAAACAGCACAAACAACAATGGAATAATTTCCTGACCTTATTTCCAAAGCAATTTATTTTGACATTCAAATCACACATTGTTCAAGGACCTCGACAGAAAAGCAAAAACATGCTCTTGAAATAACCACAATTTTAAAAATATACAATAGAGATGAATTGGAGAAGAAGATCATTTTATGTATAAAGCTGAGTAGTTAGATACTCTGCTAAGTAAAATACAAAAAAAAACACAAGCTTTCAGATGAATGTTTTTAATACGATTTCTGTTGTCTGTCCTTAATTTTGTTTTTTAAGATTATATCCGCACTTAATAAAATTCATAAAATAAGAGCCATGTTACATTCAGAACAATTTAACCTAACACCCAGAAGCCTGGTATCCCAGAACAAATGACTCACTTCCCGACACCCAATGTCTTGCCACCATCTCCAAGATAAATAATCTTTTCCACTTGTTTGGATGAAACAAGTCAGCTTGACTGGGACCCCTCTCACACTGATGCACTGTGTTTAGAGGAAATACCACATGGAAATCAAATCCAGTTATTCACCTCTGCTTCTCCCTTAGCAGGTATCAAACTTCTGTCAACATGAAGTAGTTCTTCATGTTCGGCAATGTCATGTTCTGCCGTCTTGTCCTTCATGTTCGGCAGTGTCGTGTTCCACCGTCTTGTCCTTCATGTTCGGCAGTGTCGTGTTCCACCGTCTTGTCCTTCATGTTCGGCAGTGTCGTGTTCTGATGAGGGTTAAATACAGCAGTAGGAGAAAGAGCTGGTGGCCAAAGGCCCAGGTTGGGTGGGGGGGGGGGGGAGAAACATGTCAAGTTGCCCAAGGGCTGGGGGGAGGTGCTTGGTGAAGAGCTAGAATGGGTGTGCCTCTGAACTGGTTACAAAGGGGTTTGATATAAAGTAGATGTTTTATAACCATTACATGAAGATCCAAAAGTGAGCTTAAATGCATGAAATAAAAACACAGTGAAATGCTGGAGGAACTCAGCCTGTCTTTCAGTGTCCTTAGGAGACAAAGAAATATTGCTGACATTTCGGGCCTGAGCCCTTCTTTAAGGAATAAGCAGAATGAGCCAAAAGCAGGAAATCTCAGAATACAGACAATGCTGGTTGGGGGAGGAGTCCCGACCAACAACAGGTGTTCATTGGATATAAGGGGAGAAGTGAGAATTGATTATGCCTGTGTGAAGAGATGTGGAAAAGAGAGAGAGAGACACAGATCTGGAGGAAAGCGAAAAGAAGACAGGATGGGGTTTATCGAAAGCCATAGAAGTTGATGTCAATGCCATCCAGTTGGAGGGTGCCCAGTTAGACTTTGAAGGGTTCTTCCTCTCATTTGCAGGTGGTCTCACTCTTGCAGTGCCTGAGACCATGGACAGACGTGTCAGTAAGAGAATGGAATGGGGAGAGAAATGAAATGGGTGGCCACTGGGAGATTCACAGTATTGCAGCGGAAAAAGCAGAGGTGCTCAAAAAAGCAATCTGCCTGCCTGCGCCCAGTCCCTCCAATGTAGAGACCACAATGTGAGCACCGGATACAGTCGATAACACCTGCAGGTTCACAAGTGAAATGTGGCTTCACTTGAAAGGACATTTTGGGACCCAAATGGTAGTGAGGGAGAAACTATGGGTGCAAGCATGAAAACTCGGGCATCATTGGGCACGGGATTAATAGAATAAATAATACCAGTTTGAATGCACCGGCACTGACAAGATGAATAATATTGCTTCAATTTAATCATTTTAATATATTCTTGGAGCAGAGTTGATCTCATTCAGACCATTTTCTGCTATTCCTCAATTATCCTGAAAACATGAATGGTTCTACCTTGAGCTTCAAGATTTGTTATGTCAATATGTCCACAAAAGACAATGACTCGACATTAAGCAAACACATCTCTTGTCAGTGGTTTTCAAACTTCTTCTTTCCACTCACATACCATCTTAAGTCATCTCCATGCCATAGGTGCTCTGTGATTAGTAAGGGATTGCTTACGGTGGTATATGGGTGGAAGGAAAGGTTGAGAATCACTGCTCTAGACCCAATTGTCACTGAAATATTTTACTGGAGAAAAATTGCCACTGGCCCATTTCCTTTGGAGTTAGGAAACCGTGCACATAACGAGTCCATGATATCCGATTAAATCAGTGGTTTTCAAACTTTTTCTTTCCACTCACATACCACCTTTAAGTAATCCCTTACTAATCACAGAGCACCTCTGGCATAAGGATGAATTAACATGGTATGTGAATAGAAAGAAAAAAATTGAAAACCACTCTTACACAGATAATTCCAATAGTATTCAACTTGCAAATGAACAAGCAGCACTCATCCAACTTTTTGGAGATTTGTTACTGTGAAGGAAGAGGATAGCAAAGTTATGGAAATGTGAAAATCAGCTGAGGTAATCAGCCTGCTGCTTGAAGGCCACAACATTGCAAGGTTACAGTGGAAATGGATATCACATTAATACTGAGTCTTGAAAGAAATTTCACGTCCTTAAAATAAATTCCAGCTTCAAGATGGAAAGTTACTTTTCCCATAACCCTGTGAACTCTTCCATTCAAAATTCTGCAGCTCCCAAGGTTTTGCAATCCAAAGCATTATTTTTGGCTCCAACCATGATGAACAAATTCTTCACCATCTTTTGTGTAGCCTGACTCAGCTGATGACATCATCCCCAATTGTTCCCCTTCATTTGTCCAAGATAGAACTACCTTCTTCTATTTCCATTCATTTCACATCAGAAATTCTACGACAATGGCTTCTCCCATGCTCACATCTTAATAATACACCTTTCTCACCAGTCAAAACTACCTCATCCATTCCCTTTCTCGCGAGTTGCAAAAAAGGGAAATGGAGGGAAAAAACATAATAAATTGCCCAGAATATGAAGGCTTGGCTGGTATCTTAATGAAATTGTTGGGAATGTAGGGACAATACAAAGTGATGACTGTAAATAATTGCTTGATCAGCATGGATTTCCAAAAACTCCCTTTCCATGCTGTAAATGCTCCCTGTTCACCTCTTCAAGTTTAAAGGATTGCTCAGTTTCCGTGAGAAAGTACATCAACGTGATTTTAAAACAGTGGGGACAGGCTTTCCTGTTACAAAGATGAATCTTTAAAATCTCAAAACAGCATTGTTAGTGCAAAATCAATCTTGCATGCGGATTGATCTCATATGTTAATTCTGCCTCAAACAACCATTTAAGAGTTGTAGTTTCTGCTGCAGCCAAATCTACAAATGGGCATGTGCTAGTCTGATAAATTGGTGAATTAATTCAACAGATTGGGGAGATGGTGTAATTCAAACCTGGATTTCCTCACCCCCAGATCACAATCAGTGAGGATTGTGAAGAACATCTCCTTCACAATCTCCATCAGTACCAGAGTATCACAGCGCCACATTCTTGCCCCCTGCTCTACAGACATCATGACTGTGTGGTTTAGTCCAACAACCACCACCATCCACATATTCCCTGATAATACCGCGGTGGTGGGTTGAAGAAAAATGGGTGATGAGTCCACATACAGGAGGGAGATTGAAAAATTGGCTGAACGGTGCAACTCAATAGCTCCAAAACCAGAGACAATTGTGGACTTCAGAAAGGGAAAATCAGACGTATACAAGCCAGTGATTATTGAAGGATCATAGGTGAAGAAGATGAGCCAATTTAAGTTCTTGGGAGTCACTGTCTTAGAAGATCTTTCCTGGACCCAACACATTAAAGGAATCATGAAGAAAGCTTATCAGCGCCTGTACTTTCACAGGACTTTGCGGAAATTTGGTATGACATCAACAATTTGGCAAATTTCTATAGATGTGTAGTGGAAAGAATGCTGACCGGCTGTATCACAGCCTGCTATTGGGGCACCGATATCTCTGAGCAGATTGCCCTGCAAAAAGTAGTAGGCACGGTCTAGTACATCATAGGTAAATCATGCCCCACCATCGAGAAAATCTATGGAGAGCATTCGCCGTCGGAGAGCAGCAGCAATCGTCAAGAATTCGCACCACCCAGCACTGCTCTATTCTCACTGCTAACGTCAGAGGAGAAGAGGTGCCACAAGACTTGCACCACCAGGTTCAGGAACAGGTGCTACCCCTCCACCATCAAACTCCTCAACAACAAACTCAATCAGCGACTAAACTAAGGACATTTACTTTTTCTCTGTATTGCACAGTTCAGTTTGTTTACATTTCTTTGCATATATACATTGAGTACAGCTTTTGCACTACCATTAAGTCGCTGAAAATGTCCTCCCAGAATCACAGTGTGGCTTTCGCGCAAACAGAGGAACTACTGACATGGCCTTTGCCCTCAGACAGCTCCAAGTGCAGAGAACAAAACAAAGGACTTTACATCACCTTTGTTGACCTCACCAAAGCCTTTGACACCGTGAGCAGGAAAGGGCTCTGGCAAATACTAGAGCGCCTCGGATGCCCCCCCAAGTTCCTCAACATGGTTATCCAACTGCACGAAAACCAACAAGGTCGGGTCAGATACAGCAATGAGCTCTCCGAACCCTTCTCCATTGACAACGCCGTGAAGCAAGGCTGCGTCCTCGCACCAACCCTCTTTACTATCTTCTTCAGCATGATGCTGAAACAAGCCATTAAAGATCTCAACAATGAAGACGGTGTTTACATCCAGTACCACACAGATGGCAGTCTTTTCAATCTGAGGCGCCTTCAATCTCACATCAAGACACAAGAGCAACTTGTCCGTGAACTACTCTTTGCAGACGATGCCGCTTTAGTTGCCCATTCAGAGCCAGCTCTCCAGCGCATGATGTCCTATTTTGCGGAAACTGCCAAAATGTTTGGCCTGGAAGTCAGCCTGAAGAAAACTGAGGTCCTCCATCAGCCAGCTCCCCACTATGACCACAAGCCCCCCCACATCTCCATCGGGCACACAGAACTCAAAACGGTCAACCAGTTTACCTACCTCGGCTGCACCATTTCATCTGATGCAAGGATCGACAAAGAGATAAACAACAGACTCGCCAAGGCAAATAGCGCCTTTGGAAGACTACACAAAAGAGTCTGGAAAAACAACCACCTGAAGAAACACACAAAGATCAGCGTGTACAGAGCCGTTGTCACACCCACACTCCTGTTCGGCTCCGAATCATGGGTCCTCTACCGGCATCACCTACGGCTCCTAGAACGCTTCCATCAGCGCTGTCTCCACTCCATCCTCAACATTCATTAGAATGACTTCATCACCAACATCGAAGTACTCGAGCTGGCAGAGTCCGCAAGCATCGAATCCATGCTGCTGAAGACCCAACTGCGCTGGGTGGGTCACGTCTCCAGAATGGAGCACCATCGCCTTCCCAAGATCGTGTTCTATGGCGCTCTCTCCACTGGCCACCGAGACAGAGGTGCACCAAAGAAGAGGTACAAGGACTGCTTAAAGAAATCTCTTGGTGCCTGCCACATTGACCACCGCCAATGGGCTGATATCGCCTCCAACCATGCATCTTGGCGCCTCACAGTTCGGCGGGCAGCAACCTCCTTTGAAGACCACAGAGCCCACCTCACTGACAAAAGACAAAGGAGGAAAAACCCAACACCCAACCTCAACCAACCAATTTTCCCTTGCAACCGCTGCAACCATGCCTGCCTGTCCCGCATCGGACTTGTCAGTCACCAACGAGCCTGCAGCAGACGTGGACATACCCCTCCATAAATCTTTGTCCGCGAAGCCAAGCCAAAGAAGAAGTAATTCTGATTCACCCGCAAAAAGAATCTCAGGGTTGTTTGTAATGTTGTGCATGTATTCTTGACAATAAATTTGAACTTTGAACTTGGAGACAAACAAGTAACATGGAATTTTAAACCCTTTCTGTCTCTTCCATGATATTTTAGAAATACTGAACATAAAGAAAAAAATGTTACAGGATAGAGTACAGGACTGAACTCAGAAGACCTCCATGCAGCACAGATGACCTAATGATAGAAGCACTACAATGCTTCTCCCTAGAACCAAGCTGCCTGGCCAACCCAACCAGTAGGTCTGTGGAGTAGTTACAAGTCATCCAAGAAACTTTAAAAAGTATCCATTTCAGTTCAGAAAGTACAATCACTTCTATTTACTTATCTCTTTTGAACAACATTTGGAATTCATTGCAGGAGTGTCAATATTAGAAAACAGGAGACCAAAAGTATGACAAAATGATCTTAAATAAATATGGGGCAGATGGTAGAAAGATTAAAAATCTTGCCAGCTGAAAGCATGGTGATTGAATGTGGAGAAGTTAAAACGGAGAATGTCAGAGTGAGGATTCTGCAGAAAGTTATAGAGGACTGAGGGAAAAGCAGAGATCTCAATGCAGCCACAGAGTGTTAAGAACAATTTGCAAAAAAGTCGGTGCAATTTAGGATAAAGTTGCGTTTGGGATGGCATCAAGCTCCTGGAAATCAAAATGAGGAAGCCTAATCAGAAATGCGTTGGAATGAACAGTGAGAGAGGTAAATGCCTTCACCAGCATATAAAATCAGGCAGGAAGAGGATTATGGAACAGATGAAAAAAGGAAATGTTGGTTACAAAGCCAACATGTGGTCTGAATCTCAATTTAGCACCAAATATAATACCAATGGTGGAAATACTTAGCTGAGTCTCATCAAAGAGAAAGATTGCACCATTGCCTATTCAACAAATTTTGTGAAAGGAGCAATCAAAAATCTTTTATCTTCCCCTAACTTTAGAGTTGATGGAAACATGCAACCATCTGATTTTGGAATTTTCATATGGTAATAACTTAGTCAATGGTGGGCTTGACAGGTATGAAACCTGAAGAATCCAATTGTTAATTCAATAGGACAATAAGATGGAAAAGCAAATGACAACCTGCTAGAGGAACCCTATATTGTGCAGCATCTGAAGAAAGGAAGTGCTGAAATTTTGAATGAAGCTCTTTAAAGATCCAAATGTGTCAACAATTTGCTCACACTCCCTCAACGCCCGCAGATGCTGCTGGACCAGCACCTGGAAATAAGCAGTCTCATGTTTCCAACGTCATAGAAGGGATGGAATAGTACAAGATTTTAAAATTCTGCCGTATATTCAAGTATTTTCCTTATACCATGTGGAGCTCATTACTATAATTACCCTCAATAACATTCCTGGCTTGAGTAAAGCTAATCAATTAGGATCTGTGAATAACAAGGCCATGACATCCTCAATTGTCCAACCGTAACAAATTAAACTCACCGTTTGGGCTTTCGCGTGAATAGCCTCTTGGGTGGGCTGCAGGTCCACTGAACCTGAACCCAAAGCCCAAATCACCATTGCAGGAAAGGAGAGAAAAACATGAATTGTACAAAGTTGGGTAACATGCAAAATCAATCTTTCTCACTTCTGAAAATAATGCTGCGGCTGAATAACAAAGAACTTACTGAGGGAGATGAAATTCTGTGGGTATTTCAGGTTCAGCTATCATCTCCTAAACATCTTCTGTGATTAAAATAAATTATTTGTTCTCCCCCCTTCACAAGAGCAGGGCGTTCAGTTCCAACCCAGTCGCTTCTAGTCACAGAACGCAAAACCTGAAAAGAAGAAAAACAAATAAACTAAATCTTTTGAATTGTTCCTCATGAACTTCTTCACATTTATTTTTCATGGTTCATTTAACCTGACAGGCAAAAGAAGTATCAAGTGAAGCACTTCATCAGATAGATCTGAGGGTCCAAGTTCTGATTCCAATCAATGCTTGTGCAGCAATTCAGAAGCAATAATTCACCTCAGCAGCTTTTGACAAATAGTGCAAGGTACAAGAAATCTGCCACAGTTTTACTGCAATTTAAAGCAAGTGGAAACAGGGTAAATGAACCAGCAAGTCGCTAGTTTTCTAAACTCATAAGTTAACAATAAAAATCACAAGAATTTGCAATAACCACTTGCAAGTTCATGGACAGATGCCTGTTAATAAATGAGCATAATGCAGATCTTTGGCAACATTCAGAGTTATTGGGCACAATTCCTCACAGTATCAATGATACCAATTTTATTTTAAGCAAAAGTTAAAGACGAGCTGGAGAGTGAAATTGACAAATCCATGTAAAACACAAGTATATTAATTGACTAGCCACGAGCACAAATAAACTGTTTTGATATGGGAATGCAATTAATAATAAATAACCAGATTTTTAAAGCTACAACTATATTCAAAGTTGTTGGAGGAGGGACTGCGAAGTAAGAAGAAAATTGGCAGTGACTTGAGAATTAGAAAATTACAGGAGAGAAGAAGGAAGCCGTATGTTCGCAGAAGCAAAAAAAAAACAAGGGAGTGAAGCTGCGTGGGCAAATGGACTGTTGAAAGAATAAGCAAGCAGAGATGTCAGGAAACAAATCTACGCAGTCAGAATAAATATCACAATATCAAATAATTGAGCTTTAGCTTTATGAACCTCTTGGACCAACTACGACATTCAAATATCCACCAGGACTTCAAGCCTTAGGTTCCTTTATGCAGTTCATTCTCTACAAGCTCTTTCACCCAGATAATTTGCCATAGCAATGTCAAGAGTGAGACAGTTAGGAGAACATCCAAATGCAGTAAGGTATCATGAGAAGCAAAGAGCACAATGCCAACTTTAAAGTGAATGGGGTTTCGTTTGCTGTTGGGTGATGAATAGCCTAAATTATTGGTATCAGTGATGGCTCTTGGGCAGGCCTATTCAAACAAAATACCCACAGTACAAAGGACAATTCAGCAACAGTATGCATGCTCAAGGAAGGAAAACCTGAGTCTTAGTGACACAACACTACTATTTTGAACGCAAACCATCATTTAATTGAATCAGCAACCGAAAGTGCAAAGGTTTGAGACAAGCGAAGCAGCGTCTTTTTAAATTACTTACCTGTTGAAAAAGGAAATTGTTAGAATCAAAGACATGCAAACAAAAACAACACTCAAGCATGAAAAACTGAAATACCATTCTCTATGGAAACCTACAAGGAAAATTTGGTAGATCTATTAAGATAAATATGCTAAGATTATCAGTTTATTTGAAAACAAAATCAATTTAGGAAATGAAAACACTTGTTGATATGTATAATTCTTTCAATAAGCCAGGAACTCTGCAGTCAGAAAAATTGGTCCTCTCCTCTTGCTCGTATGCTTGACCCCAAATATTAGCTTTGATTTTAGGTGGCATTGTTGGTGCAGCAGTTAGCACAATGCCTTTACAGCACCAGCGATCAGGACCGGGGTTCGAATCCTGTGCCTGTAAGAAGTTTTGTACTTCTCCCTGAGTCTGTGTGAGTTTTCCCTGGGGGCTCTAGTTTCCTCCCAGTGTTCGAAATGTACTGGGGTTGTAGGTCAGCAAGGCCTTGTAGGCCAAAATGGCCTGTTACCGGGCTCTATGTCAAAAATTTAAACTTTAAATCACTCATGGTTTTTCAGCATTCCATACTTTTATTTTGCTGCTGGAGGAATCAAGTGTTACATGTGGATGATGGAAGAACACGAAGCCTCCCTGCCTGAAACTAATTCAGAAGTCGCATCACCTGCCAATCAAGATTGGACTCTGGCTGTTCATTAGTGCACACTTTATCGTTGGCTCATTTAAATGACTCAGTGTAATAATTGGCCAGACACCCAGCTCAGAACAGTATAAAGATCGATGCATGCCACATTTCTGTCTCTCTGCCTCTTAGGTCCAAGTCCCGGACATTGCTCCAAGCCAGGTTGCTACTGTGGACATCGCTAGAGGAGTCGAGGGTAAGTGGCATATTATGCTTAAGTTGAGCCGTAGTACTGTGATAGATCAGTGCTTGCAGAGAGCTGCATCCCCATTCGTACAGGGAATCAGGAGGAGTATGTTTGAAAGTCCATCTGTAAAGTGCACACGTGGGGGAGCAAAGAAAATGGGCAGCCACCGGTATCAGAATTCAACCATGAGTGGACCAACAACTACCAGGAGTCCAGTTGTTTGGCGGGATCCCAACAGAGAAAAGATAGGGCAGTGTGACAACCCTCGTTGAGTAAGCAGGATTTCCAGAGGTTTTTGGTGTCTCTCTGGATGCACTGAAAGACAGGGAGAAAGAATCCCTGCAGCATCACTGGGGTGCACAACAGGACATAGGGGAGACTGGACAAGTGCAAGATACCAACCTAGAAATGAAAGTCATGGAGGCAGGTTCTAAGCTGATTGAAACACAGCTCCCTTGTCTGGCTGGCAGCTTGATCCATTGTCCTGTGGGGTAAGGGGGATCACATGTGGTTGGGGGATAAGTATGTGTGGATGAACGGTGATGACAATGAGGATACTGAGTCCTATGACACACGTCATTCCCCCATGCATGCCTGAGCCTTGGCAAGCCCAACCAGTGACCATGTAGTCCCAGACCTACCATGAGAGGACCCAGTCGACTGTCCAAAATGGAGAGATAGTTCCATTTTTTGTTTTTTTTTGGGGGGGGTGTGTTGGTGGGGAATCTCAGGTGGTCATGCATGCAGTCACTGCTGAATTATGGAATCCCGAGACTACTCCGCCAAGGAGCTAACAGGGCAAGGGAACTAGCTGTGCTGCTACTTTGACTGGGAGATGAGGGCTCCCCCCAATTTTATTCTCCCTTTCTCTCACACATCAGGAAGCGAGAGCCCTGGGTGGTCTGTGTGAGCAACAGACAGAAAACAGTACATCATAGTACAGACCCTTTGGCCCTTTATGTTGTGCCAACCCATTTATTCCTTCCTAAAAAAGTATCAAGTCCTCCCTACCCATAACCCTCTATTTTTATTTCATCCTTGTGTCTAAGAGTCTCTTAAATGCACCAAATGTTTTAGCCTCCATCACCCAGGCACTGTTAGGTCTGCTTTGTTCATGAATGAGTGAGACAAACACCAGACTGAGTCGAAATCAGGGTTCTTTGTTCTTTATTACCGGATTGTAACACTTGCGACTAACCATGTTAGTCGGAGAATGCATTCTGCCGTTATCAGCAAAATGGTGATTTTTTATACCCTTGGATATGTGCTTAGAACATCATCATATCATTACTTGTCCAATGACTAAAACTGTTGCTATCCTTTCCCTGCTAGCTTCCTGCCTCTCAATCCATCAATGTCTCTCTTATCTTGTAAGTACAAGGATGCATTCACATCTTGTTACAGCCCTGCACATTCCCATCTCATGATGTTTTACCTTACAGCACCCAAACTACTTTACACAGAGAGAGTTACCCCGATGTCCCTCCTAAACTTCTGTCCCTCAACTTTGTATGAATGACAATGCCTTGAGGGCGCTGCCAGTAGGGGTCGATGACAGCACCACCATATGGGAATGGATGGTGACTGCAGTCTGGGCCAGGCTCCTTGCTCTTCTAGAAGGGGACCTACACAGCCAGCCACAGTAGTATACCATTGGCTTGTAGACATGGGTTGTTAAGGAGTGGGCACTGCTTGTAGGTATATACAGGGGCACCCATGAGCACCATTTCCCAGTGAGCACCAAAGTGATTGGTGCTATTTAGTCATCACCACACACCTTGCTCCTCCAGGGACTGTGACCAGAAAAACTGTCTGGGAAGCCAGTATCCTCCTAGAGAGACTGGAGTACATGGAGTGGGAAGCACCTGCTCAGGTATGCAGGGCTAAAGCAAAGTCAGGCGACGTCACAGAGACATGAGGAAGCCTCATGGAGGTGGAGCTTTCCATGTGGTGCCCATTCCGACCTGGATCAGCCTTCCCTCTAGACCTCCCCCACTGGTGGTGGCATCAGATTAATTCATCTTGTGAGCTTTTCCAAACACCACCCCCACCCCCCAGGAAACTACCCTTCAAGCTGTTCCTCTTCTCGATGTGAGGGTTCATAAAACACTCTTCAAAATAGACTGCTGCAATCCCAACACTGATTCCAGCCATCAGCACCAGCTCATTTAAACAACAAGGAGCTGATGTCATGAAGTATACAGAAAACCTTCAGCAGACAGGCAAGAGCTGTTGCCATGGATACATTATAACAGAAAATTCCAGCTTAACAACATCCACAAGCTTTGTCATGCACCTTTCAATTACAGCCTTTGCGATGGACTTTTTTTTAATTAAACCGTGTGCTGTGAAATTTACTCTTCACTCATGTCTCTCAGCACACTCTCAGGAAATTGTAGTTTCAACTTTTAATTACAATGTTGCAGATTATCCACAAGCAGGAAATATTTGATACATTTTATAAACACTTGGTAATAACAGCGACCCTCCTCAATAATAAAGTAATTCCTCCTGGTTGAGTGCTTAAGGTGGTTTTATTTTGAAGGTATTAATTTGGCCAACTTTCAGACTTGATTCCTGGCTATCGTTACAGAGAACCAACACAGGTGTGTGTGGCACCCATTCAAAGGGAATACAAGCAGAAACGTCATCCTGGTGTCAGATGAAAGCCCAGAAAAATGGGGCACTTCCATGAGAATACAGGTACATGCTGGATGCATGCCTGCTGGCCTGTCCCCGCCTCAACATTGGATAGCACAGGGACAAGCATCTCGGCTCTGTGCCAAGGGAGCACTCAAATGTGAAGCCAAGGCATGGATGCACTAGCCAAGAAGTGCACTAGCATTGCCTTTTTGTAGGCGTTGGTGGCAAAGGTGCACACATATGCCAGCTCAGCTGGAGAAAAGAAAGAATGTGAATAAATGAACAATTTCCTTTCACTTCCCTCTCAGACGGGGGGGGGGGGGGGGGGGGGGAGCAGCTCCCACAGCACCCAGCTCCATCAACACAATGATCCTGATTGGACAGGTGGGGGGGGGGGGGAAAGAGCTGGTGAGGTAGTGTTATGGAGTTTTATAACGTGCCTTGTCCATCATATAGAAGGCACTGATCCACTGGATTTGCATTGCTTTAGACATGCTTTTAAAGTTGTAATATGTTACTTAGGTTTTACAGTTTAGAAACCAGTTATTCAGTGTACTTGTCGTAATAGGTGAGTGATGTGACTTCCAAGGGGTGGAAATGTTAGATGTGGATTGTGGAGGAACACATGACATCCCTGAATGGAACATTGTGGGTTATAGATGGTCACGTGACCTCCCTGTCTGAAACGTATTCAGACTATCATTGGGCAGGTGGCCAGCTCAGGACACTATAAAGATTGGTGCGTACTACATTTCTCTCTCTGCCTCATGGTCCAAGTCGCAGACATCGCTCCATGCCAGTTCACCACTGTGGACATCGCTGGAGGAGTGGCGGGGAAAGGGTGCACTACACTTAAGTTGAGCTGTAGTACTGCAACAGATTAGTGCTTGTAGAGAGCTGCACCCCAGTTGCTGCAGGGAATCTGGAGTGTGTTTGAAAATCTCTGTGTTAAGTGTGCACACATGCTGGAGCGTGTAGAAGATGAGCAGCCATTGGTATTAAAGTTCAAACTAAGTCCAATGTGAAAGTCTACAGTTGTGTAGTAGAGTAAATAAGTATCGTTTGACGCCTTCCGGTAGCCCTTCTAATACTGCAAAGCCACGGTATTCCCATACTATGATCCATCTTAGGAAGCAGAGTCTGATACTTTCCAAACACAACAGCTGACATTAAAAAACTATGAATATACAATTACTGGGGATTGCGGGAATAAGCCATGGTTCACAAATTCAGAAGAACCCATGAATGAGGCAGAGACTGTAGTTATTCTGTGCTTCACAAGGCGATGCCAGTTTTAGAGCAATTACATCAAACTTCATTGCCCTGTAACATCTGTCTATTAACATAATCCCAACTCCTGATTCTTTTAACCAACTTCTGGGTGTTGCTCAGTATTCAAATATCCTGATTACCAACATGCTTCTAAGGGACATGAGGAATTGTTTCAGAGACATGGCTCACCCCCAACTCTAGACTCTGCTTTTCAGCCTGAAAGTTTCTCCCCACATTGGACAATGGCCTCAAGTAAACGAAAAGGTGGCAGTGTTCACATTAGGATGCTCACATTTGGTGACCTAATCCAATAGCTGCTCCTCTCATCTGGAACATAGAGTGCTAATATTCTACCCTTCTACCTCCTGAGGGAATTCACTTCTGCTGTCTTGACTACAGTCAACATTCCTTCACAGGCAGATGTGAGCAACGTAGGAGATATACACAGATCAAAAGATATCAAATAGCATTTCCCAAAACTTCTCAGTCATCCCTGGGGACTTCAACCAAGGGAGCATAAGAAACTAGTGTCACTCCTGCAACACCAGAGAAACTAACACCCTTGACCACTGCTACACTACCATCAATGATGTCTACTTTTCTATTCCACGCTAGCACCTTCAAAAGTCAGACCATCTGGCTGTGCTGCTTCTTCCTGCATACACAGAAAAATTGAAGAGCACAGAACTGGTATTGAAAATTGCACAGAGATGGTCTAGGAAGATGATTTTCATGACTCTTTGGGCCACATTCAAGGACTCGGCGGCAGATCTGAATTCATGTGTTACAGTGGTTACCAATCATCAGAAAATGCATGGAACCAGTACATCAAGATATCTGTGATGAAGATGCCTCATTTTCTTAGAATTCTGAGGAGATTTGGTATATTGTGAAATATTCTATCAAACTTCTCCAATTGAACTGTGGAAAGTATACTGACTGGTTGCATCAAGCCTTGTTGGCAATTTGAGTATCTTGGAAGCAAAAGGCTCTGGATGGTAGCAAACGAAGCCAAATACATCATGAGCTCCAACCTCCAACCCACTGAAGACATCTTTGAAACACTGTTTAAAAAAGCACCCGACATCATAAAGGACCCCCAACACCCTATCAACCTCTTCTCACTGCTAATTGGGAAAGAAGATACATATGCCAAAAATCCAGTACCTCTCGGTTCAAGATCAGTCTTTCCAACAGCCACCAAGCTCTTAAAGCCCTTGCTACATTAAATATAATAATCCAACACCACAAAAAAAACTACTGTCACACCACTTTTCTTGCACTGTGATAACAGTGAATATTATACAGTTATAGATATTATTTTTTTCATTTAATGTACACTATTTTGTTAAACCAAATACCTGTTCAGCTACAGCAAGTAAAAATTTCAGTACATACAGTAGGCAAATTGTATATGATAATAAACATCACTGATCTGCAGAAAGAGCCTCACAATTCTCAGGTCTGCACATTTTTAGAAATATATAATGTTGAGAATCAAAGTTGTGATTTTGTTACCTTTTATTGAATTTTGCTATTTTGTCTCAAAATAGTTCATAAAAGTATTTAGTAACATGATAGGAAATGTATCCTGGAGACATTTCACAAGAAGTTTTTTTAAAAAGTTTTTTATTCAGTCACAATAATTCAAGACTATAGATTTTACATTAATTCATATATATGTACATATAGTGACATTTTTCATTTTCTCACTGTCCCACCTCCCTCTCCACCTCCCAAATAACCCCCAAAGTGTTACAAGCCCAGAGGAACCCAAAACCCAGTAGCAATAGATATACACCAAGACAAATGGTTATTTAAACAAAAGTTGCTTTTAATTATCTTTAAACATGAAAACAGGATCAAACTTTATCTTATTACTATTAACTTTTTTTCACAACTTTATTTATTTGTTCAACAAGGTTATTACATACAGTAGAAAAAGTAATATTGTGAACAATAAAAAAAAAGAAAAAAACTTATTACTATTAACTTACTTAACCCCCTTCTAATTCTATACACATGTGTATGCAATGTGTGTATAAGTTCAGAAAAGTTCTTTGATTCGCAGTCCAATTTTATTTTTCACTCCTCCAAGTCCACTGGTATCAGGTAATTCTAATAATGTGCACAGAATTCAACATTTACAAATTTCACCAGGCTTTGGTGCTTGAAAAGTAAATAGTTACCACTCAGGAAGGTTCTTGCTGCTTTTCAGAGAGATTTGTTTTTCACTGGACACAAAGTGATTCCTTTTAATCAGCCACATCAGTGTCTTGCGAAAGAAACTTGCCCATCAGAGTTTTCCAGATAACCACCTTTATCTTTCAGGTCACCAGAGTTCCTTTCTGTTTCTCTTATTTCAAGTGAAACATTAGGCAGCCAGTCCTCTCCTCTTGTATAGAACCCAGGCTAAACTAAGAACTCAGAACCCATCTTCAAAATGGGGTTTTTCCACAAGCTTGCCAGTCTGTCCTGTTCTAGTCCCAGCTGCAGTTGCACTGTAGAACTGAATTCTCTCACTCAGAGAAAAGCCTGTTCGACTCCCCCTGCTTGCAAAACCACATGACCCTCTTTGAGCAGCCAACTGCACTTAGACAGAATGCGGCTCCGAACGTCATCCTCTGAGTTCTTTCATCTGTTGTTTTTCAAAACAACAGATGTACTCGGAGCTGGAAATGTCTAGCTTGAGCAGAACTCCAGTATTTTAAATGTGATCTGTTTTGGAGTGTTTGTACGTGACCTATACTAAAAACCCTGCCACAATTTATCATGTTTAAAACATACAATAAAAAAACAAAAAAGGAGGAAAAAAGTGTTAGCTAGTTTTTTACTAATTTTTATTGACTCAATGAATATAACATTTAATTATCTCATTAAGAGTTGGAGGATTGAATCTGGCCATCACTAATAATCCTTATATATGGTTCCCAAATCTGTTAAAATTGTCCAAAATTATCTCTTAAATTATAAGTATTTTTTTTCTAATGGAACCATTATTCATTTCTATATACCAAAGCCGTATTTTCAAAGATCTTTCCATTTTCCAAGTTAACATTATACATTTTTTTTTGCTGCTGCTAAAGCAATCATAATAAATTGTTTTCAAAATCTATCCAACTTTAACTGTGAATCTTTATCGTTTATATTACTTAATAGAAAGATTTTTGGGTCTTTCAGTATTTTATTTTTTGTTATTCGATTTAATATTAAACTCAATTCCTCCCAGAAAAATTTCACTTTCTCGCATGTCCAAGTTAAATATATTGTACCAATTTCCTGTTTACAGCGAATCTGACAATGTAGGGTTCCATTCTTACATTTCACAAAAACACTGTGACACTTGGAGGGGGCATGACCATGTAGAGGATCTGAGCAGACTTGTTTTAAAAGAGCTCTCCATAAAAAGTATTAAAAAGATGGTTTTAAAGCTCAAAAGTCAGAATTTCATCATCAAAAATTGATAAAACCAGTAAAAAATGACAAAGGCAACTAAAAACAAAATCTGAAGAATCAACAGCTCAGCCCAAGATAGAGCCAACATACTGAATAGGATGGAAACATTGTGAACTCATGAGCGTTGAATCAGCAATAAGACACATATTGGAAATGATATCAGAAATTAAAGAAATTGTGGAAGATTTAACAGAACGAATAATTCAAATGGAGGCTGAGCTAGATAAAACAAAAGACAGACTAAAGGCTCTAGAAAAAAAAAGCAAAAACATGGGACACAGAAAAGGAATGATGGATCAAGATCGATCATATGGAGAATTTCAGCAGATGCAACAATGGACAGAGAAGTAATCGAGGGGAAAGACCTGGTGAGCTTCATTGAAACATGGATCTCACAAATGCAGGAACAAAACAAGTTAAACACAAAGCTGCAAACTGAAGGGGCTCACCGGACCCTCGACTCAAAAGAACCGGTGAACAGCGCCCATGACCAGTCCTGGTAAGGCTTTTAAGTTACTGGAAGCAAGATGCAATCTTGGGAGCAACATACAAGTATTCAAAAAACAACAGTGCCCCACTAGTGGTAGATAATGAAAAAGTAATTCAGTCTTTAGACCTGCTTTGGTCAAACAAAGAAAATAATTTGATGAGGTAAAGAGACAACAATGACCCTAAACTTAAAATATTCAATGATTAACCCAGTGATATTGAGGGTTGATGTCCAAAGGAAGTAATTGACAAATTTTGAAGAATAGAGAAGTGGAAGCTTTTACAAAAGTTGGAAAGAGAGTTGAGCTGCTAGATAGGAAGGTCAAAAAGACCATTTTGGAGTGGGTCTAACTGAAGGATGCATTTTTTTTTCTATTTTATACTACTGAGCCATCTTGTTTTTGTTTTGAAAAGAAAAATCATGTTGATGGAGAGCTCTGGAAAGAAAGGAAGGTGGCGAAGCAAGTGGCAGGGTGGGGACCCCGATTTAAGGGGAAAAATGGAGCCAGGAGAGGAGCGGTTTTAAAAGATAGCACCAAAGGGAGAAGTTTTTCTTTCTCAGAAGATTCCGTGGTCTTTTTTCACAGGCTTCTGGTCTTTATTGTTTACGTCACCGTCAGAGGTAGGGATGCATATATGTCTCTCAAAAGGGAAATGTTGCAGTATTTTTTTTTTAATTAGAAATATTTTATTGTCATACGATATTTGTTTGAAAAATGGTATGGATAAAACATTAAAGTTTATTAGTCTTAATATTAACAGGTTAAAGCAGACTGGTGAAAAGAAAAATGGTTTTGGATATCTAAAGAAATGCATCTTACTAAATTGGAACATGATAAATTAAAAAGAGGATGGGTAGGACAAATAATATCATCTTCCTTTGGTTCAAAGGCAAGAGGAGTAGCAATTCAAATTAATAAAAATACACCAGAATTAATAAACGATGCATCCAATGACCAAGCCAGAAGGTTTGTTAAAGGCACATTGTAAGATTTATAGAAGCATTTATGAATATTTGTGCCCCAAATTATGATGATGAAGCCTTTATGAAGGATATCTTCTTAAAAACAGCAGTAGCAAAACCCACAATTTCATACATTAAGGATCTAAACTTTATCGCTATATGAAGGGAAATAAATCCCAGAGAGAGACTGTTCCTTTTACTCAAGGATGCTCGATTCACATACAAAGATTGATTTATTTTTAATAACTGCCCAGTTCAAAAGTAGAGTGTGATAAAAACAGAATACCTAGCAAGGCTTCTATCAGATCACTCACCACTAACATTAACTATTACAATAATAGAAAACAAGAAAAAGTATACAGATGGTCTCAATCTGACGTTACTTCAAAGAAAAGACTTCTGCAAGTTTATACAGAGACAGATAGAAATAATTTCTGAAACAAACCAGCCGACTTCTAATAATAGTTTTTTTGACATGGGAAACGCTCCAAACATATTTGAAGGGACAAATTATATTCTATACAAAAAATATTGAGAATATATGGCAAAAGTAAACAGTTTGGAGAAAGATATAGAATTAGAAAAAAAAAATCAAACAACAGGATAAGAAGAATATAGACTATTGAAGAATAAAAAGCAAAGATATAATACATACAAACATATTGATAAAAAAGCTTCATTAAAAACTAAACAAAATTATGTTAGGTGAACAGGCACATAAAGACCTATCATGGCAAATTACAACAGCAGAGCCATCAAGAATGATAAACGCTATAGAAACAGAGAGACACTCTATAAACAAAAGGAAATCAATGACATTTTTAGACAATATTAAACAAAATGATATACTTCAGAATTACTAGATGAGAATGAAACTGAATAATTTTTGTCAAATATTGAACTTCCAAAACAAGAGAGAAAGAACTAGAAACTCCCTTTTCAAGAGAAGAAATTGAAAGATCCCAGGATACCCTACAGGCTAATAAATCATTCGGGGAAGATTGTTCTACACACAGTTCAAAGAATTATTAATGCATCGAAACACAGACCCTCTGGAATCATTCTCAACTGCGATTATTACGGTATAACCAAAAAAAGGGACCCATTAAAACTTCATCATATCGACCAATATAGACTGTTAAATGCCAATTGTAAGATACTAGCAGGCATTGGTGAATAGATTAGGACAATACCTACCAAACCTGATACATACAGACCAGGTAGGATTTGTTAAAGGAAGATATTCCTCAAATAGTCTACGAAGATTATTTAATATAATACACATGAAAAAATTCAAACAGAATCCAAGTATTACAGTCTCCCTAGACGCAAAAAAGTATTGGAGTGGTCCTTTCTATTCAAAACATAGAAAAAATGTCATAGACTGAACATTTATAAATTGGATAAAAACTCTATCATAAACCACAAGCAAAAATTATAACCAGATGTCAGCAGCATTCCCCTTGAGGAGATCGAGTAGACAGGGATGCCTGTCTCCAGTGCTTTTTATTTAGCGATTGAACTGGTGATGGAGATAATATGAATGGATCCAGATATAAAGGGCTTCAAAAATGGACAAGAAGAACACAAATTAGTCTATTTACTGATGATGTGCTACTAAACCTATCCAGCTAATTTTTTGGAAAAACACTAGAAAAATATTGAATATCTGGTTATATAATAAACAATGACAAAAGCGAGATAATACCATTGACATATTTTGAATATGAAAGATACCAAAAAAGTAAATACAAATGGAGGATGGATGGAATAAAACATCTTAAAATAGCAACTGAAAACAATTTACAAAATTTGTTCCTCTTTAGGGCAAGATAGAAGACCTGCAGAAATGGAGACACCGACTGATTAATCCAGTGGGAAGGGTTAATTGTGTCAAAATGAAGGCGATGCCAAGGCTGCAGTAACTTTTTCCAATCGCTGCCTATTCGGTTACCTAAATGTTTCTTTAAATTATTAAACAATTATATTAAACAGTTCCTATGGTAATAATACGGTAGCACAAATTGCATTGGAAAAACTGACATGGGACTACAGGTTGGAGGACTTCAGACTTCCACATTTAGAAAAAAAATACTACCTAGCTGCACAGGCTAGATTTCTTAGTCTTCTTTGTTGAAGACAGCCTCCTCCCCAAATCTTGGATTCAAATGGGAATGCACTTAATGGGGGAGGGGGAAGCAAAGTATTTTATCTATAAATTGAATGTCAAATCTGCAGGAAAAAAGACAGACGTGACAGATTGTTATATTTTATATTATTTATATTTTATAGATATGTTTTAAAATTAGATAAATTGTGTGGGGGTTTTTTAGTTAGATCACACAGTTACAAACACTTCAAAACAGATCCCATTTAAAATGCTGGAGCTCTGCTCAAGCCAGACAGTTCAGGCTCCGAGTGCCTTTGCAAAAACTGAAGAATGCCTATAAGGACTTCATAAGTAGGTGCTAATTGGGCATGCTGTGGAAAGCAACAGATGAACGAACTCAAAAGATTGGGTCCGGTGTCACAGTCTGAGTGCAGTTTGCTGTTCTAAGAGGGTCGTGTGGCTTTTCTGAGAGAGAGAGAATTTAGTTCTATAGTTCAGCAGCAACAACTGGGACTGGAATATGACAAGCTGGCAAACTTCTGGAAAACCCCCATTTTGGAGACAAGTTGAGTTCTTAGTTCAGCCTGGTCAATGCCTTTGTGGTCCATATAAGAGGACTGGCTGCATAATGTTTCACTTGAAACAAGGGAAACAAAAGGAACTCTGTGGTGACCTGAAAGAAAGAGGTTATCATCTGGAGAACCCTGATGGGGCAAGTTTCTTCGGCAAGACGCTGAAGTGTCTGATCTGAAAGAATCATTTGTGGGTGTCCAATGAGCAACAAATCTCTCTCTGAAAACCGACAAGAACCTTCCTGAGCGGTAACCTTTTACCTTTCAAGCACCAAAGCCTGGTGAAATTCATAAATGTTAAATTCTGTGCACAGTATAAGAATTATCTGACCGGTGAACTTTGAAGGATGAAAAGTGAGATTGGACTGTGAATCAAAGAACTTTTCTGAACTTACACATAGGTTACATACACGAGTGCTTAGAACTAGAAGGGGATTAAGTTAGGTTAAGTTAAGGTTAATAGAAATAAGTTAGAGTTTGATCATGTTTTCATGTTTAAAGAAAATTAAAAGCAACTTTTGTTTAAGTAACCATTTGTCTTGGTGAATTTCAATTGCTGTTGGCTTTTGGGCTCAAAAAATCTTCAAAAAAAAACATAATGTAGAATTGGAGAAAGACACAACAGAACTGGAGAAAGAATATCAGAGGATGGGTTTACAAGAAAAATATAGACTCTTGGAAAATAAAAAACAGATCTAACATATTACAAACATATAAGACAGAAAAGTATATTTTAAAAACTGAGCAAAAATGTTATTAATTAGGAGAACGAGCACACAAAGACTTGTCCTGGCAAGTGAAGTCAGAGGAGTCATCGCTGATTAAAAATGCAATTAAAACAGAAGCCGATATTTTAACTTACAACCAAAAAGAGATTGACATATTTTAGACAAGACTACATAAATCAAAATTATTAGATGATAATGAGATGGACGAGCTCCTACCAAATGTCAAGCTTCCAAAATTAGAGGTGAGAGAACAGACAGAGTGAGATCCCCTTTCACAAGAGAATTGAGATGGCTCTGAACACTCTGCAGGCTAATAAGTCTCTGAGAGAAGATGGGTTCCCCTGCCTGAGTTCTATAAAGAAAATTTAAGGATTTGTTGATACCTCTTATAATGGAAGTGCTAGACCGGGCAGTGGAGACTCAGACTATCCCAGACTCTTTTCAACATCTATCATTAGTGTTGCTGAAATAACGCAGGGACCCATTAAAAACCTCTTCATATAGATCTACCTCGCTCTTGAATGCTGATTATAAGATAGTGGTAAAGGAATTAGCTAATAGACTGGGACAACATTGACCTAAATTGATACATACAGATCAGATAGGATTTGTTAAAGGAAGATACTCTTCAAATAGTCTAGGTCAGCTATTCAATAGAATACATATGGATAAATCAAAATTAAATTCCAGTCTTAGTCTCCCTCGACGTGGAAAAGGCATTCGACCACTTAGAAAGGCTCTTATTTAAATTTGGAATAGGTAGAATTGGATAAAAACTCTCAAACCACAAGCCAAAATTATAACTGATAGTCAAATGTCAACAGTTTTCTCTGAGTAGATCAAGTGGACAGGGGTGCCCCTGTCGCCAGTGCTTTTCATTCTTGTGATTGACAAGCAGAGATTACAAGGAGAAATCCAGATATTAAAGGCTTCAAAGTTGGACAAGAAGAACGCAAAATTAGCCGATTTGCTGTGATGTGCTATTATATTTATCTGATCCAGCTGAGTCTCTGGAGAAATTCCAAACAACAGTAGAAAAATATGGAAGAGTTCAGGTTAGAAAATAAATATGGATAAAAGTGAGATAATGCCATTGATGAATTTTGATTATGAATGGCATCAAAAGTTGACTTAAATATTAAGTAGATGGAATTGAATACTTCAAAACACGATTGATAATAATCTACAAAATTTTTTACAAATTAAATTATGCTCCCTGTTGGGAAAGATATAGAAGGATTTGCAGAAATGGAAAGATTTGCTAATTACTTTGATTGAAAGGATTAACTGTGGAAAAAATGAAAATGATGCCAAGATTACAATATCTTTTTCCAATCATTGCCTATGTCTTTACCAAAATTTTTTTTTAATTATTAAATAATTGTGTAAGGTGATTCCTATAAGGTGCCAAAAATTTCACTGGAAAAATTAACGTGGGATTATAAATTAGGAAGACTTAGGCTACTGGTTTTTAGGAAGTATTATTTGTCAGCACAAGCCAGATTTCTTTCTTTGAGGAAGCTAGACTCCTTAGATTCAAATAGAATTATACTCAATGAAAGAGGGGGCAACAAAGGATTTTTATCTATAAGTGGAGTATTAAGTCAATAATTAAAAAGACAGATAATCCTATATTAATACACATGACTAGAGTATGGCAAGAAATCAATGAGTGTATTGGGAAAAAAGCAGGGATATCATTAAGAACGTCATTATGTAAGAATGTATTGTTGCCTGTGAATGTAAGTAACAGAATATTAAACTCTTGGTATGACAAAGGAATAAGAACCATTGAAGACTGTGATGCAGAGGGGACTCGTATCTTTAGATCAACTAAAACAGAAATAATGGAGTAGCTAATGGAATGTTCTGTTTCCTCCAGCTAAGATCATTCTTGAGAAAAAGATGGGGCCAACGTTAAAGGAAATTTATAACAAAAACGTACTATGCTCTCCAGAGTGAAAGTGAAAAACCAGGTTTATAGAGAGAGGGAGTGATCTGACTGGTGTTTGGATAATATGAAATCAAGATATGAATTAGTATAAAATGCTGGAGCTCAGTATAATTTCCTACACCATTTATATCTTACACCACAGAAGCTAAGGTCAAAATCTGAATAATGGAGATGCGTTTTAGATATGGGATTGAAACAGGAATATTTTTTACATGCAACATGGTAGTGTGTGAGGCCTTTTTGGCAGGATATTGTGGACACATTAACGAGGATAAACAGGAGTGGGCTTAGCAGACGAACCGGAGCTTTATCTTTTG
This sequence comes from Narcine bancroftii, assembly GCF_036971445.1. Lineage (NCBI taxonomy): Eukaryota > Metazoa > Chordata > Chondrichthyes > Torpediniformes > Narcinidae > Narcine > Narcine bancroftii. Next base: position 12,664,526 of record NC_091476.1, on the reverse strand, counting down.
GGTAATTTTATTGAAATAAGTTAACCAAACTCCAAATTTCTTTTGTCAAATTAACTTTAGCAGTGGCTAAGTATATTGCAATTACTTGGAAGTCCAACTCTCCCTTAGTCATAGCACAATGGACTGCAGAGATGAACAGTTGTATATCTATGGAGAAAATTACATACAATCTTAAAAAAAACAAGTATGACACATTTGTCAAGATATGGTAGCCATATTTGGACCATATAGGGTCTAATTACAATAATGATAATAACATATGCTGTTATAATATAAACAGATGGGACATTCTTGCATTGATTTTTTTATGGATAGTATAAATGTGAGCTCCAATGGTATGTGGATTTATATTTTGTAGGGGTTTTTTGTATGAAAAATGTTAATATTGTGATATTGAAAATTTTACTATCTATATTTATTTAAAATGAAAAAAAATTATAAAAATACTTCATTCTTGTTTTTGATCTCCCTAACCTGGAAAAAGACACTGACAATCCATTTTTGTTTTCTTTTATGATCTGATAAACCCGCACAAGGAGACCCTCAGTCTCATTTGCTCCAGGAAAAGCGCAAGACTTTAATGTATGATGAGATTAACTGTCCTCATTCCGAAATATTTACTTTCAATAGTTCACCAATTTTGAACTTGTAATTAGTGATCAAAGAAGCAAACTGGTAAAATAATACTGCTGGGTCTGCCAACTGAAACACTGAGATTTTGAAATGTGACCAGCAGGAAACTAATCCAATTATTTTCATTTGATTTACACACACTTAAATTACAATTTGTGCATCCTAAATTTTTTTCAAGTAAATAAACATGACAATGTAAAACAAGTGCATGAAGTATCACCATCATTTGCTTTAAGTCTGCTTTACCAAAGAGAAGATAAAAATTTCACCAAAAATCTTCAATTCGATTCAGATTTATTGACAGAGTACATACATGACATCACACACAACCGAGATTCCTTTCTTCATGCAGGCACAGCAGAATTACCACTAATTGGTAGTGTAAAAACTATACACAGCATGAACATATAAAGAATTAAACTGACTGAAATACAGAGGGAACAAAAAGAAAATCAATAAAGTCCACAAGAGTCTTTAAATGAGTCCATAATTGAGTTTGTCATTGAGGAGCCTGTTGGTGGAGGGGGAGCAGCTATTCCTGAACCTGGTGGTTCGAGTCTTGTGACACCTCTACCTCTTTCCTGATGGCAGCAGCGAGAACAGAGCATGTGCTGGGTGGTGTGGGTCTTTGATGATTGCTGCTGCTGCTCTCCGAAGACAGCATTCCCTGTAGAAGTATTCAATAGTGGGGAGGGTTTTGTCTGTGCTGTGTCCACGACCTTTTGGATGACTTTACACTTAAGTGCATTGGTGTCCCTCCACCAGAAAATGATGCAGCCGGTCAGTATACTTTCCACCACACCTCTGCAGAATTTTGCCAGGGTCTCTAGTGTCATGCCAAACCTCCACAAACTCCTGTGGAAGTTGAGGTGCCGACATGCTTTCCTCATGATGCCAATGGTGTAATGGGTCCAGGAAAGATCTTGCGAGATAGTGACTACCAAGAACTTAAATTTACTCACCCTCTCCACCTCTGATCCCCCTATGGTCACTGGACTGTGTATCTCTGGCTTTCCTTTCCTGAAGCCTTAGTTTTGGTGACATTGAGTGCAAGGTTGTTGTTGGTGCACTATTCAGCCAAATTTTCAATCTCCATCCTGTATGGTTCCTTTATACAACCGACTACTGATTTGTAGATGTTATTGCCATACTGAGCCACACAGTCATAGATGTAAAGTGAGTAGAGTAGGGTACTAACAGCCCTGTAGAGATTGTGGAGAAGTTCTTACCAATCTTCACTGATTGTGGTCTGGAGGTGAGAAAATCCATGATCCAATTGCACAGTGGGATGTTGTGTTCGAGATGTTGGGAGTTTGCTGATCAGTTTTGAGGGGATGATGGTGTTAAAATGCCAAACTGTAGATGATAAAGAGCATCTGATGTATATGTCTATGTGCAGATGTTCTAGGACTTTGAGTAGAGCCATCATAGATCTGTTACTACTATAGGCAAACTGGAATGTATCCATGTCACAGCTCAGACAGAAGCTGATCTGCTTCATCACCAGCCCTTCAAAACACCATCACTGTTGATGCAATTGCTACTGATCAATAGCCATTAAGGCAGGTTACTACACTCTTTTTGATTAATGCCTGTTTGAAACAGGTGGGTACCACTCCCTTCAATATCTCATGAATACCTTGGTAAGTTGGTCAGCACAGACAATGCTCGGCCAGGTACTCCATCTGGGCCAGATGCTTTCCTCAGATTCACAATTAGGAGTTGAAACTGCGCAATGTTCGTTCCACTTTCCAAATAATCCAAACAAAACTGAGCATTCCAAGACTTGATTCCTAAACTAAACATACCCTTTATCTCTAAAATTTGAATTAACAGCAACTGACCCCAGAGAAAAACACAAACTGACGCAAGCTAAATTACTCCCTTGTGACTTGTGCTTCAATTCTGTAGACCAGATTCAGCATTTCTCATAACAGTAAACACTCCAGCATGTCGGTTATAACGTTATAGGTGAAGAAACTAATTTTCAAGCTGTTTCACCTGGAAGACCAAATGGAAATATTATTGCGTGCACCATCCAATTCTGACAGTTTTGTGGGGTTTTTTTTAAACATTTATTTCACACTTGAAAATTTTAATGGCTTCTGCACTTAATTCAAGAGATGTCTGGATTTTTTTTTTTTTTTAAATCACTTTTCAGCATCTGAATGAAGTTGGAAGACAAGCATTCAATTGCCCAACTCAACAAAGATGAAAGGCCAACTTTTAGAACCACAGTATTCCTTTTAGTGAATTAAACAGGTTGCTTTTTCCTAACTACAGTCAAGCTGACAGTATTATTGGCTTTGACCATATCCAGACTGGCTGAGAGTATTCTGTCATTTTTCCAATATATAGCATGTTGATGGTTTAAAACATTTTGAGGTGTCAGGAGACAAATCGTACTGAAGAATATTCAGTCTCAAACACTGTGGCCATAGTGCACAAATTGCCTAGCAGACTTTCTAGTTCAATGGTGACATTCAGAGATGGTAATCGGTCTCAAGATACGAGGGTGCCCAAAAGGCCCCAGACACTAAAGGCTTCCTGATCATATCGGAGATTTGGACCTGCAGCTTGGGTTGCCAATGGTTTAAACTGGAATCTGTACGGCTGCAGGACTGGAGGCAAAACCATGGATATTCAGCATCTCTGAAGGGTCCGTCTTTTGATTTTCTTTCTCTTATTGTTAAAGACACCATGCCAACTTGTTGTTTGCAATACAGCAGAGTGAAGTTGGAGCATATCATGCATATAACATTTTTACGTATTACTGTTTTACTTGATGCAACTGCTGGTGCAAATGCTTCTTGCCACTGAACAACCTATGTCTAGGTCTTGCTGTATGCAGGATGATCAACTTTATTTGCAAATTAAGTGCAAATTTCTTCACCATTACCTCAAAAATATGGTGGCAGTGCTAGAGCCACTGTAGCAGTAGCACTGCTGCAGACCTGCAGGGAGCAGAGATACAGCCCTCCCATGGGGTCCAGCCACCCAGTGGACTGTCATCGGCTCCACATGGGCTTTGAGCAGCCCATTGAGGGAGAAGACTGTTTTTTTTAAATCCTGTGAAGTCAGGTCTGCACAAAAGATGGTGGCACCTATTAAATGGCAACAGCCACGAGGGGAAGTGGAACATAGGGCACGATACAACAGGATGATCACCCACCCCATTTGAGAAGGAGAAGCAAGGACGGTGACCATGGCAGTGGACCAGTTAGGGGGCTCTGTGGCTGAGGGACCAGTGCAAACGATGGGCTGCTGGCGACTCAAGGCGAGGAACCTGCAGAAACTGTGGGCTGCTGGGAGACCCGTGCTGGGCTGCAGACTGGCTGTAGGAATTCCAGGCATCAGAAATGGGATGAAAGGAGGTGCTGAAGGGTCCCTATGTTGGAGGTTTGGATCTGGAGCTCAGGTTGCTAATGGTTTAGACTGGACTGTTTGTGGCTGCGGAAGCGCAGGAAGTGAACCTTCGAACACTCCGTGTCTTTTTGGGGGGGGGGGGGGGGTGGGGATCTCTTTTGCTTCTCTCTTTCAGTCTATAAATCTGAACTGCAAGAGATGCTTCAGCAATTCCTGCTGGTGGTGAATCGGTCTGCCTTGCAGCAGACAAAAAGAAATTTCATGTAATATGAGAGTGTTTTATTACTATGGTAATAAATTCAGTCTTGATCTTTAAATCCATTGGAACATTGTGCAAACGTATTTCTGACCCAAGGATGAAAAGATGGCCACTGATTTAGTCCGCTGAACTGGGTAGAATCTGAGACAGTGCCCTGCAGCAATGCAGTGTATCGAGGATGAGTCACCTCAACAAAGCATGATGTGTTATAAAATTAATAGCTGTTAAGGAGAAAACAGGGACCGGTAAAATGCCATTTTTCTGCCAAATGTGTTCAGAACCACTTCTCTTCCTGAATTCAGCTCTTTGCTTCATGTTTGAATGAAAACTGCCAGGGCTGCAGTCAATGAGCTGTCAAAACTCAGTGGGTATTGATGAGAATGTTGTCTGAGAATAAGTGTCCTTGCGGTGTGCACTTCGCAACACAGGGAAACCGGCTCCGGGTTTGTCATGGCCGCAGCAGCGGAGCAGCCATGTTAAGATGGCGCTGCAGTGTTTTGTTTCCCTCGTGGGTAGAGGGGCCGCGCTTTCGGCTGCATCGCCGTGTCACCGCCAGCGCAAGGGCAGGACTTGACGGCTACCTTATAAAATAAAATAAACCGTTGGAAACAAAACTGACTCCAGCGTGCAGTTCTGTTCTCGTTTCCTCCTCGTAGCTACCGCTATATCTTCAACAATACTGACCAGAAAATCTTCCATCAATTTGCTCATGATGCAGATTGATTGGTGAGATTGCTTTACCTTGTGTAGATTTTCTACATTGCCTGGAAGATGTTGGCATTGTAAAAATTTTCCCGGGAACCCTTCCCTGAACTTGTAGTGTGAAAAGGTTGGCCCTGGAATTTGAAACGAATCTATGGCCCTATCTTATAATTTTTCTCAATCCACCCTCTCTCCCTGTGATATGAAAAGGCAAACAGACAAGCAGGGGAAGCCTCGTGATGTCAGCACTTGTGTGCTAGGTCACATGGGTGATTACAATTAAAATTAAAAGATCCATACCTCCTAACCACAGGCTACTTCGGCACGTTGCGATGGCAGCATAATGCAGGATGGCAGCATAATCCTTCACACAGCTGGAACCACTCTATTAACCAGAGGTTTCAACTGCATGAGAGATGATGGGAAACAAAGTCGGCCATTCATCCCGCATTGTGCCGCTGTCCCAGCTCCTGTGAGTACGTAACATGTCATTGGCTGGGGGTGGGACCCCTCCTAAGTTGCCAAGGAGGGCAAATTCCAGGAACTTGGACTGTATTGTAAAAGGCTCGGAAGGTCCTGTATTCCTGGGAATTTCACCAGGTCCAAGTAGGGTCAATGCTGTTGAAGACAAAGCGGAATGTGGTCATCAATGACTTTTCTCAGGTACAGGCCAGCTCCCATGTTAAGAACATCTGACCTACAGATGACCATACTGACAAACAAATTATTTCCTAATTGATGCATGCACATGTTATCTCATGAATGCCCCTTCTGGTAGGCAAGAAATTGATGAAACGAGAGTAAATGTTGACTTTTAATCATGACTTTTTTCTTTTTTTCTCCATAGATCAAATATATATATATATATATATATAGACTCTGTTTTTGCACTATATACTATGACAAAGTGACCAACTTATCTACAAATTCGACACAAATTTCATAACCTAGGGACTGCCTGTATTCATACAGAGTGGTGCAGGTTTTCCAGAACTTTTATGCAGAAGCAACTTTGTATCACCTTTTTTTGTGGATATTCAGCACAAAATCCATTTTCTTACATATCTGAGTCAAAGGCTTGTCCAAGACCTGGAGTTTGCCATTAAGCGTGTACTCATCCAAGTGCTATTTGTGTACTGCAGTTATATGACCAGGAACATGTAGGTCATGGTTTTGACAACTGATCTAACCTCACTGTAGACTACTGTCAAGCAAGACTGCATCATCACCCAAATGCTCATCTTCCTTCTTCACTGTAATCACCTCATTTCCAACAAGCTTAACTATGGGACACAATTAAAGCATTCAATCCACATCACTGCCAAACCAAACTTTAGATCAACTCGCATATTAATAGTGAGATACAGTGAATTATATAAGCATTTGCTGAGGATTAATTCAGACAAAAATGGCTGTTGAGGGAAAATGGCTGTTGAGGGAAAGGCTGTTGAGGGAAAACCATTAATAAATGGGAACAAAGGCAAGACAAAGATTGAAATACAGGTAGTTCCCAATTTAATTGGGACCGAAGGATTGGTCGTAACTCGGATTGGATGCAAGTCAGATTTGCCCCACCATACATGGATTAACAAGATCTTAAAGCAATTTTTAAAAAGATTTTCAACAATGACTCCTTAATGAAGAATGTCAACATATGTACAGTACCTTTAATAAAGATACTCAACATATGAACTTCTAGTAAATAATAGTCATTGGACTCGGGTGTCACTAAAAATTACTTAGTGTTTTAATTTCAACTGGAACTACAACCATTTATTGAAACCCCAATTTAGCACGACCCCATGTATTCGTGATACGATTTTTTGAACCCAAACTATCGCATTATTACAGGGTACCACTGTAAATAGTGATTTTAATAGATTTTTTTTAGTTTCGGTCCGATATGCAGGTGGACGCAACTCACATAGGTCAGTAGTCGAGGACTACCTGTAAACACGAGAAGGCTTGCTAGATCAAAATCAAATTGAACTGCAGACAATGTACTTTAGCAATGACTTACAGTAAGTGTAAAGTAGGTGGCTGATTTCACTTGCTGGTGAGATTCTGTGCTAGATCGTTCTTCTCCAAACCCTGGCCAAATGAGTAAGGCCGCCTTACTCATACAATCCTTCCCATCAAATTGTAGTATCTCTGTGTGGGATTTTTTTCCCCATCCAAATTGGAGTATTCTTTCTTCTCACGTGTTCACCATACCTTTTCTAGGATTATTTTCTTAGTGACAATTAACTGATCCCATTGACCCACTCTTGGGATTATCACAGCAGATCATGCCCGTTATACTATGATCCTTCCTGATCTTCCTCAAGTAAAAACACATTGGTGTTTCAATTCAACCCAACTGTCAGATAATTGCAAAATTTATGGAGGAGCAAATTAACTTTTTATTAAATAAAAATACCCAAGTAGAAACATCCAGCCTGATTGTTTGGTATATTATGACAGCCTACCTTAGGGGACAAATTATTTCTTATACCATGAATACGAAAAGGGCGGGCAATAAAGAATTAGTCAATTAAATTAAAGAAATAGATCAACAATACACAAGTTAAAAATTCGGAACTATATAAAAAGGGAGTGGAACTCCAAACTAAATTCCACCTCCTCTTGAAACATGCAATTGAATCCCAACTTTTGAAGAGTAAGAGTTTGTTCTCTACCCACAGTGACAAACCTGGTAAGATGTTAGCTAATCAGTTGAGAGGATTTGAAGCAAAAGGCAAAACACAAAAATTGGATGATGGCAACATTACTTCGGATCACTCCAAGATGAATGACACATTCATCAGGAATTTCTATTCTCAACTTTATACTTCTGTGCAGCAGTCACCTGGGATGCCAGCCAGTGTCACCCCCAGGTCAGCACTTTCATCAGCCATTTTGCAGGCCGGTCCATGTCCCCATGTGTGGAGAGAACAAAAAGAAAAAAGTGCACAAGTCAGATCGTGGAGGGATAGCAGCTGTTCCTGAACATGGTGGTGAGTCTTGTGACATCTATACCTCTTTCCTGATGGGAACAGCAAGAACAGAGCGTGTGCTGGGTGGTGTGGGCTTTGATGATTGCTGCTACCCTCCAATTGCAGCATTCCCTTTAGATGTACTTAGTAGTGGGGAGAGAGTTTTGACTCTGATGTCCTGGGGTGTGTCCACTTGGAGGGCTTTATGCTCAGGGGTATTGATGCTCCCATACCAGACCATGATGCAGCCGGTCAGCACACTTTCCACCACACCTCTAGAAATTTGCCAGGATTGCTGGTGTCATACCAAACCACCAGAAACTCCTGAGGAAGAGGAGACATTGATGTGCTTTCTTTTTTCAAGAATATATTTTATTTAAAAGAAAAACAACCATGATTACAACAATAATACATCTTAATTCTAACATGTATTTAATTTTTTAAAAACCTGAAAAAAATCAAACCCCCCGCCCCAACCCCTACAAATACATCCCACTCTCCGATCTACCCCCCCTAACCCCTAAAAAAGAGAAACAAAAATTAAAAAAGAGAATACCAAAACCCCAAATCTTGTATCATGGAATAAGGAAACCCCAATGCAACCAAATCACCGTCTTCCAATTTTCCAATTAAAATATTCCAAATATGGGCTTCAAATCTTTTTTAAAAGCATAATATTTATCCCTCAAATTATACATTATTTTTTTTACAATGCCATTGGGGTGTAGGGTCCAGGAAAGATTCTCTGACATAGTGACTCCCAAGAACTTAAATTTGCTCAACCTCTCCACCTCTGATCATGTGAAGTATCACATGATATGAAGTGGGGTAGGACTGGACTGGGGTAACATGAGAGTAAAGATAAGTCGATACCAGTTTGGTGGTGCAAGAGCATGCGGAAATTATGGATCTACTTGGGCAACTGGGTTTGTATCTGCATCCTGCAATTGTTTGCCAATTACATTCCTGAATCAATAGATGAACCTTTGTAAAGTCGTGCACAAGTGGCAATTCCAAATCCTTAGGCTGCATAATTTATAACCTCTTTTATACTACAAAGGCATGGTATTCCCGGAGACATGTCCCATCTTAGGAAGCCAGGTTGTGTGTTCACATAGAGCAAGAAAAAAGCTAAATCCCTGAGTCCTTTCACACTTCAAGCTGGCTTCCCAAAGCAAAAGAAGTGGGACGTATATTGCCCAGAAGTCTCAATGCTGTGTACTCAAAATGGAAGTTGAACAACATATGCATTTGATAGCCTTGTAAATTATGTGGAGTCTTATTACTTGATCAAAGCTTTTGAGCATCGTAATCAAAATTATTAAGTGATGTCACAATTGTTGGAAGAACATCTTCGTGCAATCAGAACCATGTACGAGAACAGTTTGAGGGGAAGCAGAAGTCAGAATGAGTCATCTCGATGCGGAGTTCATTGGTACTGATGAAGTTGCTACAATTTGAATTTCCGACTTACACCGCATGTGACAAACATAATTACAATGTCATCAGCACCTCCTGTTTCGACCCAGCAACATGGTTCGACTGTTTTAGATTGGTCCCGCAGGTGCTACGCTCCAACGCTGATAGTATGCACCCTTGGAGGATCAAAGGCAGGGAAGACTGAACCACCCAATTCACCTTTTTTTAAAAAATACAGTGCTCGAAAGGCAGATAAAAATCAGCTTTTAAGTTTTGTGTAAAAGGAGCTATTGTTATAACTATATATCTCGGCATTCAAAAAATTTTCAAAGTACAGTACAACTCCAATTACTGGAAATCGGATTCTCCAAAATCCTCGTTTATACAATTTTTTTTAAAAATTCAGATAAACGAGGATGTTGAAAACAATCAGAAATCCTCAGTTATCCAAAACTGATTCCCCCCCCACCACCCAAGAGTCGAACTGACCTCACAGGTTGAAAAAAATCACCGATGTGAAATTAGAATGACGATTGTCCTAGTTTCAGGTAACTCCTTCCCCTCTCTTTCCATTTCTTCTTTACCTTCCCTTATTGACTCTCCCTCTCAAACTGCATGTCACTGCCTCCAGTCAGAAGAATCCATTGTCCCAGCATCAACAAGGAGAGAGGCCTCCCAGGCAGGAGGACCTCAGAGTCAGTGACATTCCCTCCCTTTCGCTCCCTCCTCTCCCCAGAGCTCCCAATGCAGACTCTGAACACTCCCATCGGCAAGCTACCGCACACGCACATCAAACTTCACAGTGTAATGTGTAGTAGGTATAGGAGGATTCGAAGTCAGGACTCTGGTGTCAGGAGCTCCGATGACCAGGGAGACAGAAGCTCGACGACTCACCAGTGAGTGTTCCATTGGCCCGGGAAGCCTCCTCAGGGAATCTACGCATCGGTGGGGACATTTCAGGGATCAACAGTGATAGTTGGGATGTCGGGGAAATCGACTGTGACATTCTTTTGGTGAGAATTAAATATTACTTTTCTTAAAAAGCTTTCCCTTGTTGTTTAAACATTGATTATAAGTGATTTGCTATTGCTACTGGACTATTTTTTTTTTAAATGACCAGTTCTCAGAAAAAAAAGTTTATCTGACGTAGGCATGGTCCTGACCATTTTGGATAATCGGAGTTGTACTGTAAATCAAATAACCTACACACACACAAACATTGCAAATGATCATTATTCTGGATTAAAAACAAAAAAAAATGGAAATATAGTGTCTACAAATGCATCCAAGGGAATAAAAGCAGTGCAGCATCCTCAAGTGATGGGACATCACTTTCCTTAGATTTCTTCTTCCGCAGAACCACTTACTGGATAAAGTAAACATCTTTAAATTCACATCACCCGTTAATTGCCAGGGCACATCAGCTACAGGACAATGATGCTTCCTCAAAACTAAACCATGACAACTGGGTTGAAATGCTGGAATTACACAACTTTGAAATTAGTGAAGGTTTTGTTTCAGTCATGTCATATCAAACTATTTTGCATTTAATGAAGCTCCTAGTAAACATAAACCAGTCTGCAGACACTATTGCAATTTGCACAAAAATGCTGGAGAAACTCAGCAGTTGTGTGACAACACAAAGACTTTTCCTTTCATGCAAAATAATACTCATTGTTTCTTTGCCAAGACATTAGCACGAATGCGGCTTTATATCCCCATAATGCTGACAATACAGAGACCTCAAAATGCAAAAACCTTCAAGATGCAACTTTTAAATTCATTAGAAGCATTTATTCAATTCAAGGATAGTAAATAAGTATGCAAAGAGAGGCAGCAGAATCATTCACGATACAGACGCTATCATTAGAAAGGTAACAAGATGAAAATTGATAGGTATAGATTCAAGAAAGCCTGCAGCAGCCAGGTGTTGATTCAGGTTGGCTTCAAGCAGTTTTCCAACCCTCACAGGATTGCACATTAACATGAAGCATACAGTCCAGCTTGCCATGATACCAACGTTCAATATCCAATGTTAATTTATCACCATGCGCACAAATGCAAAAGTAGAGATGCACCAAAATTCTTTCTTGCTGCAGCCAAAACAGGTACAGAACATACACCAGAATCAATTTATTGTAATTAAGAAATCACAGAATTTGTTGTTTTGTGCCAGCATTACAGGTGGAAATAAATACAAAGTACATTTTGACAATAATTAGTTAAAAGAAGAGAAAGTGAGGTCATGCCTGAGGTTCACTGTCCATTCAGAAATCTGCTGGCAGAGAGGAAGAAGCTGTTTTTGTATCGTTGTGTTTCTGTCTTCAGACTCCTGTACCTTCTACCTGATGGTCTGGGTGGTGAGGGTCCAGGAGTCAATTAAGTAAAGACTGATGGCCATGATGGCATTGGCAGAGTTCACAACTCTAGTCTTTTCCTATCCAATCTATTAGCACCTCCATACCAGAAAGTGACCAGTCAGAATGGTCTCCTCAGTATACCTGTAGAAATTTGCAGGAGTCTTTGGTTTCATACTGAATCTTGTGTAAAACTCCTCATGAAGTATAGCTGCTGACGAGCCTTCATCATGATTGCATTGATATGGTGGCCCTTGGACAGATCATCAGCGATGTTGATACCCAGGAATTTGAAGTTCTTAAACCCTTTCCACTATTGGCCCCTCGATGAGAACTGGTTTGTGTTTTGTTGATTTCCATCTCCTGAAGTCCACAATCAATTCCTTAAATGTGAGAATGTTAAAGACAAGGTTGTTGTTGTTGTGACACCACTCATCTAGCTGATCTATCACTACTTCCTGTAGGCTTCCTCAGTCATATGTGATTCTGCCGATGAGCATTGCGTCATTGTCAAATTTCCAGATGGCATTTGAATTGTGTCTAGCCACACAATCATGGGTTTAGAGTGAATAGAGCAGTGGGCTAAGCATGCATCCTTGAGCTGTACTGAATCTCAAGACTTCTCCCCCCCACCCCCCCGTACTGAGGGTATGATGGTTTTGAAAGCTCAACTGCAGTCCATGAGAAGTAGCCTGATACATGTGTTGCTGTTGTCCAGATGATCCAGAACTGAGTGAAGAGCCAGTGAGACTGTATCTGCTCTGGAACCATTGTGGCAGTAGATCACACGTCAAACTCTGGCCCGCGGGCCAAATTTGGCCCACGATATAATTATATTTGGCCCACAAGATCATATTAAATATATATTAGAGTTGGCCCGCTGGCCGCCTCACCAGTATAGCGCATGCACACTGAAGGTGAAAATGAAGATGCCGGAGGTGTGGAGGGATCTCAGAGTCCCGAATCCCGGGGATCGGAGTGCCGCACTCAGCCCGCCTGGCTCCCGGACACACAGACGCGGCTGGAGTTGGGGACCATCCTCGCTGGGTCTGCGCTTCAGCGGCGACGCCGGACCAAATGTCTCATTGGCGATGCCTTCCCCCTCGCTCAGTGCGCGGCGGACCCTGCCTCCCGCTCCTTTTGTTGGAGACGAGCCCGGCACTGTGAAATCGCAGTTTAATCCCTCTCCAACCATGGGAGGGGGGTGGGAGCAACGCGCTCTTCTCAGCCAATTCCTCCACTGCCACAGACGCCGGCGTTTCAACAGGGGGTTCGGGTGCCTCCGTCAAGCGACCGACCTGTTGGTCCAAGACAAGGGGAGAGCGTACAAACTCCACACAGACAGCACCTGAACTCGGGTGAACGTGGAGCTGCGACCCCACATTCCACATCAGGACTGTGTGTAAGATTGGGAGCAGTGAGACGGAAGCTTATTTTGTTCCTGTGATTTAAGCCTTTCTTGGGGTGGGGGGGGGGGGTCCTTCTCTGAACATTTGCCTAACAATTAACCTAATCAGATGTGGAGTTACCACAATACAACAGTTCTCAACCTTTTTCTTTCCACTCGCGTCCCTGTGCCATTGGTGCTGTGTGATTAGTAAGGGATTGCTTAAGGTGGTCTGTGGGTGGGAAGAAAAAGTTTGAAGACCACTGCTTTAATCATCCCTCATTGACTCGTCATGTACACAGTTTCAGAACGCTAAAGGAAATGGGGCAATGACAATTTTTCTCAAGCAAAATATTTCAGTAACAATTGGGTCTAGAGCAGTGATTCTCACCCTTTCCTTCCCACTCACATCCCACCTTAAGCAATCCCTTACTAATTACAGAGTTCCAATGGCATAGGGCACACGTCAAACTCTGGCCCGCGGGCCAAATTTGGCCCGCAAGATCATTTCAAAAATGTATTAGAGGTGGCCCACTGGCCGCCGCGCCAGTATAGCGCATGCACAGTAGTACCACAAATCCCAGAATGCATTGGCGTCAGCCTGCTAAGCGCCCCCACCTCCTCTGTTTACATTGCAGGGTCTCACCGTGGACTCTGGTTTTGGGGCCTGGCCCGTGTCAGGGGAAGCCAAGGCCGCTTCCCAGCGCCCGGAACCAGAGGCTTCGGGCCTGACCTCGCCAGGACCGTTGCCCACTCCCCCTCCCAGTTGCAGGCCGATCCACGACTCATGGTGACGGGGCCGCTGATCCGCCGAGATGCCGACCTGCAGCGAGAGCCGATACCCCCGCACTGTCGATGTCCAACCCGATCGCCCGCAAACCCCGCCCTCCCGCACACAGGCCTGAGTAAGGATTATGAACTTTAATCTCAGGATAAAACGATCTTCCAATAGTTTCATGTCACAGTGATAAATATATTCCTGGTTAAAAATGGTCCTGCACCTGGATACAAGCTCATTAGGCATAAAACTTGAAAAGTGTGTAAATCAAAGGATATCTGTACCAATGGAAAAAGGGCATGGCAAATAACCCTGCTAGATTTCATGCCCACAATCAGTAACCCATTTGATTATTTCAGGAATCATGTTATTCTCCCACATTCTCAATAGCCCTCAGATTTTACTATTCGATAGCACACTAGCAACATTTGACAAATCCTCTATAGAGAAATATTATTTATTGAATATTTTATTTCTCATTTGTTAATACTTCTGGAAAGAGTTTATCCAAAACTATTATTAAACATTTATTTTAATAAGAAAAAGTTTAACATTACATATGTTGAAAGAAGAGAAAACATGCAGATGTTGTTGAAAATTTTCAATAAATATTTAGTTCGGCCCTCGACTTAGTCCAAGTTTTTAATTTTGGCCCTCCGTGAATTTGAGTTTGACACCCCTGCAGTAGATGAATTGTAGTGGGTCCAGATTCTGGCCATGACCAACCTCTCAAAGCATTTCATCACAGAAGATGCGAGTGCTTCTGGGTCATGGTCATTGAACCACTCAGTCTGCTCTTCTTGGGCACTAGGATGATTAATGCCCTGCACTACCACAATAAAAATTTAACTTACATGCAGGCTAGAAAATGAGAATAAAGATTCAATAAATAAATGTTCACTAATGGAGAGTGCATGAAAAAAAATTGATATTTTAAAAGTGCAGACAAATTACTTGTTGATCCTGGGGTAGTTCATGATTTGGGTTCAATTATCACAGATAGTTCAAATGGCAGTTGGCTGTTAGATCAAAAGTTTTTAAACCAGAAAGAATTACATTTCAAGCTTCTCCTCTACTTTGTCTGACTGGAGCTCTGAGAAGAAATTGTGGGTGCTTTGTGATGTTGGCAACTCTCTTGAAGCAGCACGTAGACGTTTTCAGATGGATGAGAGATTGGTGGTCATG
Organism: Narcine bancroftii; assembly: GCF_036971445.1. Lineage (NCBI taxonomy): Eukaryota > Metazoa > Chordata > Chondrichthyes > Torpediniformes > Narcinidae > Narcine > Narcine bancroftii. The sequence goes on along the minus strand of NC_091476.1, from coordinate 12,649,465 downwards.
ATGAATTTGGCAAGGTTTACCACCTTCTGCAGCCCTCCAAAACTGATTAATTCAAGATACAGCATCAGTAATAAAGTATCAGCAAATCAACTTTTGTACAACCTACTTCCATCAAAAAGTATACTTAATGAACACAATGCATCACGATACACACCCAGTTATTTCTATCAATGTTCTTTTCCAAATACAACAAAAAGAAATAGCACAAAGATCAAGGCACATCAACTTTCTCACTGAAGTGTTAGAGCTCTCATGAATGGCTGCTACAAAACTGAATTTCAATCTCATCCTTAATATCAAAGCACCTTGCACCAACAAAGCACATACCAAAACTCATGAATCCCTAACAACAAAGCAGATCGCAAGAACTGATCAACTGTGTTCATGCCTCCAAAATGTGAAATGCATATCTTCTCTCCCCTCCCCCCTCCCGCCATTAAAGTTCAACAAGCTGCTCAAGAAAATGTCCACTGGCCTTTGCAACCTGCCATCTTAATGTGCAACAAGATCCTTTGTAATGGTTGTGCAGATGTAGAGCTGCCCACCACAAACTTTCAGTGCGTGGCCCACCACAAACTTTCAGTGCGTGGCCCACCACAAACTTTCAGTGCGTGGCCCACCACAAACTTTCAGTGCGTGGCCCACCACAAACTTTCAGTGCGTGGCCCACCACAAACTTTCAGTGCGTGGCCCACCACAAACTTTCAGTGCGTGGCCCACCACAAACTTTCAGTGCGTGGCCCACCACAAACTTTCAGTGCGTGGCCCACCACAAACTTTCAGTGCGTGGCCCACCACAAACTTTCAGTGCGTGGCCCACCACAAACTTTCAGTGCGTGGCCCACCACAAACTTTCAGTGCGTGGCCCACCACAAACTTTCAGTGCGTGGCCCACCACAAACTTTCAGTGCGTGGCCCACCACAAACTTTCAGTGCGTGGCCCACCACAAACTTTCAGTGCGTGGCCCACCACAAACTTTCAGTGCGTGGCCCACCACAAACTTTCAGTGCGTGGCCCACCACAAACTTTCAGTGCGTGGCCCACCACAAACTTTCAGTGCGTGGCCCACCACAAACTTTCAGTGCGTGGCCCACCACAAACTTTCAGTGCGTGGCCCACCACAAACTTTCAGTGCGTGGCCCACCACAAACTTTCAGTGCGTGGCCCACCACAAACTTTCAGTGCGTGGCCCACCACAAACTTTCAGTGCGTGGCCCACCACAAACTTTCAGTGCGTGGCCCACCACAAACTTTCAGTGCGTGGCCCACCACAAACTTTCAGTGCGTGGCCCACCACAAACTTTCAGTGCGTGGCCCACCACAAACTTTCAGTGCGTGGCCCACCACAAACTTTCAGTGCGTGGCCCACCACAAACTTTCAGTGCGTGGCCCACCACAAACTTTCAGTGCGTGGCCCACCACAAACTTTCAGTGCGTGGCCCACCACAAACTTTCAGTGCGTGGCCCACCACAAACTTTCAGTGCGTGGCCCACCACAAACTTTCAGTGCGTGGCCCACCACAAACTTTCAGTGCGTGGCCCACCACAAACTTTCAGTGCGTGGCCCACCACAAACTTTCAGTGCGTGGCCCACCACAAACTTTCAGTGCGTGGCCCACCACAAACTTTCAGTGCGTGGCCCACCACAAACTTTCAGTGCGTGGCCCACCACAAACTTTCAGTGCGTGGCCCACCACAAACTTTCAGTGCGTGGCCCACCACAAACTTTCAGTGCGTGGCCCACCACAAACTTTCAGTGCGTGGCCCACCACAAACTTTCAGTGCGTGGCCCACCACAAACTTTCAGTGCGTGGCCCACCACAAACTTTCAGTGCGTGGCCCACCACAAACTTTCAGTGCGTGGCCCACCACAAACTTTCAGTGCGTGGCCCACCACAAACTTTCAGTGCGTGGCCCACCACAAACTTTCAGTGCGTGGCCCACCACAAACTTTCAGTGCGTGGCCCACCACAAACTTTCAGTGCGTGGCCCACCACAAACTTTCAGTGCGTGGCCCACCACAAACTTTCAGTGCGTGGCCCACCACAAACTTTCAGTGCGTGGCCCACCACAAACTTTCAGTGCGTGGCCCACCACAAACTTTCAGTGCGTGGCCCACCACAAACTTTCAGTGCGTGGCCCACCACAAACTTTCAGTGCGTGGCCCACCACAAACTTTCAGTGCGTGGCCCACCACAAACTTTCAGTGCGTGGCCCACCACAAACTTTCAGTGCGTGGCCCACCACAAACTTTCAGTGCGTGGCCCACCACAAACTTTCAGTGCGTGGCCCACCACAAACTTTCAGTGCGTGGCCCACCACAAACTTTCAGTGCGTGGCCCACCACAAACTTTCAGTGCGTGGCCCACCACAAACTTTCAGTGCGTGGCCCACCACAAACTTTCAGTGCGTGGCCCACCACAAACTTTCAGTGCGTGGCCCACCACAAACTTTCAGTGCGTGGCCCACCACAAACTTTCAGTCCTTTCCCAGGACAACTGACATGTCCCAAAGTTCACAGAGCTAGATTCAAGCAGTAAAATTGCATGCATGTCTTTGTTAAGTTTTAACATCTATGGAACCAACTGGTATTTATCATTTTTGAAGACAAACTGGCAGCAAGAGTAAAAGCCAAAGCACTGCACACCTAATGGATGAATGCACGGCTAAATTTAACAATGGGCACAGTATTACACCAAATCACCATGTGCTTGACTTTAAATACATAAAAATAAGTACCTACTTAACAATTAAAGTATAAAATGACTGCACTGATGCCAGATTGCCCCTAGTTCAGATTTATTCGTAAAGTACGTACATGGCATTACATACAACCCTGAGGTTCTGTTTCCTGTGGGCGAGGTACAATTATCACTTCTTGGCAATGCAAAAAACTGCAGAACGTATACCTGTAAATAAACTGACTGTCTAATATGGAGAGAAAAGTGCAAAATTAAGAGTCCTTAGTTCCTTTGCCAGACTGAGACCACCCGTAAATTGGAGGAACAACACCACCTTCCAATCAGATGGCATTAACATCGACATCTCTGGCTTTCGTTAAATCCCGCCCCCTTCTTCTCCCATCATCTCTCCATTCCCTGCATCTTTTCACAGAAATTTTTACCTCATTCCATATCAAATCCAATTAACACTTTTCGTTGGTCTGCATTCCTCCCTCATTGCTTGAATTCTGAGACTTCTGGCTTATTCTGCTTATTCTTCAAAAAAAGGGCTCTGGCCCAAAACGTCAACAATACACCTTTTATCTCCTATAGACACTAAAAAGACCGACCAAGTTCCTCCCTCATTTAGATGTGTCCAAGATTGAGTTTGTTGGAACCATAGAACATTACAGCACAAAATCAAGCCCCTTTACCCTTCTCGTCTGATGGTGGAAGGGCATCAGCTTTTCCTCAACCTGGTGGTGCAAGGCTTGAACAGAGAGGATACTGGATTACTTGGGTCCTTGATGATTGCTCCTGCTCCCTACAGATGTTCTTGATGGTGGGTTGAGTTTTGCTTGTGATGTTCTAGGCTGTGTCCACGATCTTTTGCAGGGCTTTTCGCTCAGGTGTATTGGTGTCCCCATACCAAGTGTAAGTGCAGGTGGATTCGAGCATGTGCAGTTTGTGTATCCATAATCATGTTGCATTCTTATCAGCCTCATTTCTTTCACCGGATCTTGAAAAGAACTTGCACCAGGACAGATCTTGTCTTCAAATATTCGTTTACCTTGTTCTTATTAGCTATCCCGAAATAACATTCCAGATTTTTAAATACCTGGTATTGAAGGTTCAGAAACTGGAATGTAAATAAAATTAAAGAGAGATTGGTTCAAGTTCATTCCCATATTATATCAGACAAGAGTGATAGAGGTTCATTCTGCAAGGAATCCAGGAACTCAAATCTAACATAGATACAGCAGTACAAAGTAGAAGATCAAGGGTATATTTCAGTGTGTAATATTACAGTGAAAAACTGAAGTCGTACATAACAAAAGCGGCATGCTTGAAAATGAACTTTTAACATGTTGACATAATTTCACTCTTGAATCTTCTTCCTGAATGGAGTTGGGAGAAGATGCAGCCACAATAGGATAGTTTCTTCAGTATGTTAGCAGCCTTCACGAAGCAGCAGGAAATACAGATGGAATTGATTGAGTGAGGAAGGTTTGTGTGGTATTCCAAGGGGTGAGTACAACTCCCTTGTGCAATTTCTTTGATCATGGACAGGCCAGCTTCCCATCACATTGTGAAGCATTCAGACAGAATGTTTGTGATGGTACAGTTGTAGAAGTGGTTTGGAACATCCAATGGAATGCTGCCATCAGGGAGCAGCATTAATCAACAAGGATCCACATTATCCAGCTCTGTTCTTCTACTGCTCCCATCACAGAGGTATAGGTACCAGGTTCAGCAACAGCTGCTACCCTCCACCACCAAACTCCAATTCATTTAAGAACTCTTACTTTGCACTTTGTTGATTTTTTTTCCTCTCTGTATTACAATTTGTTTACATTTTATCTGTGTATACATATCTTCTGGAGTAGTTTTTTACAAAACCAGCAAGTCGCAATTTGCTTCGCCCTCAAGAAAAAGAATCTCATGTATACATTGTCATGCACTCTGATAATAAAGCTCAACTTTGAACATGGGCAACATGCCAAACATTCTTAGACTTCTGCATTGAGATCAAGTATTTCTTCATAGTTCTAGACAACTATTTCAAACCACATGTTCATCGCACTGTCGTCACTTGAAGCTTCAACCATATTTTCAAATTTGCTTTAAACCGGGAAAAATTACTGCCATCTCCTTCCAGGTTTGTACCAAATGAACAATTGCTTTCAGATAAAGAACTGTTTTAGGCAACCATAATTGAATTATCATCAAGTGAACTTAATATATATTTTTTTAATTCCTCTTCCCAGTTCTTCAATTTTTTTCTGCTTTCCAATTGCTGACATACAGTGGAATGCAAATCATACCTTACCCAAAATTAAACTATTATCTCCACAATTCACGAATTTAGTATTCAATTTGCTTTATTAAATTTCATTAAAAAAATACAATGGACATGTCGTAAAAACATGTGCAGACCAGTTTTTAAATGGCAGCCAGCAAAAGAGCTTTTTAAAAATTTTCCTACTTGGTCCCTTGCAGTCCACTTGACTTTTAGATTCAGTCACAATTTCTTTTTTTTTTTTTTACATATTACTGACAGATTTTTTTTCCCGATCAACAATTATCACACCTACCTTCTGGAGTGGCTATTCACACTGGAATGACCTGTGGGTCAACCGTGACGTATACCTATGTGCAACATACAGTTCCACAGCGACCTATTCACTAGCCCATTATTGCAAACTGCCTTCAGTTTAGACTGCAGGCAGTCCGCAATAATGTCAAGGGTGCCGCAGATAAAATTTCAGAATGGGAATGAGTCACTCATTTCCATTCCAATCCTTTTACAGACTACGTTCCAGGAATTTGGGAATAATTTCACAGAACACAGCAGCTGTGTAAAAACCATAATTAAGTGATCATCCAAGGAATGCTGACAAGCTAAAACAGTGGAAATCCCAATCAAGAAAACTTACTCCAGACCTGCCAAGAAAACATTATCTAAACTAGTCCTCCCATGTATCAGTCCCTGGCTACAGCCTTATAGGATGGGATACAATACATGTTTATGCAAGGACACAGGAAAGATACAGATTCTTCCCAGCCGGAGATTCACATACATTTTTGGTTGCATCAAAGTGAACAAAGGAAAATAAAATAAGCAAACAAAGAATTGTTGGAGGAGCTCAGGACAGACAGCATCCATGGGGAGAAATGGCAAATCAAACAAAATTTTTTACTTGTTTTGAATAATTATGGGGCCCCTTAAAACTGGATTACATTTTAATTAGCTAATTTTTTATGCCATTATAAGATGATGGAAATAGATTTTATCACATTATATCATGAAATGTTAATGGTAAAGGTTTCATCATCAGGGCCACTTCAATCCACATTCATGTGGAAGACTCGGAAATACCTTGATGACATACCTTGAAATACCCTGTTAAACAGGGTTCTACATCCATAATATTAACTTTCAAAACAAAGATATTTGACATCCAGTAATTTCAAAAATTGTTCTGACAAACAATAATTCGCACAAAAAGCTGTTATAATTTAATGATCAAAGAGTGAACATTTAATACAATTAAGCAAATAACAAATGACATTTTAAAAACTAAAACTTGCATTTATAGCCCAGAAGTTTTTTTCATTTATCAATTGGTTGGTTTCTTGCATTGATGTATTACATCTAACTTGTTTGGACCCACACAAAATCAACAATTAGGATAAAATAATTATTCTAAGTGTATAGATGTAGCAGGAAAACAGGCCATTTGAACTACCACATCAAGCACCCATTTTTCTTCAGCAATCTGAGATTTATTGTCCCCACCAAGTTACCTCACATTCTCTTACCTACCAACAACTCAGGACAATTTTCAGTGGCTTACTAACTGAACAACCTTAATTTCTTTTGGAAGGTGGAAGAAAACCTGAGCACCCAGAGGAATAACATATAGCATTGGGGGAACATGCAGAATCCACCCCAAGAGGACTGAACCCAAGTCACCGGACTGACAAGACAGCAGCTCTATCTGTAACATTGTGCTGCCTCAGAGTTCTTTTGTGATGATGGAAGTCAAAATTCCAAGGGGAAAAATAAAGTGTAACTGCAGCCTGGAGAAAATTTGGAACTGGATACGAGAACAGTTTAGCTCAGGGTGGAGTTGCAGAGCAGACTCGATGGGCTGAATGGCCTACTTCTTGCAAAAATAGTAATTTAACAGCAAGGATAAAAATGAGTATTTAAGAGAAATATTCCCAAAGGTGAAAGATACCAATGTGCTGAAATAGAATGCAAAATAAATTTATTTTCAAACTACAATATTGGTGATTTGAGTGCCCAAGCTGGGCTCTACTTCCCCTTACTCAGAGTGCCAAAACTATCTGGGCTGGCATCTGTGAACATGACTGAAGGCATTTGTCTTGAAAGTTGTATTCTATATTTCAGATTTATTGTTAGAGTACATCCATGACATCATATACAACAGATTATTTTCCTGCAGGGAAGGCAGAATTACCACTAATTGGTAGTGCAACAAAATGTACACAACATATATATGTCAACAAGTAAAAAATGCAAACAACTGACTGTGCAATATAGAAAGAAAAACAAAGTGCAAAAGTGGCCCTGATTGAGTTTATTGTTGAGCAGTGTGATGATGGAGGGATAGCAGGCTATTCCTGAACCTGTGAGTCTTGCCTATATCTCTTTCCTGATGGTAGCAGTGAGAACAGAGCATGTGCTGAGTGGAGCGAATTCTTGATGATTGCTGCTGCTGCTCCTTCAGCAGCATTCCCCGTAAATGCTCTTGAAGGTGCGGAGGGTTTTGCCTGCCACGTCCTGTGCAGTGTCCACTACCTTTTGCAGGGCTTTACACTCAGGAGTATTGGTGTTCCCAGGCCAGACAATGATGCAGCCAGTCAGCAACACTTTACACCACAAATCTGCAGAAATTTGCCAGGGTTTCCAATGTCATATCAAACCTCCACAAACTCCTGCTGTGCTTTCTTCACAATGGCATCAATGTGTTGGATCCAGGAGAAATCCTCTGAGATAGTGGCTCCCAGGAACTTGTATTTGCTTGCTCTCTCCACCTCTGATCCCACCCCATGATCACTAGATCATGTACCTCTGATTCTCCCTTCCTGAAGTCAACAATCAGTTCCTTGGGTATGGGTATTGATTGTCCACCATTCTGCCAAGTTTTTCCAGTCTCTCTCCTGTATGCTGACTCATCACCCCATTTTATACAACCCACTTCCATGGTATCATCAAGCAAATTTGAAATTGGTTTTGTCATGCCGAGTCACACAGTTCTGGGTGTAAAACAAGTAGAGCAGGGGGCAAAGAATGCAGCCCTGTGGTGCTCCAGTACCAATGAAGATTGTGGAGATGTTCTTGTCAATAATCACTGTTGGTATTTGGAGGCGAGAAAATCCTGGACCCAATGGGGTGTTGAGGGCCAGTCCTGGAGCTTGCTGATCAGTTTTGAGGGAATGATGGTGCTAATGCCATCAATAGGCTTGATCATGTAAATTTTCAAAACAGATAAAGCCATCGACTACAGCATTCACAAAACGACACCACAGCATAATTCGGATCCAGTCATATGAATGGGCAAGGATGTATCAGAAAAATAACACCAATTAGCTGCAGCACCTCAATATGTCAAGTGAGTGATGACGCTGCTTTTACTGAGTTATGAAGTCACAAATGTTGGTCTGTACTCAGCCAATTTTATTTTACAAAACAAAGTTAAAAATAGTCTCAGAGTGATCAAACTATTTGTTTAAAAACAAAGGGCACTTGGCTGTGATAGTGTTACTGTTCAAAAAACAGTTTGTACATGAAGGTAAAAGCAAGGTGTTGATAAAGCTTGAAGTATCACTTATTTAACTCTCCCATAAAACAAAATTTCTCAAACAGGAATTTGATGACTGGAATTATCCTTGTAAGCATAGGTTAGTATTATGAGAATGAGAGAAATTGCAGAATTTCAATGCAGTATCAAAGAAGCTTAGAAGAAATATTCTAAATATAGCATTAACAAGTCCACAGAACTATATTACGTTTTAATGTTATCAAAGGGCAAGTTTTGTTCTTCAGTAAAACCCCTGGTATCTAGAATTCAACCGGCAAAAAAGGAAAATAACGTACAAAATATGCAAGATTAAAATTGGCGTGCCAATCCACACAAACATGCCAGAAAATACATTTATCAGGCATCTATCAATCTCCACAAGTGCCAGATACCAGGGCTTGACTGTAAATTTCAACTGCCTAGATAGATTTTTCACTGTATATGACATCTTTCTCAAACAAACTATACAACTCCAAATATGTTACACATTCTGTTTGGCATTAACACCACCATGATACCACCACTAATAAACATTAAATAAATATCAAATATTGCTTTTATACAGTATTTGTGCAACTTGGATCATGACCTTTGACCAAAGATGACTGAAGTTGAAAAATGCAGTGAAAAGAAGCTTTGAATAACTGTTGGAATTCTTGTGTTCCAAGTTGAATGTTCTCAACCCATTTATGCAATTAAATTCAAAACTTCAACAGCCAAGAGATGAGGGCAAGACCAACAATGTCTCCGCACTTACAGTTAGCACAACCCTATTACAGCGCCAGTGACACAGGTTCAATTCAGCCACCAGCTGCAAGGAGCATGTAAGTTCTCCCCTTATCTGTGTGGGTTTTCCCCTGGGTGCTTGTTTCCTACCAGGTTTCAAAGACGTACAATGTTGGTAGACTAAATGGGTGTATTTGGGTGTCGTGGGCTCATGGGCCCAAAGTGCCTGTTACCATCCTGAATCTCAAGATTAAATTCAATCTTGTTTAACCAGAGCTAGTAACATCATTTAGAGATTTCTTCACAATGATCAGTTTATCACTTGTTGGCTCAGATAATATTTAATGAATGCTAATGGATTCAGATCATGATCACTGTCAATTTTTAGGATAGCCTCATCCTGTTGATCATTTAAAATCACACCAACTCTCTTCCCCATCTTTCCTGTTCAGCTCCCTACTTAAAACCTGTTAAATTCATATTTTAGCTTTGATGGAAGGCTACAGACCTGAAATTTCTATATTTCCTGCCAATGCTGCCTGTTTTGACGACAAGTTCTAATTTCACATTTCAACCATCAGCTCATAAATAAGCTGATTGTGAGTTTTGTTAAAAAGCGCTTCATGCAACAAGGACTGGCAATATGGAATCGCCACCCTCGGGCTCGGAGCACGCCAACTGAAATGTTTCATTAACTATTTTGATGGATGAGCACATTTGGGGGAAAAGGGGTCAAAGCACATTCAGAGTGAATGGTCAACTCCCAATCCATTGCCCCTACAGATGTAAGGGATGGGACAAAACTACAATAAATTACAGTACAACTCCGATATTCAAAAATTGGATTCTCCAAAATCCTCATTTATCTGATTTTTAAAAAAATTTCATATAAACAAGGTTGTCAGAAATAAATCAGAAATCCTCATTTATCCAAAATTTTTCAGAGCCGAAATGACCTCACAGGTTGAAAGAAATTCACCAGACATGAAATTAGAACGACGTTAGCCCTCGTTTAAGGGAACTCACTCTCCCATCCTTTCCATTTCTTCTTAACCTTCCCCCATTGACTTCTCTCCAATTCTCCCTCTCAAACTGCATGCTATTATCTCCCAGCCACAAGCGGTCGGAAGAATCCATTGTCCTGCGTCATCAAAAAGAGCAGACTCCCAGGCAGGAGCATGGACCTTGGGCCCACTGGTGCTCCCTTCCCTATCCTCTTCCGTCCCTTCTTGGCACACCAGATACTGACGCCAACATCAAATTCTCCCCTTGTCCTACTTTCCTGGCGTGCACATGCAGTCAGCCTAGGGGAGGATTCGGGGTCGGGACTCCATGATCAGGAAGCAGAAGCCCGCCAACTTGCCAGTGAGTGTTCCACCGACCCAGGAAGCCTCCCTGGTGATCAGCGGCAGGTTCGTTGGGGAAAATCGGCACTATTGATTGGGTGCTCTGTGATCAGCGGTCGCAATGGGTTCGTTTCGGTGATCGGCAGTGGCCAGCATTCCAGAATACTTAGTCCAAAATTTGTTTTTGAGGGTTAACATTTTAGCTTCCACCGTAATCTAATTTCCAGTTTTAATCTTTATTTTGATGAATCCAGAATGCACATTCCTAGGTTGCATTTCTACTTCAAAATGTGAAGGGAGCAGAAGGCACCAAAACAAAGTCAATGAAAACAAATTTTTACAGAATGAACAATTGAACATGGCTTTTGCTTGGGAGTTGTACATTGTTTCATTATGGCTTAAACAATTTTACTTAAATATTTGTAGTTTGTTAATTTGTCCGATGAGGTTCAAAACTACAAAAACCAGGACTATTTTCTTTAGAGAAAGTAAAGGGAATATTTGATAAACATGTAGAAATTGATGAGAATTCTGGTCAGACTGAATAATGAGAAACTATTTTCTTTTGCTGAGGGTCATGGAAGAATATCGCAAGACTTTTCCTCAAAGCAGTGCATGCTGTAATTTGGAATGAAGTGCAATGAAGCACCTGCAGATGCAGTGGAGGGACAGTGCAGTGAAGCCTTCAAGACGGAATTAGATAAACAAATGAAGAAAAATTTTAAAAACCTTGGAGAAAAGACCAGGATGTGGAACTCGTGATAGAAGCCAACATGGACACAAGGTGACAAATTATCTTCCTGTACTGTAACTCTCTTATATATTTTGAATCTATAATTTCCAACATGTATAGAAACAGAATAGGTGCAGGAGTAGGCCATTTGGCCCTTCAAGCCTACACCACCATTCAATATGATCATGGCTGATCCATAGCCAGTTCCTGCCTTCTCCCCATAACCCTTGATCCCCTTAGCCACAAGGACCAAATCTAACCTACTCTTAAATACTGACAAGGAACCAACCTCAACTACTTCCTGTGGCAAAGAATTCCATAGATCCACCACTCTGAGAAATTTTTCCTCATTTCAATCCTAAATAAACTTCCCCCTTATCCTTAAACTGTGACCCGCCTGGTTCTAGTTTTTCCCAGCATTGAAAACAACCTTCCTGCATCTAGTCTGTCTAAACCCTTAAGAATTTTATGTTTCTATAAGATCCCCCCCTCAATCTTCTAAATTCCAGAGAATACAAGCCTAGTCTATTTAACCTTTTTTCATATGCAAGTCCTTTCATCCCTGGTATCAGTCTAGTGAACCTTCTCTGCACCACCTCCATGGCAAGGATATCCTTCCTCAGATAAGGAGGCCAAAACTGCAAGCAGTACTCCAGGTGTGGTCTCACCAAGGTCCTGTACAGCTGTAGCAGGATCTCCCTACTCCTGTACTCAAAAACTTTTGCTACGAATGCCAACGTACCATTCGCCTTCCTCACCGCCTGCTGCACCTGTTTGTATAGATGAAATACTTGCCCTGCATATGTATTGTCTGTGTGTGAGTTATGTGTGGTTGTATATCTACGTGTCTTGCACCAAGAACCAGAGAACATTGTTTTGTGAGGTTGTACTTGAACAAATAGATTTCAATAAACTGGACATGATTTGACAAAAAATTGTACCAGAAGCATGGATAGCTATTGGGTAGTATGCTGACAAATAACAAAACACAACAGTACTTGGAAACAGTTAAGAAATATCCAACAAGTTTGTAGCACTGGTGGGAATAGAACAAAAGGGTTGGGATTGCTTATATCTTTGAACAATTAGGTCAACATCTTCTTGCATCAGTGATCCTAGTGAAGGGCATATCATATTCGGACCGCATCTACGTTAAATTTCAAAGTGATTTTTTGAGAATTGATTCACATTCATTGTTGAAACAGGTTGATATAAAACATGCTAAAATGGCTTTTCAATTTGTGCATGAATAATTCCAACTAATGATAAACAAAGAGCAACTTCCAGACGAGGAGCAGCTGACCAGATACATTTCAAATCATTTAGCAGCCTGGCAAAGAGCAAAGAAAACAATCGTTCAAATGAAGGTAAATGAATGATATTCGGATTTTCATTGCAGGAGGATGCTGGAAAAGTTAACAGAAGAAACTTAACTGGACTATTTTAAATTGAATGTGCTACAGTGGAACCAACAGACCTCCTATCAGAATCCACAACTAGCTACATTTCATTCAATGTTGCTATCACAAGTATGGGACGTGTGTGTTCTTCAAAACATCAGTTGCCAATTTAGAATGCTTTTTTAATCAATCCCCACTTGTCCTTGCAGCAACACCCTGAACTCCCATCTTGTTCCCTCAGGTACAGTTTTGAATCTTCACCAACATGTGTAAAAAAAATCATGCCCATTTCTTCCTCTTTGACTAAATACCAGGGTTTTCCCCCATGTTTCATTCCAGCTGGCAAACCCACTTTATGGATTGCAGTTTCAGAGTTCCAAGACATGCAGAAAATCAATGGTTTTATTTAATGGGTTAAAACTCATTTCATCACATTGCTCTAAAGGGCAAATATGGAATTTTTATACTGACTTTTAAAATGTCTTTACCAAAGAAACTTCTACCCTGATCTGACCATTTCATTAATCAGTGCAAGTTAAACTTTAAAGCAGTATTTAAACATTTATAACCTGCACCACAGACGTTAGAGTTACAAGACAGACACTGGAATTGCCAGCTGATTAACTTTTATTGGCTGACAAATTTAACTCGTTATTTCTACCACTTCCTGTTCAGCTTGGAGTAAGATGGTGACGTAATTTTAAAGGAGTGCTGCCCGAGAACATTCTGGTCATAATACTCAAATTACAAAATATTTATAAAATAGAATCCTAAAACTCAACAGATTCACGTAATCTGCTAATAGTTCTCTCTATACATTGGAAATTTATATCCACATTGAATTTTAAAATTGTGATTTTTTTTTTAAACAAAATTAAAAACACTAATGTAGGTCCATCTTGATATATTGTATATTATTGTTCTCTATTATATTGGTTGATTATACTTTCTTGCTAACGAGGGACTTCTAATTTCACTCATCTCTAAATGAACCACTATAGAAATATTCAGTGCAAGAGACACTGATCTTTATCAATGACGAACACATCATGAACAAACTTGGAAGCAATATCATCAGTTCATCCGCACCCACACAACATTCAAAAAGTTCTCAAAGATAATGTACTAAAATATTTACCCCAACGGATCGTGGTTTGGGACTGAGCGAATATTACAGATACTTTGCCAACAGCTTTTACAACAAAGTTTCAAACCCTGGAGACCTTCCAACCATCATGTCCAACTCGGAACATGATCAAGTCCAACTAAATAGAAGAAACCACGTTTTTTTTAAAAAAAATAGTGACCTGCCGCATGAACAGAGAATTTGAAAATGTACATCCAATCAGATCTTTTCCTCGAAATGTCTCAATTTTAAAATAAACTGAAGCTTAACGTTCGAAGCCAAATCATTTCCGAACATCAGTTTATGCAAAATCGTTGCAAAACAGCCAAGGGAAAGTGCGACATACCTTTCAACATATTTGGCAAAATAAGAACCAAATGGCAAGTTAACGAGAAGCGGCGTGACGGGTAAATACTTCCCATGAAAGGAGCAGATGAGATACAAACAGGGTGTGGCTTAGAAATTACAGGGTGATTTGTGGGAATCTGTTGACAGTAAGTTGGGGGTTTTTTCTCCCCTCCCTCCTTCTTCGGAGAAAAAAAACCCCTCCATAAACGGCCAAGTTTCCAGCAATAGCAGGTCAATAGGAGGGCCCCGAAACGACCAAGAGGGGAGAAAAGCCCCAACTCTCGAGGATTAATAATGTCTCCCCTCCCTGCCTCTCCCTCTCTCGCCAAGTGTTTACAACAGTGTCACATGGCACCGGACCCGAGCAGAGCCGCTCCCCCCCCCCCCCCCCCCCCCCCCCCCCCACAAGGGAGTCTCTTCATGCAGTTTAAAGCGCTGCAAAGAGCTCGCCAAAATAAACACGAAACGCGCTGCTTCTACCCCCCCCCCCAAAAAAAAACCCAAGTTCGGATTATTGAATCGCCTCCATCCTGGACTAAAAGCGATTCGCCTCATTTCCGACAAGGAAGTGGCTCTACGAAATAAACGCTCGGTGCCCCCCCCCAAAAATAATCAATTTTCCTCGGCACCATAAAATAAAAAGCGCCGTTATCCTCTTCAACCCCCCCCCCAAAAAAAAAACACACATCAACAACAAGCGGAGCCGAAATGTTGGCGAGAGGGGGATTTCGAGAAATCAAAGTGGCGCCAAAAAGTCTCTGCGGTGCCGCCGCCGCCAAAGGTCGGTTCCCCCCCCCTATAAAAAACGGGGGGGGGGGGGGAGGAGGGGGAGCAAGGTCTTGTTTATTGCTTCCTGAGAAAGGCCGGGCGCGGATGGGGCCGGGCAGCCCCGCTGGCTTGGCGACGGGAGGCCGAGGGCTCCACCCTCCATCTTCCCAGCTAGGCCCGTTTGGTAAACACCCCCCCCCCCCCAAAAACCTACCCCCCGGCCCCCGGCGTGGTGGGGGGGGGGGGGGGGGGAGCGGGCTGCGCGGCCCTGTCCGCCTCGGCCTCCATCTTGGGAAGCTCTGGCCTCCCCAACACAGGCCCCAAATAACAACGCAGCGCACTCCGGGAACCTCACCCCCCCCCCCCCCATCCACGCCCCCCCCCCCCCGCGCCGTAACTTTTTCCAGAACCTTCTTCCCCATTTTCCGCCCGGAACCAAATCGCTTCCTTACCTTCCCTTAAAAAAATAAAATCTCTCTCTCTATTTCCGCAACTGTTAACTCCGTTCTTTTCCTCCTCTCGGGACGTCCGTTGCTCGGCCCGCTGTAGCCGGGCCCCCCCACCCCCGCCCCCCCCACTCCGGCCGCCTGTCACTGGCCCGGCCAAAAGTGCTTGTTGTTGTTTTTTTGGACGGGTTTTTTAATTGCGGGGGGGGGAAGCGGCCGTTGATGTCGCTGCGCTCACTCCGACTGAAGGTGAAGCTGCCATCTGGCGGACAAAGAGCGGCCGGGGCGAGCCGCCGCGCCCCCTCGCGGTCGGGCGGAGGAAAACGGCTCCGGCCGCCGGCCGGCAAGCCCCGCCCCCTCCCGCCGTGCGCGCTCCCGCGCCAGGAGGCCGTCGGCAGCTGCAGTTAAAAGTCCAGCCCGCCCTCCCCCTCTCCCCAGTGACACGAGGCTCAACCTGCTTCAGCTGGAAATGTCAAGCAAAGGTGACAAGACCCCAAAATGGATGTCAAACGGTGTTGGTTGGTGGCCTGCTGACTTTAAACACAAGGAGAACAACCAGCAAGTGCACAATTAAACCATTTGATCAAAATGCTTTGCCATCTGTGGGGATTTAATGAGCGGACTATTTAAAAATTGCCCAGAGGCATCTTCAGTTGTGATTGAGGGAAAAACAGATGGTGTCTCAAAAACAAAAACAAGAACCCAGTTCTTTCTTTCGTGCCAGCTGAGAACACGAGCAGAATTCGGCGGTTCGGCCCGTCGAGCCTCTCCTGCCTGTTTTGGATCCTCCTTCTCCTGCCTTCGACACGCCGACTATTCAAGAAGTTAACAGCCTCCGCCCTCAACCTCCCCATGGACCCGTCCATCCACAGAACTGCGCGGATTCGCCCCTGAAGGGATTTCGTTCGCCTTTCACTCTGACTCTTCCATGGCTGAAAACGCCTCCACGTCCACTAAACTCAGGCTATTCCAACACCGGAGAGCTTTCGGTGAGATTTGCCGTCAACCCATCTGAACTCCAGTGAGTCCAGGCCCAGAGCCATCCATCCCTACCCCTACATTATAACCCTCTAATCCCTGGGATCGTTCTTTGTTCACCGCATCTGGACTTTCTCTGATGTAGCCAACCTTCCTTAACTGCTCACTCTATCCAAATATGGTCAGACGCAGCTTTTATATTTTTGTCCTCTCAAAATGAATGCATGTGGCTCTTGCTGACTCAACTTGTAGTTTATCCTTCAGGGAATTCTGCAGGAAGACTCCTTGTCCCTTTTGACCTCTGCTTTCTGGATTCTCTCCCTATTGAGAAAATAACCTTTATTCCTTCTCCCAATGTTGGACCATGCACTGTATTCCATCCACCCCTCTGGAACACAACAAGTCACCAGCAGTAAAAGCACCCCTTTATTTTCACTCTCTGTCTTCTGCCAGTCAGCCAATCTTCGACCCATGCTGGTACCTTACCCGTCATACAATAAGCTCCTGTTTTGTTTTGCAGCCTTATGTGCAGGTCCTTGAAAATACAAGAAAACCACATCCGCCAGCTCTGCTTCGTCCTGCTCATTCCATCCTGTAAGAAGTCCAAACTCTCCCATGAAAGCAGTGGTTTTCAACCCTTTCCTTTCCAGTCACATATCACCTTGTTATCCCTTACTATTCTGTGCAATAGATGCTCTGTAAGGGGATACTTAAGGTTGTATGCGAATGAGGAAAGAAAAGGTCGAGAACCGCTGTCCGAAGGAAACCGTGCTGACCTCACCCTATTTTATTCTGTGCTTTCAAGTATCCCAAAACCTCATTTTTAACAATGGACTCCAGAATCTTACGAACCACTGAAGTTAGGCAAACCAGCCAATCAATTCCTGCTGTTTGCCCCTCTCGCTTCTTCAAGAGTGGAGTGGCATTTGCTAATTTCCAGACTTCTTGAACCATTCTTGAAAAACCACCCTTCTCTTTCCACATGCTGCCTGATCAGATGGTCTTTAACATTCTGTTTTTATCATTGATGATGATGAGCTTCTTCCTTCAACTTCCAAACTGATCAATACAAATTCATTAAATAATTCAGTGTGGCCATATTGTTAGTTTTCCTTCAAATTGCAAGTTTAAAAGGATTAAACAATGGAAATAAACTTGCTGGGAACATCTTAAATGAAGGCGGTGAAACTCAGTTTGTTCAATCAATCCTAAACATTTAGAGAGGGGGGTGGGGAGACCAAATGGAAGAAAATAAGAAATAGGAGGAGCGAAAATGTCCCTCAAGATTGCTGTCAGTCATGATCATGGCTGATATTCAGCCATATACTTTATTTTTCTGTCTATACCTATACCCCTTCATTCATTTAAAACAGAAATCTATCACTATGATTGAGTCATGATCATCCATGTCTGAGCCCCCATCATCCTCCAGAGCCGAGGATTCCAAAGAGTATCCTCACTTCGGTCCTAAATTGCCTACCCCTTATTTTGAGAATGTGGATGGCCTACTGTTTGCTTGAGACCATGAAATATCAACTGGCTCAGTCCTCAAGCATCATCCTCAACTCTGACTGCTTTCCTTATAATTCACGGCTTCCAACACTGAACAGAACCTCGAGGAGCATTTCAGGGTCATCCAACGAAAGTGTACAGTGACCTTCAGGATCAAGTCGTGTTCATGGTGTCATCGTGAGCTGATCTGCTGTCTACCTCCAGCATTTTCGGTTTATTTTTCAGACTCGCAGCATTTCCTTTTTTTTTCTTTTAGGACAACAACCTTCTGTTTTGGACTTTACAACCATTAGACTCAGCAATTTTAGATACTATCTAATCCTTCCATTTTTTCCTGGAAGTGCTTACTGGTAATGATTCCACTTTTCTGATTTGGATGATATTCACAAGCTCAGTTTTAAAATTTCTAATGTCGTTCTTTTACCCACATATAGATTTTAAAATGGAAACATTACCTCCAGTGCTTGCTGAGGATTCCCAGCATTTAATATCTACTTCAAGTTTTTGAATTATGAAATTGTTTATTGCAATGATTTACTTGCAATAATTAACATTGGCAATGAGATACTTCCTTTCCCTCAGGTTACACCAAAGCATTTGGAAGTGTAGTCACAGTTATAATTAATGGAAAATATTACGAGCTTATGAGAACAGCAGCAGCAGGAGAATCTGTTCCTGTGAGCTTTATTAAATATTACTGTATTTGACAGCATATTGAACCATCTTTCCCCCCCCCCCAAAAAAAATTGCCTCAAAAACCACCCAGGTCCGATATGTGAAGGTGACATTTTGGTGCCATCATTTGGGGCAATATGGTGAAATAAGGAAAGCACTCAAACAACTCACCCAGCTTCAAGAAACCCACGGAGGTGCTGCGGCTGCCCAGGAAGCGGGCCCGCAGCTTCGTGGACCCCCTTCCCTTGGGTGACCCATGTTTTCTGGAGCCGCCGCCCCTCACTTCCTCCAGTGAAAAGGCCTGCTTCCTCAATCCCACTCGCTCTCTCCCACAGTGCCCCCCCCCCCCCCGAGCAAATTGAACGAGGCACGGGGACAGGTGGCAATAAGTCACGCACAGCTCAACAGGCCGTTCGCTCACTGCCACTCACGCCCACGGCTCATTCAATCTGTTCAGAGACCATTGCTCGTCGAACAAAGGCTCAGCATAGAGCCTGATCACTGAGGCCTAGCGCTCCCCTAAAACCAAGCAATCCATTGTCTGCTCCCCTTGACGGTGGGCCTGGACCCTGCCCACTGCCCTGGCTTCTCTCCTTCCCGCCCTCGTGCATCCGCGGGTTATGGCGCACCTGTCAATCAATTGCATTTGTATGGTGGGGGGAAAGCAGCCTGAGCCTCAGTGTGTGGCAGGCAGGAGGATGTGTTGCTCTTGTGTGAGAAGGCTTCAGTATCTCAACCATGCAAGGCTGGAGGGTTTCCTTTGAGGTGAGTGAAGGTAAATACACTAAAACAAATTTTTCCTGAAATCTTATGCTAAAAATGGGGAGGGGGGAGGGTCCTATATGCCGTCAAATGCAGTAGGTTGATACCTTGTACTTTAAAATAGTGTTAGAACATTTTATTTTTTTGGTCAAGAAGGCACTCAGAGACCTATTTAAACATCTCACCTCAAATAAAAGTGCAACATTCCCTCTATTGATGCACAGCAGCGTCACCCTGAGTTTTGGCCTCTTGACTGAGGTTGAACTTCAACCTTTTGAATAAGAGATAAGAATATCACAAACGAAGTCAGGCCACATCTGGGTGCACAACAGCATTGTTGTTGATTTTCTGCTGTTGTTGCATGAAATTCTATCCCCATTTTAAATTTGCTCAGTTAAACCTGTGAGACAATGCATCATGTTTTTTGTAGGATCCCAAGATATTTTCTTCAGAATTACCTGAACAACTGGAAAATACTGAAACTTACAAGAGACTGCCAATATATTTTCCTGTTAAATTAACCCATCTGTGAACAGATGAGAAATCTACAATTGACATCATTGAGAATATTTTTGTTGTGTCCAAAATCAAATGGCTTGCATGTCATAACATTGCAGTAATCTCTTGTTATATTCTAAATTATATTTTATTTCTCCTGTGTATTTACAAGGAACCAAAGCATAAAATACGAGCAATAAAATTTTACAACAATGTCTTCCACACTCTGTGGACTGTATATTCATAGCACAGCAATTTTATATGTTGCCCAGCTGATAAGGTAGACAATATTTTAAGTTGAATTTTCATTTTCAGTTCACTTACTGTTTTTACTGTTCAGCAGCAGGAATGTAAGAACTGGTCTCTTTTTCCCCATATAAGAGAGAAGAATAAATCCACAAATGAATGAAGCCATCAGAGAGCCGTCAGAAGGCCGCGAGGACCTTCAGAGACATGTTCCAGAAGTGCTGACCTTGAAAGATGAGGGGTAAAAGGTTAGAAGATTTTCACAACTCCAAATCCTACACCAAGCATCCATAAAATCAACTTTGCCATTCACCAAACAATTTCCTTTATGCACAAGGTTTGCACATTTCAAATTATGAGAGGTTTAACTCATTGAAATTACTTTGAGACTGTGAGCTCACGTGGAGTGTTTGGAGAATTCCGAATTGTAACAAAGAGGGAATGCTGACATTACCACTTCACTGGGGATAGGCTGGTCACAGTGGAGCAGCACATATCGCCCTGTACCACGAGATCCCATTCCCCAGGTACAATAGATCATTGCACATTCATCTGGCTGGAAAAGCTACCTGAGAAAAGGCTTCATCCAACTCACTTTGCTTACTCCTGATGTAAATAATAACTTTCAATATTGCCCCAAATACATTTTCACAAGGTTACAGTTTTTTTTAAACCAGCTACAAACAAAATGATTGTATTTCTCTTGCCTCAATTACTTGCCTCAATTACTTTCCAAAAGTAAAAACAAAATGAATCAACTACTGTATAAATAAAATAATAATGATGTTTTTAAACTTCATGAGCACTTTTGATAGTCATTAATATGACACCGAACATATTGGATAAGGGCATCTGTAAGAGGGAGAGATGCAGGAGAGGAAATTCATCACCATAAATTGCTGTAAAACACAGGAATCAAAAATGCTTCAATATTCATCTGAAATGTTTTGACATCACTGAATTACATAAAGTATCCAAGAATGATTTTCCATAGATGTTTCATGACATCTGGGGTGAAAACAACCAAAAATCTCTGCAGAGCAACACAATAGTTGCATCATTTTCAGAGAGCTTCTTTTGTTTTTCTGTCTAAGTTATTGTAGTTAATTAGGAGACATTCCACATTTGTTAGATCACTGTTCTCATGTTCACTGTTCAAAATTACAAAGAATGGTATCTGACAACATGAGATCAAGGAGGAGCTTCTTTGATTGTTGCAGGGTGCTTCTGCCAAACAATTGTGAATAAAATCATATTCAGAAATATTCAGTCGAAACTTTCTGATTCATCCAATACCCCAAAGGATCGGTTATTTTGAAAGGGGAATGAGGTGACTTGTTGGGCTCTGTTGTCCCTCATATTAATATTTAACACAATTTTCCATTGAAAACTGACAGTTAATAAATCTACTCTTTGCTATCAATGACTGTTCAAAATACAATTAGAAAATTAATTACAACTAAATAAATAATGTATTCAAGGATATCATTATCTCACTCCAGCAGGGCATGGTACCCACCTGTTTCAAACAGGTGTCAATTGTACTGGTGCCCAAGAAGAGTGTAGTAACCTGCCTTAATGACTATCGACCAGTGGCACTCACACAAATAGTGATCAAGTCTTTTGAAAGGCTGATGTTGAAGCACTTTTGCTCTTGTCTGAATAGCGACATAGATCAGTTCCATTTGCCTACTGTAGCAGCAGGGTCTATGGCAGATGCCATCTCACTGGCTTCATACAAAGACCTGGAACACCTGGACAGCAAAGATG
Source organism: Narcine bancroftii (assembly GCF_036971445.1). Taxonomy (NCBI): domain Eukaryota; kingdom Metazoa; phylum Chordata; class Chondrichthyes; order Torpediniformes; family Narcinidae; genus Narcine; species Narcine bancroftii. Next base: position 12,627,636 of record NC_091476.1, on the reverse strand, counting down.
CATACATCAGGATGATCTCTATTGACTACAGTTCGGCATTCACACCATCATCCCCACAACTCCAAGACCTGGTACTCAACACTCAACTGTGAAATTGGATGCAGGATTTCCTCACCTCTAGACCACAATCAGTGAGAATTGTTCAGAATATCTTCTCCACAATCTCCATCAGTACCAAAGCACTGCAGAGCTGAGTTCTAAGGCACCTGCTCAACTCGGTATACACCTATGACTGTGTGACACAGTACAACAACACTATCTACAAATTAATTGATGATACCATGGTAGTGGGTTGAAAAAAAGGGGCAATGAGTTAGCATACAGGAGATAATTTGTAAACTATGCTGAATGGTCTACCAACAATAACCTCGCATTCAATGCCACCAAAACCAAGGAACTGATTTTTGACATCAGGAAGGGAAAACCAGAGGTGTACGATCCAGTGATCATTGGGGGGATCAAAGGTGGAGAGGGTGAGCAAAATTATGTCCTTGGGAGTCACTATTTTGAGGATCTTTCCTGGACCCAGTACACTCATGGCATCGTGAAGAAAGCACATCAGTGCCTCTACCTCCTTCGGAGTTTTCAGTTTGGTATGACATCAGAAACCCTAGCAAATTTCGACACGTGTGGTTGAAAATGTGCCGACCAGCTGCTTCATAGTCTGGTATAGGGATACCAATACCATTGAGCATCAAGCCCTGTAAAAGGTAGTGGACATAGCCCAGGACCTCACAAGCAAACCCTCCCCACCAAGGAATGTGGCTGTCAGAGAAGTAACAATCATCAAGAATCCACATCGCCTAGGACACACTCTGTTCTCTCTGCTGCCATCAGGTAAGAGGTGTAGGTGCCACAGGACTCACCCCACCTGGTTTAGGAGCAGTGGCTACCCCTCCGCCATCAGACTCCTCACCGACAAACTCAGTCATTGATTTTCAATCTTTGATTTTATTTTCTCTCTCTGTATTGCATGGTCAGTTTTTTTTATTTGTTTACATGTGTAGGTTTAGTCCAGATTTTTTTACACGACCAGTAAGTAATAATTCTGCATTGCTTGCAGGAAAAAGAATCTCAGGTTTGTATGTGATGTCGTGAATGTACCTGACATAAATCTAAAATCTAATTTTTCACAGTAAAATCATAAAGACAGAGAGGCTTATTTTTTTTCTTAGTCTAAGAACATGAATATTCAACTATTATGACTGGTTGCCTGCATGATGTCCAATAAAGCAGAAAGAAGTATTGACCAAATTATCAAAAATATTGACGACAAAAGCATATAAAGGCCAGCAAAACCATAAAGCCAGTCTTATCTCTTAGTTAAGACTACAGCACCACATCATGCATAATAGTTGGTTTGAATTTGCTTCAAGAAAACACAATGAAAATTTGTGCCAGGTGGAAACTGCTTCATTAGTTCTATTGAGGCAAAGATGATGCTGGTGGAGTTTGCTTCAGTGATTTAACATTGTGTGAAAGGAACTCTCGGGTAAATACATGTTTACCTCAAGTGCTTCAAGTCCCAAATGGAATTTTAACATGTTTTGACATGTTGTCAGATGATGCACACTCTCTGATTGTCAAAATCTCATTACCTCTCACAGGAAACTACAGAGGCAAGAACAATATTCTCAATTCACTGTCATATCTATCAAAACAGTGTAATGCCTCAAGAAGACTGATCAAGTTCAAGATTTTGCCAGAATGTTTGTTTTGGTGTACTACTCCATGCATTTGTGAATTTTCTCTTGGTAGACGCACTTCTGTTGGAACTTCCTGTTTACTGAACCACTGCAATTCACACATTTGTCAGTTTGATGTCACCTGCTATCCTGCGTGACTCTCTGTATTCGTAGTTTGTTCCATTTTCTCGCTTCCTTTCCCACTTGCTCAATTCAGAACTCAATGCGTCGATACTTGATTGGTTGGTTGCTCCATATAAAAGACAGGAATGATTAAATGTCAATACACTTTCAATGGAATGGGGACATGGTCACATCTATCCATCCTCTGTTCAATTGAGTTGGCTCCATTTCTCCTGAAGTTTGCAAATCTTCCAACAGATGTTTATGTCTACACAAATCAAAATTGATTACATGCCCCCTGCTCGAAGGTTGTGATTGCATGCATTGTTTTTTGAAAAATGAAGTAGTTGTATCACAATGTAATTTGAGATTTAACAGCCCACAGTCTTGAGTCCTCCCATTACCGGGTACTGAAGGGCTGAGACTGAGGGAAACCACACAGCCAATGGGGATGGGGAGAGGGGAGGGAAGAAATGACAAGGTGCCACAGGGGTGGTAATAGGGTAATGTGGGAGTAAATGTAACAGTACACATTAATGAGAATGTATAGATATGTCTGACACTATGAATGCAAGTCTTGAACGGTTTTCTTGTTTGTAAATAATTTATTGTGAATAAAATATATTTTTAGAAAATAAAATTGAGACAAGAAGCAATCTGACTGTTCTGAGTCAAAGCTATCTTTAAAAACTATCTGCTGTTAGTTTTGGGTAAGGTATAATAAGTAGCTGTTCCACCAACTGTGATAAGCAGAAACAAAATAAGTAGTTTCCTTTAATGTCCTTGTCAATAACAATGGTCAACGCAACCAGTAGCAAAATAATCATCCGGTCCTTTCTGTGGGATGGACAAGAAGATTGCAACATAAATAATAACAAACATCATCCTGAGAAGCTGACAAGTGTAGCAGGTATTTGATGGTGCCTCAAAGCTTCAGTGAGCTGGATTCAATCCTGATCTTCTGTACCGTCTTTGCAGACTTTGAAAGCTCTGTGACTGCATGACACTTACTCCTTGGTGATCTGGTTTCCTCCCATATCCCATGCATATGGGATATGTTTTATAGGTGGTCAATGAACCATAAAATAGACAAGTGAACATTTGGAAAATGGGATAGATTTAGACCCACTTTAAACTCAGTGGGTGACATGGCATCTTTCTGTGTCATAATAAAAAACATCTGAATCAGATGAGGATTTTCCAACTTACCTGGAGCAACTCACTTCAATGGTTCGCTTCTCAACATGTGGTTCAGCTGGGTGCAGGAATCAGGAATTCCAATATTGTTCACAATTTAAACCAGTGCTGATGCCGACTGGATTAGCAACACAAGTTGACTCAACTTGACAGGGCCTTTAGCAACAGAAAGAGCTCGCCAGGTTAAGCTGACCACCACTTTCCAATGCAAATAAATAGTTTGAGTGGTTGAAATTAGTTGCCGCCCAATAACTTGGACAAATTCATTTCAAGTCCCTGTGAGATGCATCAAGCTGTGCTAGAAAACACAAATTTAGACTGCAGTACATTGATTCCCCCCTTTTAAATTGGGATAAGGCTAAATTATCCCAGCAAGGCCAGAAGGTGTGATAATAGAAATAGGACTTGGTGTGGACAACGCACCTGCCCTTTTCAGGTTCTTAGTTCCTTTTTCTTTGGAGTTTCTTTTCTTTTTAGTGTTTTCTTTGAATGGTGTTCCTTTTGCGATTTCTTTTCAATACAGGTCTTGTTAAAGATCGTGTACCCCATAATGAGTGGGATCGAAATAAGTTTTTGGAATGTATTCGCTGTGTCAGGCAAGGCGGGGAGGAGTGGTTGGAACAAATACAGACTTTGTGAATGCATTTGTACATGAATGGCTTTGTTTATTGGATTTTGTAATTCTGTAAAAACTGAAAGTAAAATAAAACAAATTTATACATACAGCATGGTAACAGCCCCTTTTGGCCCATGAGCCCGTGTGGCCCAATTACACCCAATTGACCTCCAATACCAGTACGTTTTGAACAGGAGGAGGAAACCAGCGACTCCTGGGAAAACCCACGCAGACACAGAGAGAACATTCAAACTCCTTACAGACAGCTCAAGATTCAAAGCCTGATCCAGATTGTTGGCACAGTAATCACATCGTGCTCACTGCTACTTTAACCATGCCGCACTTGAGTGTGAGCTTGGATTATCTCGCATTGACATGATTGAATTTCAGATAAATCCCCAACCCAGTCGAGCAAAAAAAGTTACAGATGTTTCAGCAATGGGAAGCAAAGACTACCAAATGGCTTTGTACGTCGTATGTCATGTTTAATGAATCTTAGAGGGTTTTTTTTTTAGGAGGTTACCAAGAAACTAGATGAAGAAAAGGCTGTAGATGTTATCTACGTGGACTTTAGTTAGGCCTTTGACAAGGTCCCACATGGGAGAGTTACTTCAAAAGGTTCAGACACTAGGTATCCATGGAGAGGTTGTAAAGTTGATTTGGAAATGGCTGAATGGGAGAAGACAGAGAGGTAGCAATGATTGCTTCTCACTTGGAGGCTTGTGATTTGTGGTGTGCCTCATGGATCGGTGCCAGGACCATTGTTGTTTGTTATCATCCAGATCACTGATTATAGATAATGTTGAAAATTGGATCAGCAAGTTTGCTGATGACACTAAGATTGGAGGCATTGTGGACAGCAAGGAAAACTTTCAAAGCTTGCAGAGGGATGCAAAGCTTGCAACTGGAAAAATGAGACAGAAAATGGCAGATGGAATTTAATGCAGACAGTGTGAGGTGCTTAATTTTGGAAGGACAAACCAAGGTAGGACATACAGAGTAAATGGTAGGGCACTTAGGAGTGCGGAGGATCAAAGGGATCTGGGAATACAGATACATAATTCCCTGAAAGTGGTGTCACAAGGCGACAGGACTGTAAAGAAAGCTTTTGGCATCTTGGCCTTCATAAATTAAAGTATTGAGTTGGGTTGTAATGGTGAGGTTGTACAAGACATTGGTGAGGCCAAATTTGGAGTATTGTGTGCAGTTCTGGTCACCAAATTACAGGAAGGATATCAGTAAGATAGAAAGAGTGCAGAAATGAATTACTGGGATGTTGATGGGTCTTCAGGAGTTGAATTACAGGGAAAGGTTAAACACATTGGGACTTTATTCCTTTGAGCGTAGAAGAATAGGGAGAGATTGATAAAGTTTACAAAATTATGAGAGGAACAGACAGAGTAAATGTGAGAAGGCTCTTTTTACTTAGATTGGGAGAGATAAATATGAGAGGACCTGGCTTTGAGGTGCCAGATTTAGGGGGAACAGTAGAGGAAACTTCTTCAGAGTGGTGGGAGTTTGAAACGAGCTGCCATCTGATGTGGTAAATGTGGGCTCACTCTTAATTTTTAAGAATTGGATAGCTACATGGATGGGAGTGGTCTGGAGGGTTATGGAATGGGTGCAGGTCAGTGGGACTAGAGGAATGATGTTTCAGCACAGACTAGAAGGGCCAAATGACCTGTTTTCTGTTGCTGTAGTTTTCTATGGTTTTATGGTTCCTGAGCTATGAATATGCAACTCACATAATATTAAATTCTGAAGTTGGAGGTTCTCCAGGCATTTTTCCTATGAATGTCAGAACTAGTTTCCAGTCTCTCTTGACTTTTAGCAATTGTCCTTTCTTATTAATTATGTGCTTCTAATACTATTCCTAATAAAAGTCTGAAAGTGGGGTTACCATATTGAGTGATTTTTGTGTATTTTCCAACATTATTAAAAAAATCTCGAATGTCTGTAAAAATGTGATTACTGTTTGTTATTTATGGATGGCTTCACAATAAATTTTGGTCATCCTTCTCCTCTGACAACAAATTGAGCACCAGCACATTTACAAATCTTGTGAAACAAATGACAGGGGCAATCAGAAAAGCATCAACTAATAAAAATGGACTGGTCAAGATATTAAAAATCCGATCGACATCTGTACTGCAGGAGCAAGAATAAACCTCCAAATTACATGGCCAGAAATGTGATTGTGTCGGCATGAAGTAGTTCAACAAAACATAAAACTCAAAACAATGAAGACCTTGACCAACAAAATTTTAATAAAGTAAAAAGGTGTTGAAGTATTTTTCTGCAATTTGTTGGAACCTGCACAACTTGACTCAAAAGCCACTTTCCATAGGGCAATAAGAACAAAATTCAATGTTTTTGTTGATCTTGAAACCATCAAATAATTGGGATAAAGTCAACATTCAACGCACTAAGAATGCTGGGATCAACGTGCAGGAAGACTTGACAGAATTTGCACCTTGGGTTTTTATTCAGCTTATGAAAGAAATAATTTTCAAAACAAAGACTCTGCCTTTCAAAACCACAGATGAGCTCTCCAAGATGTTGCTCTAATTGCTTTAAGAGGGACACAAAGATCTGTAATCAAAGGTGAATCCATTATGGTTTCATTTGCCCACAGGAAGAATCCATTCCATTTGCATTGGTTGGCTAAAACTACGTTTGATATTGATGCACTGAGGGTAGAAAATCTGTAGAGCCAAAGAATTACAGTTGCAGAGGATTTGCAATGATTCAATTATGTAGGTCATTGTAAATAACCATGCAAATCAAGGCATATTGATGGGCTCAGCGCATTCACAGCTGGTTTATTATTGTGGTTTTTTTTTTCTGAAATACTTCAAGAAACACAGAAGGCTGGACTTCCTGCCCACTGAAAGCATTAATCGGAGGTGCTGATTCTAAAAGGATCCCCATCACTCTGGTCACAACAGGCCATTTCAGATAGGCCAAAAGTCTGGATGTAAAGGTGGAGAAACTCCGCCAAAACGCATAATCACCTACCTTTTTGAACGTACAGAGGCGGTTTCCGAGCTGCATATTCCAACCCCTCTCCGAGAGGGATAATCTCTGCAGTGCAGCTCTCCGCCAATCGATTTGAATGGGCAGCTGCGCTAAGTGGCTGTTTGGGGCAGTGACGTCCTCAGCCTGAGACGCAGTGACGTCCTCAGCCTGAGACGCAGTGACGTCCTCAGCCTGAGACGCAGTGACGTCCTCAGCCTGAGACGCAGTGACGTCCTCAGCCTGAGACGCAGTGACGTCCTCAGCCTGAGACGCAGTGACGTCCTCAGCCTGAGACGCAGTGACGTCCTCAGCCTGAGACGCAGTGACGTCCTCAGCCTGAGACGCAGGAGTGCAAATTTTAAAATCCCGATGGCAGGGAGGCATTCCAGGTGTATTCAGATATAGGAAGAGCATTCAGGGATAATGGCAGATGGAGAAATCAGACTGCTTCTTGATCTCTTGTTTGAGGAAGAACAGGAAAAGGAGCTCACAGGTTCAGTGAGGGATGGTCCTATCTTTCAACAAATGGCCAATGCACTTTCAGTATGTGGTCACAGCCATGGTCAAGGCCAGGTAGTCACAAAGCTTGAAAGCCTGAGGAAGACATTCCACTCTGTGCTAGGTCATAACAGGAGGGCCAGTGGACATATGGACTGGCTGTATTTTGAGCAATGGAGGACAAGCAGCTCAGCAACACCACTGAATGTGGTTAGTGCATTAGAGAGTCCTGATTTCACCAGTGCTCACCCAAGTCATCTCATATGTCAACCAGCAGCACTGATGGTAGAGATCCAGTGGGTGAGGAGGGGCTGGTCACTTCTGACGTATCAATGGCACTGGAAGGGCTGAGGCAAGAAGGACACCCGATAAGACAGGTATAGTATCATCAATGTTTCATGTGTGAAAAAGCAGATAATTTCACTATTGATCTCCTTTTCCTGATATGATCCACAGTACTCTGTCCGAGACGCGAGCGTCAGAGGTTGACAAAGACCCAAATTCTCGCAAAGGAGTTGGAGGCCATGATGACGTCACTGGACAAGGAGGACAGGGAGGGTGATCACCTGCGTACTGAGAGAGAACTATGCTTGCCAATCTTAGGGAGGAGGACACAGCACGCTGGGCTGACGTTGACAGGCAGGAGCAGGCAGTGTATGCCTTGTCATCTGCTCTGTGGGAACTCAGCGCTGAAATGGACAGGCAGTCCTCCATGTTCCACAACATGGTCACTCAATTTGAGAATGGCTTCTCTCCGCAGCAGCTGTTCCTGCAGCTGTACAGTCCCCTGCATGCTATATACCAACCCTCTGCCATCAACCTCCTGTTTCATTCCACACCGCCACATTTTGGTCACGGCCACATGGAGACAAGTGAGGTGGCTGGGTCGTTTGCAGAGTCTCTCCCCACCCCCCCCCCCCACCCCTTCCACCTTCCTCCCCATGCTGGATTGATGTGTCATTCTGAAATGACTACGGAAGGGCATTGTTTATACTGCTCAGGCATTTAACGTGCATAACTTAATGAACTAAACACTGATGTGAGCAATGTGCGTGCACTTTTCAATGAAATAACACTCAAGTGCAATAACATGGCGGTGGGTCGCGATGATAGCTTTTTGTACTATATATATTTTAGTCACTTTGATGGTTTTAAGCTATGACCTTGTCATTTGTTACGATACACGTGAAATGCACAGGTGATTGAAGCCCTTTAGCATACTTATGTAACTTGAATATTTAAAACTCTATACATGTGCAATGGAAAACAATTTTTATTAAACTTCCAAAAGGAGGACCGACCTGAAATGGCCTAACCTCTTCTCAGTGCTCCCTTCAGTTGGAAGGTACACAAGCATGAAGGCAAGTACCTCTCCAGATTAAAGAAAAGTTTCTTTCTCTCATACATTAGACTCTTGAACTTCCTGTTGTGACACTGAATCATGAACTGATCCAACACCACAAAAAGGATGTTCTGCACTACTGTAAAGAAATATCTTTCTATAATAATGGAGAACACAAAATTAAATTGAAATAAATACAAAAAGAATGTATTAGGTGACATTGATCCCAACCTCGGCCAAGGCCTGTATCACTGCAGCAAGTAAACATTTCTGTGCAAATGAACATTGAACAATGTACATGACAAATTTATGATCAAAACATCGAACCAACCATAATCGGAAGTAAGAGATAAGCAACATCTTGATGAAATTTACAATAATCAGATGCAATTTTATTCTGACTGAAGAAGAGCCAGAAGGTCCATGTGAACATATTTCTTCCTCATAATTGAGTGAATGAAAGTTTCATGTATCCAGCTGTCAAAGCACATTGAAATATATGATCCATGCAAACATAAAACTTTACCAGATTCAAGCAATTTTCACTTTATCAAGAGTATGAAAACAGGGGAATATTCTCATGCTGAACAAACTATGCTTAAGTCTTGACCCAAATGCCAACAGTTAAAGAGAAGAGCTCAGAGCCATGGCTGGGAAAAAAAGTAGGCAGATTGGAACAATTTCTGTGACTTCACACCATTTATCATGACCCAGTATTTCAAGGAGACAACAGAATTAATTCACTTGACACAGGTATTGGACACAATTACAATGATTACTGAAGACAAACTTGAACTGAACAAGAAGCAATTTTGTTTTACTCAGGTTTGCACTTGATCTGTGGGGGAAGTTCAAGTATTGCAGGCTATTCAAAGACAGTAAAGACCATCTCTCTTTGGACTGCAGTTTATTTCTGTGTTGACATTTGTGGATTTTGAGATTAGTCACAGATCTGACAGTGCATAACTGATAAATAAAACCTTTATAGAATCAGGAGATCATAGGAGTTGAACTCAAGAATCTTGCTGATCATAAAATATGCATACTATTTACAAAATGAATCTCAGATTACTCATACCAGAAGAATTGAAGGCTGGGTATTTCACTTTTCAAAGCAAGTCTCTAAGCCTTTGCACATCACCGTCGGCAATTTAATCTGTTACCTACCCAGGAATCGCGTGGTGTGAAGAGGTCAGACTGGGCACGGCCAGTCTAAATCAACTGGGCTCTTAGACCTAGGTCGAGGGTAGTCTCAGAGCCTGGCAGAGCTCACCCGCCAATCTCCTGGTGGTGTGAATCAACAAATGGTTTACTGCGAAGGCTTCGTGATCTCAGCACCTGCGTGTGGGCTTCACATGGGTGATCCGCTCACTTTCAGCAAGCAGTCCATGTCCAATGCTTAGCAATTTTGACAAGTTGTCCAATGCGTTAACTTGCCAAATTCTTCGTAACTCCATTGTCATCCCTCCCCTTCCCATCACCCTACTCTATTCACTGCTCCCCCAGATTAATGCTAAAAACGAAACCTCAAAAAATCTCTTTTCAAATTCACACAATTTGGAAACCGCAAATTTGTACAGTATCTCATGATCAGAGAACAGATGAAAGCCAATAGTAAGCCTTACAAATTCAAATAATATTAGGCATCCCATGAGAATATCATATCCAAAACAAGTTAAAAAAAAGTCCCATCCTGTATTCCAAAATCATACCGAAAAGGAGGCAGCAGGAGATTCCTGGTGGTCACGTCTGATCGAGTGCATTCAATGCAAGGTTCCTCCATTCGCTGCTCCCACACTTTAGCTCACGCGCAAGCCACATTTTGGGGTTAAAACTCTTGTGTCTGGAATGAGCGGAGCCTTCCTGGAGCAGCGCAGAAATCTCAACATGATCTTCGCGTCTCACAAACTTACTCCGATAAAGCAGAGGAGGAGAGTCAACTCTGCAAGGGATTATGGGAGCTGAACATTCAGACAGAAAGTATCTTGCTCAAAACCAATCCAAACAGCAGCATGAAATGAACAGTGGACACACAGATAGGTGGGGAGGGGGTGGAAATGAGAGCAATCCCAAGTTAAAAGACAAACCGGGAGGAGATCTAGCAATGGCAAAACAATCTGGTGGGAAACGTGACTGATGGCTATTAAACTGACAGTGAGTCAAGTGGGTTAAACTATATGCTTTATTAACTGTTCCTTTGTCACTATATACCATGTTTGAAAATGCCATTACCATACAACAGAGCAATTCATTCATTTATCTTCTACCATACAAGTCCAACGATAATCAGAATATTTACATCCATCTCAATTCTCAAGTTGAATCACAATTTATGCCAAGAACATTGCTTAAATAGTCTAATTACTCTGCCCTAAACCATTAACAATGATTTACATTTAATGTGCAACCAGATGCAAAATCCATCCTGTTCTCCATTACAACTGAAGGATTAGACTTCCAGTGGCACTTCCTATCTGTGTGTAACACATTACTTGTGATGTCATTGCTGGGGGCGGACCCCCCCTTTAAAATGCCCAGTTCCCAGATTTTTCAGGTAAGGTTGCAGTGTTAAAGACCCAGGAGGTGCAGCCTTCCCGGGAACTTTACCCGGTGTAGGTGACACTTCCTCAATCTCAAAACACTTCACCTTCCAAGAAAAGCGAGCCTCGATATTCCGAATTATATCCTATTCATCCAAGTAAATCAAACTTTGTAAATAGTTTTCCATTGATTAAAAGCGAATAAACATTTTCATAGCTTCACACCTCATAACGATGAGTAAAACAAAGCATATTGTAAATGATAACAATACTCAACTTCAAACAAATATAAACATATGAAAATGATAACAAGATTATTAATAAATAAAGATAATGAATAACAAGGATAAATTCAAAGAAAAGTTTCTCGAGAGCTCATGCCTCTTCCATGGTCATTTCAAGAATTAAAAGAGAACTCCCGGTCTGCTCAGATATTACGACATATAACGTCATAATAACTATGGTAACTCTACAAAAACATTAATCCTTAAAAGGAAAAGTCATAAAACAACCATAAATCATAAACGCAAGGTTTTAACCTCTACACCCAGGTCCCAGGAGGGTCATCTGCATTTGGCAATGTGAAAACACCTTCTACATTTGTTGTATTTAAAGTTCTACTCATGGTGGACTCCGAATCCATCATATGCAAACTCTTCTCCAATGCCTTGTTTCCAATTGCCTTGCTCACAATTCCAAAACAAGTTTTTTTTTTGTTTCACTCCAAATGATTCAGTAAGACAGACATTCATTCCACTAAAATTCAGTCATGAAGTTTTAAAACAATTTTTTTTTTCAACCTTACGATTATAATTTAACAAGATCAAAGTGTCAAAATAGGAGCAATACCAGAAAATATTTTGTAATCTGAAATATATTTTATTATGTCCATTTTATTCTGAGTCCAGTGCAACTACACAACTTAAAAATCAGATAAACACAATTAACACAAAATGGTTCATCTTCATACTAATCCCTGTTAAAAGCAAAGAATTTGATTTCTACCTCCCCAAACCATATTAAATGCACAATGATCTCACTTCATATATTCTTGGCAAAAGCATAAAATCTAATTGCACTTAAATAATGTATTCATTGCAAATCCCCAAAGAATAGATGAACCTTTGAGCAGAATGCTCACTCTAACATTGGGTTAAGTTTGCTAAAGGGTTTACCATTCTAAATGTCCCTGGACAAATGAAAGCTATAGTGCGGTGTGAGAAGAGAGATTGTTGGATTATCCACGAATGAACGCCAAATAATAATAGTCTGAACACAGATCAGTCACAAATACAGTTGGCCAGGGTACAGTTTCTCACATTGTTACTTTTTAATTCAATTCTTTTATATTTAAAGTAGTTTTAGCTCTGCATCACTTAACATTAATTTACACTTAACCCAAACCCTGAACAAAATGTTTCTCGCCATCAGCCTGGGACAGAATTGAGAATTCCCAATTTTTTCACCCTCCATTTGTGCAGCTTTGGTAGTGTTCCAGAAATAAAAACATTTGGAAATGTTGATTATACACGTGCATTTGTAGATTCAAGTTCACAAAGTCACTACATGACAATTCTATCATTGATCTTCATTACATGATATAGTTACTGTATCACTGTACATATGTCTGAGAACTAAAACTTGACCACACCAGAATATTTACTAAGATCATTTGCTGTTTAATATCCAGTTTAATGTAATTCCTCATTTCCAGTGGGCTAATTGTTGCCAATCTCCATTGAATTTTGAAGCCAAGTTCCAAGATCAGAATTCTTTACAAAACATTCCATTTCTGAACAATTATCAACAACTGATTAGTTTGTTCAAAATATCAAAGCATTTGATCATTGTCTTTTCAATTCAACCTTAAAATCAACAACATTGCTGAGATAGCTGTGTTACCTGAAATAATATCAAAACTAGATTATAATACGGTTATGATTCAAATTGTCACTGCATAAAAACAATTCAATAAGGAATGTCAAAGTCATCCAGATTTAATACAGAAAAATAATCTTTTTAAAAACTAGTAACAATTGCTTGTTCCATTTATTAAGCCATGTATACTTTAACTCGTTCCACAACTTTGGAACAACAAATTGGGCACGTTTTTACAGAAGAACATTCTTTACAGGTGGCTATGTGGCTGCAGGGCAGAAAGACAATGCAGACATCTCTAGACCAACAAATTTTGCAGGACTTTTCTTCCTTCAATTTCTTCAATTGCTCCTCCACATTGATAACTATGAAAACAGAGAGAAAAAAAAAATTGAAAAAGAACTGAGTGCAGGTGCCAGAAATATCCTTTTCTGTTCTGGAGAAGCATGTCTCATTTTAAATTCAAACTTTCTCTTTCGCCCAACAACTGCTGAATATTTCCAGTATTTTCCATTTTAAGAAAAAAAAATCAGTTAACATTTACATGCGTTTCAGTTGTGGGGAAGTTCAAAAGTAAAACTCTGAAGCAGATATCTCGAGCCAAGAAAACTACTAATTGGAAGGCAAGGTGGATTAAATATGGGATGAGAGATGTGGCAGGATGGACAGAGTTGATCTTTTTGTCCAAAGAACAGGGATGAATTTAGGATGGACAAGTTGCAGGACCAAGTGATTGTGGGAAAGATTATATGGTTGAAAAGCAGCAAATTGGAAGTGGAAAACGTGAATGAAATGCACTGAGCAAGAACTTCAAATTACATAAGGAAGGAACAACTGTGAGTGAGGGCTGAATCTGGTGTACTGCAAAAGCAGTTTTAGAATGGAACGGTCAAAACGTCACAAGTGGTGAAAAAGGTTGGAAAAATTCAAGCATAAATCATATGGAAATACAAAAGCTAATGAATGAAATGGCAGAACTAGTTACCATGTATTTTTCTTCAAGAAGATTGTTCAGAAAAGGTAGGAAGGGAAAGAAATAAAAAAAATAAGTTATCAAATAGTGGTGATCATACAGCGGAACTCCAGGGAAATTACCAAAATGTGTATGAGTTATTGAGTGCTGATACAGCAGGTGTTGAAGAGAAGAAGGTGAAAAGTGGACAGAGTTAAGAGTTGGGAAAGTCAGATCTTCTGGATGGTTTCAGAAAGAGAATGATAAAATGAAAAAAGGACAAAGTGTAGCTCTATATTAAAAAATTGAGAAAAGAAGCTTAGCCAAGATATTATAGAATCAATTGTTATACCGGTGAAAAACAGAAGGCAAAATAAAGATAGAAAACTTGCACCTGTTGGAAAATCTGAAATGAAAACAAAATGTTGGAAATTCTGCAGTAAAAAAAAAACTGGAAGAACTCAGCTGATCAGGCAGCATACATTCAGAAAAATGAAGTCAACATTTCAAGTTAAAACCCTGCTTCAGCATTGGAAAAGGAGAAGGAAGACAGATGGTATGAACGGGAAGGCGGTTAGTCAATGGGTGATAGGTGGATTGAAGGGTGAAAGATGACTGGACCCAGCTGAGATTGGAGTTGGGTGAAGTAATAGATGGAACCAGACAAAGATGAAAAAAGTAAGGGAGGGGGTAACAAGTCAGTCAGAAGGGAGCATCAGACAGCTGATGAAGGAAAGAGTATCATGGAACCATTTTAACGAGGGATAGTGGCTGAATGGCAACAGTGGATTAAGGAAAACAATGGAAGAAGAGTGTGGGTAGGTGGAGATGGTGGGTGAAGGACTATGAACTGGATAACAGGGCTGGGGTTCAAAGGAATGTTAATATTAATTTCAACTGGACTAGAACATAAAAGCAAGCACATCACGCTGAGGCTTTATCAGTTGCTTGTCAGGACACATTTAGAGCACTGTGAACAATTTTGGCCCCTTATCCAAGCAAGAATGCGATGGTGCAGGAGAGGGTCAAGAGGTTTATCAGAATGATCCTGGGATGAGGAGGTTAATGGACGAGAAGCATTTGATGGATCTGGGGCTGTATTTGCTGAAGTTCAGAAGGATGAAGTGGGAAGAAAAAAGGAGAGAATCTCAAAACCTAACAAATATTTAACCTGGACAAATGTTTCCAGTCCAGGAAGCCAAGGAGCGACCCTGAAAAACAGGATGTCCCTTCAGAACTGAAATGGGAATTAACATCTTTTGATATTGAATCTATGGAATTCTTTGCAACTGATGGCTCTGGAATTAAGTTATTGGGTATACATAAAGCAAAGGTCCATAGATTCTTCATCATTGAGGATATTAGAAGTTAAGGGGGATAAGGCAAAAGAACAAGAGTGTTGTCATCAGGAACTTTTACTTTCATATCTCCTGGAAGTGCCAAGGGGTTGAGAGGGAAAAATAAATCAGCCATAATCAAAAGGCAGAGCAGACTTAATAGGGTGAATGATCTAAATCTGCTCCTGTCTGACTGCCTACAGAAAGAGGAATAGGACAATATTCTGGCTTGTATATAATACAGGTGTGTTGGAAGTGGAGGGGAGTTGGGAAGGAGAGTTGCACATTTAAATGGGGAGTACATCACAGCAATATTGAGAGATAATATTCTGGAGGAATCATCTTCCAGTGGAGAAACAAAGAAATAAGGTGGTGATCACATTGTTGGAGTTGGACTAAGGACCCATCAACAGTCAGCTTGAATTCAAGGAGCTAATATTCAGGTAGATCTCAGATAGTGGCAAAAATACGAGGGTTGATATCAGGAAGTTTTACTTTCCAAATATCAACTGGGACTGCCAGAGTGCCAAGGGGTCAAGGGGCTAAAATTCAGGTAGATCTCCGATAGTGGCAAAAATAAGAGGGTTGATATCAGGAAGTTTTACTTTCCAAATATCAACTGGGACTGCCAGAGTGCCAAGGGGTTGGATGGGGTGGAATTTAGAAAATATGTTAAGTTTTCTCAAACAACATGTTGATGGGTTGACTCAAGAAACAGTGGCAATTGAACTCCTTGAGAAACAAGGCTGGGGAAGTGACTGAAGTGTTACTGGGAGAGGACTTTGGGACAGGTCAGTTTGCAGTTCATTGAAAATTAACTTCCAGATACTGCAAGCATTATGCTGACCTTTTACTTCAGCGGAAAGAGTACAAAAACATCTTGAAAAGTGGACAGATCTGATTAATATCCTGAGAGGTGTTTGAAAATTCACCAGATTATTCCTGGGCTAGCAGGTTTTATCAGTATATCATATCCCAAATTCAAAAGATCAGGCCAATGAAAAGCAATATTGTGAATTGAATAAAATTCTTATTTTGCATTACAGGGCAGGGGTTTTTGCTCTGTGAACACCCTGCACAAGAACAGTTAATCTCAAAGTTTTCATAACCATGAATTCAGTAAATCCTTGTCTCAATAGCACTCCAGGAGCATGACGACTTTCAACACATACACACACAAAAAAATTGCAAAAGTCCAAATGCAAGGACTTGGAAATGAAAGTCAAATCGTAACCAAATTTTGGAGTGTACTTAAAATAATTAGCAAAATTACAAAGTCTGAACATTACATATTTGGACATTTGGAAGGCTTCATACAAGGAGCTACACAAAACAGTGAAGAAAATTAAATTGGCGGAAACAGATCAATGGAAAAAATAATTAGAATACAAGGGTAACAATTTAGATCACTTGAGAGTAAGAATAAATAGTGCAGTGCAAGCAGTCCACAATCTATATTGATAAAATAGATAAAGAGGTCAGGTAAACTTGTTGGATGCTCCAAAGCTGGGTGGCTAGTTGCATGAAGAGATCACCCACGGTCAGAAGGACTAGCTAAATAGATTGCCATTCATCTAGCCTCATGGATCATAGAATAGCAAGCAGATGAAGCATCTCAGGTGGATAACTCCAAGTATGTGAAAGGCGAACTTTTATAAGGATCCACATCTTCTGAAAGTGGAGACAAAACTATCTATCAAGAACAACCATTTAAGTGAAGAAGCAATTTAGTGATAGAATTAAAATAGATGAAGTGGAATTGTTCTCTTTGGAGAGAAAAAAAAATCAAAGGAACAGTTAATGAGCACGTGCAAGGTTATTTGTTTTTTTTTAAAGGGAGAATTTGAGGAAGCTCTTCCCATCAGTGGATGCTTCCTAGACATGTTGAAGAGACTAAGGATAACAAATGTCAGGAGATAGGGAAAAATTACTGAGTCACATGCTTGTAGGTCTGGAAACATATTCAAGTTGTTCCCTCAAAAAAAACCAAGTGAATTGTAACTTGACAGCAAAGGGAAAAGAACCAGAAAATGGGCTGATTGGATTGCTCCACAATGGAGGTGCCATCAAGCCAATACACCAAATGTTTGTTCACTCTTTGTACAATGATTTTAAAAATATACCATTCAACAATGAAGGGATTTTGTCTCAGAATTACAAGAATATTTGTTCAATTATCTTTTCATTAAAAAAACATGATAGGAATGATTGTAACAAATAAAGATATTCACTTGAAGCATATTGGTATTTATCATTAATAATCTCAGACCATGCTATCTACAAAAAGAAATTGTAATTTCAAGTGTGGAACTGTTGGACTTGATTGGAAATCAACTCAAAATTACTTGTGCCCTTCCCCTGCACAATCAACTGCAAGGGCATTTTGTTTATTTCAAAAATTAACTAAACTTCCAACCTGCTCACACACAGTTCTTTTCTCTGCTGGCTGTCAAGTGCAATGGGGCAGTAGGTAAATCACAAACATGTTCCAAAGTAACATTCCAGTTATTCATACAAACCAACTGTCCATGCTGCTCCAAGACAACACTGTAAAAGAGCTGACACCTGGCACAAAGGGCCCATAAACATTCAATATTTGAATAATAAAATCACAGAAGGTGATCCAATTGCCATTTTAAAATTGTTTCAGTTATGACCTCACTGTTGGTGCAGTGCCACTGAAGTCCCTTCCTTGACGAAACATCTCACAGTGTTTAATATGTGGACGTCTAGCATGAGGACTTTAGATTTACCAGTGCTTGTACTAAGGCTTTTCAAAATATGGATTGAACAGGATCTATTGAAACATCCCAACAGTTTCCAGCTGATTTTGGAGATGTTTGAAAGTGAATATGGATTGAACAGAATCTACTGAAACATCCCAACAGTTTCCAGCTGATTTTGGAAATGTTTGAAAGTGAATATGGATTGAAAAGAATCTACTGAAACATTCCAACAGTTTCCAGCTGACTTTGGAGATGTTTGAATGTGAATAGCATTCTTCAAAACATCAAAATTTCCCTTCCTTATACTCTTAAATAGTAACAGTGGGGGAAAAAGAAATTTGTTCAGGTGAAATGCAAGTCAGTTGTGGAGCATAAATGTTGCTTGGACAAATGGCCATTTCTCCTTTACAATAATTTTGTTTTATAACAATTTTTGCAGATTTATTCCATGTGCTGGAGGTCTGGTGTACCAACCAAGTGCAATGGTGCATTACCTTCTTTCTGTTCCTCACATTTCTGATGCTCTGTGTTTCCCTCCATTGCCAGAAGATCTCCAACCAAGGCTTCCACAGATGTGTATGTATCACGAGTTGAATCAATTTTCTTTTTCACCTGTTGCATTATCGTCATCTTGTCAAATCCCATCTCGAGAGCACCCAAAACTACAGGACTCTGCATTAAAGAGCTTTCTGAAAAAGGCAATGTAAATAGGATAGAAACCGATGAGCTCTTGTAGCAAAAAAAAAATTAATAGGGATAACTAATATAATATGAGGGACAGAAAATGAATCTTACTTTCATTCATAATTGAGAGAACAATTCTAATATCGAGAATGATTTTAAAAACATGCTGCACAAAACAAAAAACCAACCAGAATGGGAGCGAGCAGCAGGAAGACCATCTTGGGGAAGTGCTTGATTCTGAAATAATAACAATTGCATTTCAATTATGGTGTGTAATAAAATTTGGAATTCCCACACTCAATTATCAAGAACATCAATATTGCCAGCATAATGCCCTTCACAGGACAAGTACTATCTTCATTAATCACATAAGCAAGGAACACGTTAATTAGATTTGAAATGAACCTTTGGACAGATTGGCGTATAGAGGGTTCACATGTGACTGAAGAATGGGCAACACAATAGAAAACAAATGATTTGATTGAGATAAATGCAGAGCTCACTCAGATTACATACATCATAAACAATCAACAAGATGCAAGAGCAATTAGATCATAATGTAGCAGACATCCTTGAAGACTGATCAACCAAGAAGCAGATTGTCTACGTCAACATAATATTTATGAAACTGTTGTACATCAAAAATAAAACAAGGCATACCATGCAAGTGTCTGGTCATCCACTGCGACCTCCCTTCAAGTGGATCTTTGGAATTTTAAAATCTGCTCAAAGTCAATGTTTTTCTTCAACTTAAACAGCGTACATTAAAGTGATCTGATTTGAATCCAATCAAGGAATGAATGGGTCATGGCATCGGTATTGATTATTGATTTAGCATTGCACGCAACACAGTTAGCACAGCCATTACCATGCGATTACAGCATCAGCAACTCTGGGTTCAAATCTGGCACTGAATGTCGAGTTTGTACATTCTCCCCAGGTCTGCGTGGGCTTCCTCCGGGCGCTCTGGTTTCCTCCCACCTTTCAAAAATTTATAGTGGTTGGAGTTTTGGGGTGGCACAGGCTTGTGGGCTGAAATGGCCTGTTACCTTGCTGAACATCTAAAATTTTAACAAATGGAAGACAGCAGGCAATCCTGTTTCAAAGACTAAGAATCAGAATATAATGGTATCAGCAGTTCTTCCCGTTTCCTACAGGGCTTTCATTTTTCCAGAATATTGGCTGATGTGGTGGCGGTCACCACACTTTATGTAGTGTTATATCCATCCAGAAATGGTGCAGATATTACAAATAAAAACACATAGTATTTGAACATTGAATGTTCTAGTTTTGTTCCTTTGAAGAGGTGCTTTGTGGCAAACAAAGAGACCTTCAAATGGTTTGGCCTTGAAGATATCAAATAATCTTTCTGATTTAAGCATCACTGTGCGATTTGAAGCTCAAATGAAAAACTGCAGTTTTTCTTGCCATTAATGTATTCATTTCCAAGATCATAATAACCACAAATAGATGGTATTTGTAAATACTTCACTGACTGAAATGCTATGGATCAGCCTGAAGTCTTAGATGTCAAGTAAAAGAGATACTCTCCAAAATGATAAATTGCCAAATTCTCTGGTGAAGGAAACCATTTCATTTACAGTTTGATGAGCAACGAAAACCAGCAAAAACTTGCATTCCTCATCTAAGTACATGATAAACTTTTTTCTAAGGCCAAGTTTCTGTGTTTAATTCAATATTAAAGAAATAAAACACAAGCATTTCAATCAAGACACTCAAGCTTATTGATGACTTTTCCCTTCCCATCACACAAATCTAACAAAAACTTCAAAACGGAGCTTACTGTGGAATTCAAATGCAATTTCTTCAACTGAATATCATAAACAAAGTCATGGCCTTTCTGCTGAATCAGGAAAGCACACCTGTTTGGAAGAGAGAAACATTTTCATAACCTAAGTTGGAAAAACTCTTCTTTCCAAAAAAACCCCATCGAATATTTTAATTTAAAAAGCACCCATTAAAATTGTCCAGTTTCAACCCACCTGGGCTGATGTGTTTTGGCTGCAGACCAACAAATCTGAGAAAGTGACATTACCAAAATATTGTAAACCATTTTCAGCTGCCAATATTGTCCCAAGAGAGTAAAAAAAAATCTATTTCTGGAAATTATGAGGCATAAAGTTTTTGCTTTACGCCTGATAATAAGAGTGCAATTTGAGTTATGCCTCCGTGGTCAGCCTTTTTTGAAAAGTCTCCTTACTTGACCTTTCAAGCCTGCAAAATTTTATTCATACAGTTTGACCAATGCCATCAACCAAGGAGTCTTTTTGACTGCTATTTAAGTGGTGTTAAGTACATTTTTGTCAGCAACAAGGACATTGAAATTCCTAAGATTGATTTGCAACATGAAAGAAATTTGGAGGCCACATTAATTTGCCCACATTTAACTTACAGGAAGAGAAACAGATTTGAGATGCTGTTGGACCTTCAACCAAATTCTATAAGCTTCTTCAAAATTGCTGAGATTTCAACAATTTCTATCAGTGGTGAAGTGGAAGGGACATGTCTGCTGTGAAACACATTGTTCAGTGATGTTGAACCACTGAACTGCATTTTTTTTCTTCTGCGGTTGAAAGGCTTCCAGCCAAATATAGAGTGACTAATCATGAACTCTCCTTTTCTAATTTGCTGTTGGAGCAATAACATTTAAGAAGCTGGTCACTGTGTTTCAGTCATGTGCAATATTCAATCTCGTGATGATGGGGAGTTCCACAGATTAATACATTTGTACCATGACGATCCTTCTTGAAGTATTGTTGGAATCCCACAATATATGGAGAGAATGTGGTTTAAGCAAAGAAAGTATTTTTGCAAGTCAAACACAGGACAGCAAAACATCAATTTAAACACAATTCAAGGACGGTATTAAACTCCAGTCACCACCTTCCAGAAAATACATCATAGCATATTGTTCAGTAAGTATTTGAAAATGGAATGAAGGATATTGGCTAAATTGGAGTTATTTATCTGGAACAAAGAATAAGAGAGTTGGAGATTTTTTTGAAATTGACGCTTAGAGTCAACAAGAATAGTACAAATAGTCCCCAACTTATGACCTACTCAACTTGCGTCCATCTGTACACACGATCAATGTTTAAAAAAATGAATATAAAATTTATGCAGTTTATGCTGTATTTGATGATATTGCATTCGTGCCCTTAACTCTCATGCATGCACCAACCGAATTCTAATAAGCAAACCCACTGTGCATGCACCAACTGAAGACTCACACCAGCCCACAGGAATCAAGATGACTGCGGCCTGCCTATGGACCCCGGAACACCGACTAACAAGGTAAATATGCACATTTTGACTCTTATCCCTGTTATAGTTTGTCAAATACAAGAAAAAGAGATTTGATTAAAAAGTTTGCTTTCAGACTTTGATACTCCACATGTGTGGGCAAAATTCTGACTTGCGTTCATTATGAGATACTATTGATCCTTCGGTCCAGATTACGGTCGTAAGTCGGGGATGACGTGTACTCAGAAATTGGTAGATGGATTTGAGGGAATTAAGAAAATTTCATCAAAAAATTTTTTGGCATCATTCCAATTTCTGAATTTTATTTTACTTCCACATCAACATCTTATGCCACGTCGCATTAGCTGGCTAGTCCATTAGTCTGGAGGATTACAATTTTGTTCTGATGGTGTGTTTGAATATGCTTGTTAGGCCAATGTGGAAGATGCACATGCATTCATTGATGGTGACTGACAGAATGAGTGGGTAAGTCACGTGAGGTGTTGAGTGCCTTTGTGTGCATTTAATTCATGGTGTTGAGGTTCAAATGCATTCATTTTCAACTGCAATAAACATGAGGAACAGAAAGAAGATTCACTTGTTAGTGTGGTTTTGTTGATTTTACCCTAGGTGTTACATTTTGGAAAGGCAAATCTAAATAGGTCATATGCTCATATGCATTAAATGGTAGGCTATTGAGATGTGCAGAGCAACAAAGGGAACAAGGCTGATACTCAGGTAGATGGTGTGGTGAAGAAGGCATTTGGAATGTTGGCCTTCATAAATCAGAGTAATGAATTCAAGAGTAGGGAGGTTATGATGAAATTGTACAAGGCATTGGTGAGGCCAAATTTGGAGTACTGTGTACAGTTTTGGTCACCAAATTATAGGAAAGATATAAACAAAATAGAGAGAGTGCAGAGAAGGTTTACGAGAATGTTGACAGGATTTCAAGGTTTGAGTTACAGGGAAAGGTTGTGCAGACTGGGGGTTTTTTCTCTGGAGCGTAGAAGATTGAGGGGGGACTTGATAGAGGTATTTAAGATTTTAAAAGGGACAGACAGAGTCAATGTGGATAGGCTTTTTCGATTAAGAGTGGGGGAGATTCAAACTAGAGGGCATGGTTCAAGATTGAAGGGGGGAAATTATAAGGGGACACGAGGGGAAATTTATTTTCGCAAAGGGTGGTAGGGATGTGGAATGAGCTTCCAGCAGACGTGGTTGAGGCGGGATCATTGGTTACATTTAAGGAAAGACTGGATAGTTACATGGAGAGGACTGGAGGGGTATGGACCGGGTGTTGGTCAGTGGGACTAGGAGGGTGGGGATTTGTTACGGCATGGACTAGTAGGGCCGAACTGGCCTGTTCTGTGCTGTAAGTGGTTATATATGGTTATAAGATAGTGTAAGTGAAGACATCTGGAACATCACAACCACCATTCAAAACTATTGCATGAAATCTTTGCATATTTTGAGAGCCCATGTGTTCACTTCCCTTGCTCGATTTTTAGACAGTCAAGGTGACTACATTCAAAAATACACTTAAGGAGTTGAGACTGATGAAAACATAGAATTGCACTCCAGGAAGGAATAGCAGGACTTTTGATTACAGTAAGATGAATAAAAAACACACAAACGCATTGTTAACAAGCAAAGTTGACTTTGTAGTTCATATAGAAGTAACAGTTAAGTGTTCAGCACTTTACCCTGGAAACCATTTTGCATGCTGCTCCCAGGCATTATCACCAGGTTCCCAATTTCTTAGTCCTCCATCACAGTGAAAACACTTCACGTTGTCTCCATCACCTGAAATTCAAAATCAAAATTTATCAATTGCCAGCAAAATCGACTGAAGCATCAGTTATGTATTACATTCAGAACTTGAAAAACCAAAATTCCCGTTGTTTATCCCCCCCTCCCTGCCCCAATTAATGTCACTTACAATGGACATGGTTTTTTTTCCCCTCAAGGAATGATTCCAACAAGTGGCTAGAAACAAGAAAAAATACATTCCAAAGTGGACAATAGCAAGAACAATTGTTAGAGTTGAGAAGTATGCCACTTAAGATTCTAACTGAAGAAAACATTCGCTCAACTGCACTAATGCTCCAAGTACTCCATTAACTTTTGATACAGACAACATCCGATATTTCCACTTGTAGGCGAGGCATCATTATGGAATGTTTGGAACTGACGAGAGCAATTCAGGATGCTTGAAGCCACAACAGGATCACCAAATTCCACAAGATACATGGTGCTTAAGTGAGCAATTTTATATCTTAGGGCGGGGGGGGGGGGGGAAAATCAAACTTTTTGCAATCCATTAACATTTGTGAACAAAACCAGGTATAGGGTATTACTCATGGGGGAAAATGTTGATGTTTTATCTCTCAGACATTTTGCAAAGATCTTAGAGTTGGGATAAAAAAAATTGTGTTGAACCACAAAGATAACGTAGACCATTTGGTCTAAAATCATGACAAATATTCCTTGTGACGGTCAATAGAATTTATTCAGGACAGAAATCATTGAAAACAAACATTTATTTTGCATTTAAGAGTATCACCAGCGCCCTGTTCAGGGTCCACAATCACATTTGGCTGTTCAGAATTCTCCCACCCAAATCTCTAAAATGGTTTTCCATCATGAAATTTGAAATTTATGCATTTGACATTAATCAAAAGATTGATTCTAATTTCCTTTCCAAATGACAGAATTGAACAAAGTAGAAGGTTCTGATTGTCCCCCTGGCCTTCTGAACCTTGGGTTTCAATGTTTTAAAAAAATAAAATTGCTGACTTCAGAGGAAATAAACGTGATCATTGCAATATATTCCACATGTATATTACTGCAACCTGAAAGAATCCCGATGCAGAAGTCATATCACAACAAAATAAACACTTGCTCTGGACCCAAGCAAACCCTGCAGTTTCTACCATCTTCACATCAAGCCCAGAGATGACTGCAGATCAAGATGTTAATTCGTGTATTGCCATAATTCAATACTATAGATAAAATTCATGCACTAATTCACCGAGTTCAATCTCAATCAGGTAAGAGATCAGAATCAGAACTTGTTGTCATGAACAAGTCATGAAATTCCATGTTTTGTGGCAGTGTCATAATTATAATATGAATGTTTGCTCTATTTTACAACATTACTAGCAAAAATAAAAATGTGTACAAAAAGTAAGGCAGTGTCTTTGGTTCATTGATCATTCAGGAATCTGATGGCAGTGGGGAAGAAACTGTCCTTGTGCCACTGAGTGCTCATCTTTAGGTTCCTGTACCTTTATCCCATTGGTAGCAGAGTGAAGAGGGCATGGCCCGGGAGGTGGGGTCTTTGAGGATAGAGGCTGCTTTTTTGAGGGCACTGCTTCATGTAGATGCCCTCTATGGAGTGAAGTCTGGTGCCTGTGATGTCACAGGCTGAGTTAACAATCCTCTGAAGTTTATTCTTGTCCTGAGAGTTGGCACCTCTATACCAGGCAGTGACGCAACCAGCCAGAATGCTCTCCACCGTACAACCGTAGAAGTTTGAGTGTCTTCGGTGACGTAATGAATTTCCTCAGACACCTCACAAAGTATAGCTGCTGGTGAGCCTTCTTTGTGATTGTATCAACAAAGAGACTCCAGGACAGATCCTCAGATATGTTGACACACAGGAATTTGAAGTTCTTGATCCTCTCCATGACTGAGCCCTCAATGAGGACTGGGTCATGTTCTCCAATATCCTTCTGAAGACCACAATCATCTCCTTGGTTTTGCTGATGTTGAGCACAAGGTTGTTTTGGTTACACCATTCAATGAGTTGACCCATCTCCCTCCTGTATGCTTCCACATTGCTGTCTGTGATTTTGTCAACAACTGTGGTGTCATCAGCAAATTTGTAAATAGGATTGGAATTGTGCCTGGCCACACAATCATGGGTGTATAATGAGTAGAGCAGTGGACTAAGCACACATGCTTGGATGATCGGTGAGGAGATATGGTTTCCAATTTGTACTGACTGTGGTCTTCCAATGAGAAAGTCAAGGATCCAGTTGCAGAGTCAGGTACAGAGGACCAGAGTTTGTAGCTTCTTGACTAGCACTGAGGGAATAATGGAATTGAAGGCTGAGCCGTAATTGATATAGAGCAGCCAGCCTTAGTATGAAATGCTGTTTGAGGTGATCCAGAACTGAGAGGAGACACAGAGATATTTCATTTGTTGTGGAACAACTGTGATGACAGGCAAATTGCAGCAGGTCCAGATCCTTGCAAGGGCTCACCCTCTTGAATGATGTTCTGATGTTGCCCTCAGAGACATATCACAGGGTCCTCAGCCTTTTAAGGGATTCTAGTAGGTACTCTTTGGTTCTCCTTCTCAATGCAGCCATAGAAGGTGTTCAGCTCATCAGGTCATAAAGCAGCACAACTCTCTATAGTGTTCACCTTTGTTTTGTAGGCTGTATTGGCCTGCTCTCCCTGCCATAGCAGGTGTGTGTCTGTCTCTAGCTTCTTCCAGAATTGTTACTTTGCTTCTGCAGGTCATTCGTGGACTTTTTGGAAAGATCCTGATCCCTGGCCTTAAAATTCTCTGATTCATCCAGGGCTTCTGGTGGGGGAACACCCAGTATGTGCATGTGGGCACACACTTGTCCACGCCGGTCTTGATGAAGTCGGTGACACCTGTTGCAAATTCATTCAAGTCTATGGATGAGTTTAAATGTGCTGAGTGTCTGTTGTTTTCAACTCCCGCCAAGTTTAAATGACCCAATCACTGGCTGTTTAAAACTCCTGCCATGTTGTTATATTTTCCAGAGTACTGGCTGTTTAAAAGTCCTGCAGCCCGATGGAGACTACCGATTCTGAGGACTACCAGCAATCTTAGGACATCTATATTAATGGATGAGTTTGGTTTTCTGGTTGTGTTTGATTTTTAGATGTTCTGAATGAGAATATTTGATTATTCCCATCAGAGCTGCTCGCAAAGACTTGCTGCTGTAAGGTGCCATCTTGATCACATTAATTAAGGATGAACAAGGACTAAGACACTGATAATTACTCTTCTGACCAATATTTTTGGATAGAAAATTGGTCTCAAACCACATGGGCAAAAACAGCATGAAGGCAGGTGGCCTTTTTCTCCTCCCTCTTCTGCCACTGCATCGTGTTCTGCATGACAGCTCTGTCGCTCTTTAAAAATGAATATGAATGCCCCCATATCTGGAACAAGTGGGATTACACAGCTGCTCTTTGGCAACCATCTAAAAAATGTTTTTATTTTAAAAAGTAAGCAGTTAAAAAAGAAAAACAACCATGTCAAAAGCTCAAGATTTAATTTATTTTCATGTGCAGAGAAAACTTTGCTTGCACATGAAAAAGGATAATAAAATTGACATTATAAAGTAATTTATCCAAGATATTTTGCCCATTTTCCTCATCCTAGGATCTATGTTTAGTTTCAATTAACAGTAAAAATACAAGTACTTTTGGTTGTTTTTGCCATTGTCAACCAAAATAGATATTCTTTTTGGCCTGATGAAAAAGAAGCACTGATTAGCTCACATACAACTTTATTAATTAACTCACGTGTCAACTATGGACATTTTATGTGGTCAATGGTCACTCAGTCATTTTGCAACAGGTTCAATTATTCAAGAATGATGTTTGCATTTTTGTTCTTTCACAAGCTTCAACAATTTCATGCCTCCATTTGGTACAATTCCAACCAATAATAAAGAATGCTTCTTTGACACCATTAGTTGGGGGTGCAAGGAGTGGGGTTGCAATAATGGCTGACAATCTGACTGCAGTCTTAACACCTTCTTGTTAAGATGGAAGCTGGGATGACTGCCCGTCACAAATTAACACTGTTGCATGCGCCCAACTGCGAAGTGTGGAAAGAATGACACAGCCCCAAAAAATCAAAGTTGTAGACTGATTTATTGAACTGGCAGCTCTGCTTCTATTCTCTCCTCACCTGCTGATGATGGGGGGGTGGGGTAACGACACAGCAGCACCATTGCTTTTTGTTTCCCACCATGCGGGTTGTTACCTGGAACAAAGGTAGTTGCCCCCCACGGGGTCCACATGGTTGTCGGATATATCTTGTGTCCCGGTTAGCGGGTTGCTACCCCCCCCCCCCCGCCCCCAGAACCAGTGATCTGAGTGCTGTTCGCTGCTTTTGGTGGCCTACCTCTGCATTGCAGTAGCATTTGAATCAGGCTCTTTGTTACAAGGACTTCATCAATACTTAAACATTTCTGGCATTTATTTATTATACATTAAAATAATTTCAAGGATTGAAATGATTTGACACTATTTTTGTTCACTTTATCTCCCACATCATTTACAATACTCCATCAGCAAATCAGAAACTAAGACTCTTCTCCGCTAAAATAAAAATCAGTATCGTGAGGGGGATTGTGTCTTCTTATCTGCAGATCTTAGTTAGAATAATTTTCAAACACAAATGCCTGTCAATTCCAATTTTATTTCCTGGTGTAAAAGTTACCAACTGATCTGTTATCAATTTTATGAGGTTTAACTTTTACTGGCACTCTCTTCACTGGGAGCTTTAAGCATTGTAAATCGAATTCCAACAAGATGTTATCACCCTGTCTCTTCAGAAAAATTCCATGAGGTTTTTCGGGGATATCTTCCTTTGAGAATCCAGATTATAAAAGATGCTCAAACCAAAAAAGCATCTCAATTCAGGGCCCCACTCCAAAAAATGTTCACTGAGCATTTCTACCCTTCGATGTTGCCCGACTTGTTAAGCTTCTCTAACTTCTGTTTCATCTGCCCCAGAACTCACTTTTCCTCCAAAGGCCTTAAAAAAATTAAGATTTCTTGGTCTGAGATATTCAATCTTCCCCCTCACAACACCTGCATAGAGTGTCCCATTTTGGTGAAATATTTCAGTATTTCTTGGGAACTTTTCCTTTCAATCTATTCAATCTGAAGCAATGGCTCGAAAATAAAAAGCAAAAACTTCTAAGCTCATAGACTTCTCCAACAAGCACATCAATTTTCTTTTCAGAGAGATGCAAAGCCTCTTACTTTCTCTCCTCCCTCCCCCCCCCCACTCACCCCCACCCCCACAACAATACTGGCTTACTGGCTTGTTCACAGTAAATCTATGAACTTTTTATCCTCAATTCTGCATCACTTGTCCTGAATATTTAGCATGGAATATTTCTCTTTTGAAAATCTTGACATCAAATTATTCTCAGTGTCCATTTTGTTAATATTGCAATGAACATTACTTTTTTAACTGCTATAATTTGCTATTAGAGCCAAATGTGTGCTCTAGTTATTAATTAGATAAATGCAAGAATTATATAATGAACATCAAGAATTATGCATTGAGAAAAACAGTACCTGTGCTGTAAAATCCAGCTTCTGCAAGGTCTTCAGCATTGAATGGAAAATGCATTTGGTTTGTGAAGGTTTGAATTCGAAAATCAAAAGACTGTTTTTCTGGGTGTTTGGGAAGATGAAAAACACTAGCTTTTGGTTCATCATTTAACTGGCGGTTAACATCTGCTGTGCCAAAATCAGCATCAATTGGTATATTTCCAACTGAAAGACCAGAAACAAAAGCGCACTTGGAAAAATGCCTCTTATGCTCAGACATTGCTCGATCTCCTGGTTCCCAATTTTTCATTATCCCACCGCAACAAAAGCATTGAACTTGATCATCTTTGTTAAGGTAGTATAGCCCTGCTTTTGCCAATTCCCTTGCGGTTACAATGCCATAGCTTGGCCAGTTTGTGAATGTTTTGAATCTGGCAGCTTCACTGCACATGGCTGGATTTTTGGGTTGTAGATGAGACATGTCTTCAATCCTTCCACTTCTTACAGGATCATTTGGAAGTTGGGTGTCACCATTTTGATGTATTAATGGTCCATTGGCAGAACATTGGCTTTCATTTGCTGTAGACACATCATGTGGCAGAATTGGAAACCTGGAGTTTGACATTTGGTCATTTACCCATTTGGCATTAATAAAAGGACAAGCTGGAAAAAGTTGCCTGTGTTTTCTCACAGCAGAATCACCATGTTTCCAGTTTTCTATGGTCCCACCACAGCTAAAACATTCAACTTTGTCTTTGCTACCAGTATAAAAGAAGCCTGCTCTGGCCAAAGTTCTTTCGCACACTGGAACATCAGATGGAAAGCCACCAAATGTTTCAAGTCGATAAATCTCATTTGAGAGATTTTGTTTGCAATCCGTTACAATGTCCATACTGTCGTTAAAACTTTTCGATCTTACGTGTTCATAAAGAAATAGCTTCCTGGATGATGTTACTTAAAATTCAGGAGTCTCTCCAAATGGTATTTAAAAGTAACAATCAACTTCTTCTGATTGGAATTTCACTTTGTGCATCTATCAAAAGAGTGAGAGTTCATCATCACAAATATTTTGACAGTTTTAGTCTATACAATAACCCTATCAAATCATGAGACACAGCTTAATTTCTTTACGCAACATACACATTTTTCAACGACATTTTTTTAATTGTGAAGGCAGTCAAAAGGAACATTCAAGGACAAAATATTTTTTCCTCAATGTAATTACATAAAAAATGTGTAATTAAGTTAATAGGCAAGAATTAGCTGGGAAACATTTTAAATCTATGAGCCAAGGAAAGAATTCTCACTTCAACATCAAGTTCTCAATTTTAGGAAGATGATACAAATCTAGACTTGCATAATTAAAATTGAAAAAAAAAATGGAAAAATGGGTCCATCTTAATTGACCAAATGCATGGAGCAATTACATTCATTTCAATGCAATTAACATAAATATAAATCATAATCGCGTAATTATTCAACTTATTTAGTATGTAAAACTGAATTGCTTATTATTATGTGTTTGTGGCTGATCCTGAATACCAGGAACAAATTTCTGGGTTATTGAACAACTTATTCCATTCCCTTCACATGCAACGCCTCTAACCTGCCTTACTCAGCTGCTATTTTGCTGTAAGTAGCTAGCAATAAAATAAAAGGCAGGTTCAGAAAAAAAATAATGAACAAATAAGTTCAGCAGAAAACCTCAAATGAAAATTACTTCAGCCAATAATTAAAATTGTTCAGCAAATTCAAATCAGTGTGTTTCCACAATAGCAACACTATGAAAACTGATATTGGCTTATTGGTTTAGAAGTCAGAAGCCAGTGGATAGAAACTTTAACAGTGGAAATTCAACCCCCCTACCAAAAGCAAGAATGGGGAAATCCCTTTCATAAATCATGGAAGCATAACTTAAAAAGGAACTAAACAGCAGTAGTGAAGTTGAAAGGCTGAAAGCAGGGTAATATATTACAAAACAGATCACACACAGAGTGTTTGCATTTTGGCCCAAGAAGTCTGCAAAAATACAGCAAGAGACATAAATGCAATTCTTGCCACTGAACAGAAAACAGAATGAACTACACTAAACTTTTAAAGAGTAGTAATGCCTCCTTTACTTGGTTGGTTGGCCAGTTCATCATGAACAAGAGAAAGCAGTTTAAAGTGAGAAGTTAGTTAAAGTTATTCCACACAAAGTGATTGATATCTGGAACATACTGCCAAAGATGAAAGTATAATCACAGTATTTAAGAGTTATCTAGACAGACACTACAATAGCTAATGTACACATGGGAATGATCTAATGCAAACAAATGGGGTTATGATATGTATGACAACTATGAGCATGGCCATTTTTGGGTTATGATACCACAATTAAACAATTTAAAAGTTTGCTGAAATAAGCACACTGGAACTCTAATCAGAGGTGATCCTGAAGTGATGGAGATCCTGTCACCAAAGTATTTCATCAATATATAAATTGGGCTTGAATCTACAACATCAGAAGTTGGACGGCATAGTTCATGTTGCAGTTGGTACAGTGCCAGTAACCTGATTTGAAGTTTGAATCTGGCACTTGTAGTAGTGATAAATATGGTTTGGTTATCGATGATAATGCCTTGTAGGATGAGATTGGTTATCGATTGTAATGGCTGGCATGTTGCACAGGATCACGAGGGAGTAAGAAGCAGTAATGCTGGAATAAAGACTGAGCATATTTGAACTCCACCTCAGAGTGATGACTTGATTTGATCTCAGGATTCGACAGCACCGTGTGTCAGATATTTATACATGGGTTTCCTCTGGGTGTCCTGGTTCCCTCCCACCTTTCAGTGTACCAGGTTGTACATTAATTGGGGTATTTAGACAGCATGGGATCATGGGCCAGAAGGCCCTGTTCCCGTGTTGCACATCTAAACTTAAAGAATTAAAACCGTAATTTTAAAAACATCTCTTCTGCAGAGTTTTCAGGTCACTTTCACAATGTAATAACATATGTACCAACACAAAAACATTAATTCTTAACCAATGAACATACGTGAGGGTTGCAGACTCTAGGCCAGCAGTTGGACAGGCACAGGGCATCGGAAACTGCCAGAACACCCTCCCCCACCCACCATTGAGAAGGAGAAGCTAAGGAGACAATCGCACGGGGAAGGAGACCATGGCAATGTACCAGTGATGGGCTCAGCGGTTGAAGGGACCACAAAGGCTGTTGTATTCAAAGGACCCACACAAGTTGCAGGCTGCTGGAGTTCAGGTCATGGCAACCAGAACCAGGAATCAAGGGTGCTCGGGGCATGAATGACTCCAATAGAGGGTGTCCAGCGCTGAAGACTTCCTAACCATATTGGAGGTTTGGACTTGGAGCTCAGGTCGCCAGTGGGTGGAACGGGAGTCTGTGCGGCTTCAGAGCTTGAGGGGGCGTTGGAGGCAAATCCAGACACCGTCTCTGAAGGGACACACTCTTTTGCTGCTCTCTCTCTTATTGTTGGAGGCAAAGTCATGACTGTCAGAAATAAAACTTCTCACACATGAGTCTCTTTAAAACTGATGACACGACAAGCTTTATTTACAAGTCTGCAGAGTTGGACTCAACTGGTTTCTCACCAGTTAAGCCCCGATACATACAGTGCATTGATTTTTATACCTTTATTATTTGCCCTTCCCCTTCTTATTAATACTGTTTTAATTGGTTAGTATTACAAAAACATTCTAAGTATAACTGCATTATTAATTATCACGTTCGTTACGTACGCTGTGAACTCTACATTCACTAAATTCTGTTTCTCACACTTCTTATCAATCCTTTGTCTCCTGCATGTCTCTCACTATGACCATGAAAAGATAGGTTTAAAAAAACATATTCAGCAGCTCCTTCTGTCCTTGACTGCTAGTAAACTCTCTGTCCGTTCTGGCTTCCCTGTTTATGATTAATCATCACATTTTAACTTAAGTCTTTTTAACCTAAATTCTCTATATCACAATGACAGCTCTGTGTTGGCCTTAAAGCACGCAAAGGATGATGTATACTGTATAGTTTACATATTTTTGTAGAAGGAACTTTGAACCAACGTACTGTCGGACTCTGGCTTTACCTTACTCTTAATTTAGCCAACTGCACGAAAACCAACAAGGTCGGGTCAGATACAGCAATGAGCTCTCTGAACCCTTCTCCATTAACAATGGCGTGAAGCAAGGCTGTGTTCTCGCACCAACCCTCTTTTCAATCTTCTTCAGCATGATGCTGAACCAAGCCATGAAAGACCCCAACAATGAAGACGCTGTTTACATCCGGTACCGCACGGATGGCAGTCTCTTCAATCTGAGGCGCCTGCAAGCTCACACCAAGACACAAGAGAAACTTGTCCGTGAACTACTCCTTGCAGATGATGCCGCTTTAGTTGCCCATTCAGAGCCAGCTCTTCAGCGCTTGACGTCCTGCTTTGCGGAAACTGCCAAAATGTTTGGCCTGGAAGTCAGCCTGAAGAAAACTGAGGTCCTCCATCAGCCAGCTCCCCACCATGACTACCAGCCCCCCCACATCTCCATCGGGCACACAAAACTCAAAACGGTCAACCAGTTTACCTATCTCGGCTGCACCATTTCATCAGATGCAAGGATCGACAATGAGATAGACAACAGACTCGCCAAGGCAAATAGCGCCTTTGGAAGACTACACAAAAGAGTCTGGAAAAACAACCAACTGAAAAACCTCACAAAGATAAGCGTATACAGAGCCGTTGTCATACCCACACT
This sequence comes from Narcine bancroftii, assembly GCF_036971445.1. Classification (NCBI taxonomy): domain Eukaryota; kingdom Metazoa; phylum Chordata; class Chondrichthyes; order Torpediniformes; family Narcinidae; genus Narcine; species Narcine bancroftii. The sequence continues at coordinate 12,593,671 of NC_091476.1, read as the reverse complement.
CCTGTTCGGCTCCGAATCATGGGTCCTCTACCGGCACCACCTACGGCTCCTAGAACGCTTCCACCAGCGTTGTCTCCGCTCCATCCTCAACATCCATTGGAGCGCTCACACCCCTAACGTCGAGGTACTCGAGATGGCAGAGGTCGACAGCATCGAGTCCACGCTGCTGAAGATCCAGCTGCGCTGGATGGGTCACGTCTCCAGAATGGAGGACCATCGCCTTCCCAAGATCGTATTATATGGCGAGCTCTCCACTGGCCACCGTGACAGAGGTGCACCAAAGAAAAGGTACAAGGACTGCCTAAAGAAATCTCTTGGTGCCTGCCACATTGACCACCGCCAGTGGGCTGATAACGCCTCAAACCGTGCATCTTGGCGCCTCACAGTTTGGCGGGCAGCAGCCTCCTTTGAAGAAGACCGCAGAGCCCACCTCACTGACAAAAGGCAAAGGAGGAAAAACCCAACACCCAACCCCAACCAACCAATTTTCCCTTGCAACCGCTGCAATCGTGTCTGCCTGTCCCGCATCGGACTGGTCAGCCACAAACGAGCCTGCAGCTGACGTGGACTTTTTACCCCCTCCATAAATCTTCGTCCGCGAAGCCAAGCCAAAGAATTTAGCCTATGTGTGGTCTGAGTCCAGCGTGTTCTTTGAATGAAGTGATAGGAGAAGGTATTCGGTTCAACAGTCAGTTTATTACACAGCACAAGAATAAAACTTAACAGAGCTCTGGGTCAGTCGTTAGTTCATAGGTCACTTGCACAGTGAGCTATTCCCCAAGACTGACCCCTATTGTCCAGTTGGCACAGTTTATATAGGTCAATCTTATCACACAGAACAAAAGTTGTTTTCCCTGCTAGAATTTTTTGCATAAGGGTTATCACAAGTCATCTCCTGTTTTGCAGATTTCTGGGGTGTAGCATTCCCATGTTAATCCTCCAGGCCAGACTATCCTGTTGTTTAGATCTGAAATTAATTCATCCCCAGATATTTCTAATCACCATTCGGTCCCTGTCTGGCCAATTTCTGCTGTTCTCTTTAACACCTCCTCGTGCCTTAATCTTCCTCCTAGACTGGTTTTCCATTCCCTTTGATTCTTGCGGGCCATTCTTTGTTCTGATCTGGCCTGTGTCTCCTGTGCTACCCACCACCTCGTTCAGTTTGAGCATTCCTCCTAAATCGTTTTATGCATTTCCTCTCCCTGTATTTGGGAGCAGACCATTTTGCTCAGCCAACTTTGCTCCATGCTGTGATTGCCACTTAATCACATTCCTCTTTTTCCCTGACCCATGCAGTACATATAAACTTATTAATTAATCATTTCTTTCATAATGTTTTAACCCCTAGATTCCAACAGTACCCACATTAAAATAGCAATAAAAACATAGAAGTGCAATTTTCAATCCAAAAAAGTAACGTCCCAACTACAAGATATCTTCATTATTCACCATAATCCCACAAGATCCTGGAAAGAAAGCCAAGGTATGATACAACCTTGTATAACGTTATGGAAAATGTTTAAGTTGGCCTTGAGAATAAAGCTTACAGCTTTAAAAGAGTGAAAGGCTCAGCTCCAACACTTCATTGTTGCAAACACCTGGGGAGTGCCTTTCCAGGAGAACCGAGGCAAGGCCCCAAACAAGATTAGTCGGTTTCACTGAGAGCCAGCAACGAATTTCACAGCAGAGATTCACCTCAATCTGTCCTTCCCAAAGATCTCTCCGACGAGGGCCCCCCTGGCGGACCCGGCTCTCGTCACGTCAGTGAGGAAACCATTCGCAGGCCCGAGTCGTTCAACTCCGGGATGCGACACGTCATGGAATCAAATCCCGCCCCCGCAACAGGGATTGGTCGGAAATCCGGGAGGGGCTCATCCCATTGGTGCGAAGCGATGCCAATCACAAGATCGCCGTCGCCTTCGTCGTGACTCATCCGCCGTCGCCTTCGTCGTGACTCATCCGCCGTCGCCTTCGTCGTGACTCATCCGCCGTCGCCTTCGTCGTGACTCACTCGCCTGAGTTGAGGCAGGCGTCGCCAGAGGAGGCCATTGAAGGTTCTTGCAGTGGCCTTGCGACTCGTGAATTAACCGTCTGGTGGCACGAAATAGCACTGCTTCATTTGGGTGGTCATGCGGGGCGGGGGCGGGGGGGTCAAGCACTGCAGGGCAAAGAAACGCCCCCGTTCTTTCGACTTGGCCAGGTGATCAAACGGGACCGTTTGCAGGGGTAAAGTTGACTCGGGAGGGGCATTGTCATTGCTTCAACAGGGAGAGAGAGAACTTGTTTCAGGTGTTGGGGTTGTGATATAGAGAATTTAGGTTAAAAAGACTTAAGTTAAAATGTGATGATTAATCATAAACAGGGAAGCCAGAACGGACAGAGAGTTTACTAGCAGTCAAGGACAGAAGGAGCTGCTGAATATGTTTTTTTAAACCTATCTTTTCATGGTCATAGTGAGAGACATGCAGGAGACAAAGGATTGATAAGAAGTGTGAGAAACAGAATTCAGTGAATGTAGAGTTCACAGCGTACGTAACGAACGTGATAATTAATAATGCAGTTATACTTAGAATGTTTTTGTAATACTAACCAATTAAAACAGTATTAATAAGAAGGGGAAGGGCAAATAATAAAGGTATAAAAATCAATGCACTGTATGTATCGGGGCTTAACTGGTGAGAAACCAGTTGAGTCCAACTCTGCAGACTTGTAAATAAAGCTTGTCGTGTCATCAGTTTTAAAGAGACTCATGTGTGAGAAGTTTTATTTCTGACAGGGGTCGATACGAGTAATTCGAGCTTTTAAAACGAACATCGGCAGCTGGATCGTGCTCGGCAAAAGTCAAGTTCTGTCTCTGAGGAAGTGTCTTCCCTCTCCGTTTTGCAAATTATTTCCCTCAAAGTGGTCGTGTTCCAAATTCCGAGACAAAGCCATCTCTCGTTTTCTTTTGAACTGATGCAACAATACTTTATCGAGCAATAAAACATTCATTCCAATTGAATTGAAAGAATTGTCTGCCCACAATACCATCACCTTCGCCAAGAGGTCACGGACCTGGAGGCAGGAGGGAGCTGATTTGAGAAAAGCATCGGGCGGGAACGTATTGAATTTATAACATGGGGGTTCAAAAAAAAATCAAAAGGGTTGGCGTTCCGTAAAACCGCTGAAATTACCCTTCCCCCACCTCACTGTGAACCAAATTAAAGGTTTTAGTCAAGAGAAGTGGAACAGATGAAGGAAGAACTTGAGGTGAGAACACAATTGAGAATGTGCAAGTGGTTGAATTCAATAATGGCCTTCAGAGGATCACATCTATTGAGCATTTTTGAGAGGAAAGACCACAACAGGATTTTAAAACAGTGGTAAAATCATTATAACAGGAAGATAATGTATGTTGTCAAATGCATGGGTGATATTTGAAGAGGAAGTGGAATTTGGAGAGGCAATAGAGATTTTGATGATGTCATGTTTGTAGAGTAGAATAAGGGAATCCAATAGCAGTGTGATGAAGTAGTCAAGTCTAAAATAACTGAGGCATCAAAGAAAATTTCTGAAACTGAAAGACTGAAGCAGAGTTTGCAGTGGACAGAATTAGAGAAGTGAAATTGGCTTGTGGATATGTGGTTTCAAGCTCATCGAAGAGCATGAAGGAAGTCTGAGACTAAATATAGTATGAGGAATGGATGGAACTTGGTGCAGCAGAGTGCAGTTAGACAAGAAAGCCTGCAGATGTTGGGATCGAGTGTAATACACAATGAGCTAGAGAAACTCAGCAGGCAATACAGGTCCCAAGCCCAAATACCCTTTACTTCTTTTAGATTCTGCATGATTTACTAAGTTTCTCCAGCACATTTGTGTATTGTCGATGACTATATGTGCTCATATATTTGACCAAAATTTTAATTTATAAAGATTTTAGTGCTAGCAATAATATTGGAGATCAAAGATCGAGAGTTCTGTTTCCATGTTTATTGTGGCTTAAACAAAATGGTAATATTTTTCAGAAAAAATAGTCACAGTTATGGTTACTATGAAACAATCAGATTATTATTAAAAAATAAAACACCATCTGGTTCTCAAGTTTCCTTCTGTGAACAAAATTTGCTGTCTTTTCCTGGATTGTGTCTGTGAATGATGTAACTGAGTGATTGCATGGTTATGCACTGTTAATTGAAGAAATACCACCATTTGTTGTACAGATATGGAAAATGCCATCGACATGATTTATTTGTATCATTCAGAAAATTCATTTTTCATTCACTTTCACTTTAAACACTGAAATGAATAAAATCTTTAAATGTTTATCATTAGAAAAATGAAATGGAGAAATGGGTCCTTGATGATGATATATTTCAAATTTCAATTCTTGCCAGATATGACTGATGCAATTTAGTTTTACCTTGGTCCAGCTTCAGATAATAGTCCACATAATTTTAAACAACTCCTGAACAGGAAGAGAATAAATTCAAGATAAACTATGAACTCCTTTTTTTTAAACAATAGACAAAGAGTTAATTGTGGAAGACTTTTAAGATATTAGCCCTTACCTCAGTATACAAGAACCGTCAATTTAAAACTAATTAAGAAACCTCCTGTCCTTCTCTTTTAATGCTGAGAAATAAATTCTCCTCAAACCCTACTAATGTTCAGTCAAAAGATGATGTGGCAGTCCAAGGTTAAGGGACTACCCAAGTGGTCACCTGATATTCTGGTGAATTTGAAAGAACTTGGATTAAAAAAAAATCTCTTCATCTGCCTTGGTATGAATTATTTTATTCAACAGCACTCTTGTAGAATTGCTTTGATTATCAAAATTGTGAAACAAATTGACATTGTTATTTTCTCCATTATTGTCCAAATAATGTTCTGATACTCAACTCCCATGTTCCATCTGCAAGAATGAACTTGAGAACAAAACAACTTAATGGTAGAATGTAGTGAGTCCAGCAGCATTCCTAGTTAAATTCATATTTCTTTCACACTTATCAACAATGCTTGGCCTACAATATACCAATTGAGAAACACCACCTCACCTTAAGAACGCAGAGTTTAAGAGTCTCATATTGTGACAGAGTATGTAGAGGTGTTTGGGAGATAAATTGGGAAAGGTTTGTTAGAGCACACAAACACATTAAAACAGAATTTTTGCAAGAGCTTTTGCGGAGTGCTCAGAGACTTCAATAATAGTGTTTGCAGAAGGCAACAAATTTAATAAAAGGCAGTAGCAGCTCTGGAAAAAGAATTTGCAATCTGAAGGTCATGTGATCTTTGTAGGCAGAGAGGAGGAAAAAACAGGCTTTCCTCTTAGAATTGGAGGGAGTGAGAGAGACAGGCACGACATTGATTCCAGAGGGACAAGCTGGCAAGCTTTGGAAGACGGCCTGGTCAAAGGAGAGGACTGGCTGTCCAGTATTTCCCTTGGAAAAGGTGAAAACAGAAAGGAACTCTGTGATGACCTGAAAGAAAGAGGTTAATGTCTGGAGAACCAGGAAGGGGCCAAGTTTTATCAGTAGGACACTGGAGTGGCTGATTAAAAAGGAATCAGTTGTGCATGTCCTGGAACAAGATAAACTCTCTCTCTGAAAACCAACAAGAACCCTTCTGAGTGGTAACCATTTACCTGTTGAGCACCAAAGCTCGGTGAACTTTATTCACCTTAACTTCTGTGCACAGTCCAAGAAATGCCTGCGACCAGCCACATTGGACTGCGAACCCAAGAACTTTGCTGAACTTACACACACACTGGCGCGCGCTTAGAATGAGAAGGGGGGTTAAGCGATTCGATCGAGATAAGTTAAAGTTTGATTCTATTTTCATGTTCAAAGATCATTAAAAGCAACTTTGGTGGAAGTAACCCCTTGTCGCGATGGATATCTATTGCTGCTGGGTTTGGGGGCCCTCTGGACTCGTAACCACATAATCAGCCACCCCAGTGCTGTATTTTTAAGGTCCAAAATTTAAATTTAAAAAAAAATCTTCTTTAATCATTGTCAAAACATTACTTTTGTCATGATCCCATGTTCACCAATTCCTTCAGCTCCAAACGCCATGTCCCCTCTCCCTGCTGAGAACCTTGGCCTCTAATAATAATTCGGCCTTTCACTCTGTTTTCTCTTTCTTCACATCTGCTGAAAGGTGGTGACCAAGTGCTCCTTTCTTTTTTTTCTCTCGAATGGTCACCCCCCCCAAAAAATACTGAGGCTTGAGGGCCAAGATACAGGGGATCCGGCCCTTTCCGTTTCTCGGCCAGCCGATTGCGGTTTTTGGAAGCCTCTGGGCCCGGACTCCCGACACGCCGCTCCCAAACTCCGTTCAACTCTGACCCCGCCGCTCACCAGTAGGGGGAGGGGGAGCATCCGGGCTCCCGGGCGCAGGATGGTGTGCAGCTAAGATGGCGGTGATGGTCTTCTCGGGCGACTGGCTGAAGAACTGGGAGAAAGGCGGCAGAAGTGACTTGTAAGTGGGCGGACGGCAAGGAAAGTCTGGGGCCCCGACCTGTGCTGGGGATCTGGACGTTGGCCCGCGCGGGGAAGGGACCGCGAACCGGCCGCCGAGCGTGGAGTGAGCTTTTGTGTGTTCCTCCCTTTCGTGGAAGCGTGCTGCCTCCTCCACCTCGGCCGCGGCCCAATTTCTGACCCCAGAGATAGGCCACCCTTCACCTTGGGAGGGTGAGGGGTGGGGTATCTAACCCCCCCCCTCCCTCCCGCGGTCCCTGTCAGGAGAATGGTTGCCTCAGGCGTGAAGTGGCATTGGGCTCAATATTTGGGAGTTCTGGAGGTTTTCTTCTTTAAAGAAGTAGGAAGGGAAATAACTGAACTGCAGAGTAAACTGGAGAAAATCTAATGTAAGTTGCAAATTCGAAAGTGTTAAATGTTAAAAGTAGATGGTAAATGCGTCTTCATCACAAACCAAATACTTTCAAGAGTGCAAAGTAGTGGGCAAGTTCTTTTGGTGGAAATTGAAATAAGATGAATTATTTACCCTCTTCTGACATCTCTTTGGATTTAGATGTTTAGATTAATGATGATTTTATACTCGTATACCTTGTACGTGCTGTGGCCAAACAGGTACTTTGTTGGGGGGGGTGGGAAAGTACTTTGTGATACTGAAGAAATGGCTTTATTTTGTCCTCTATTGCTGATATGTGCATGAGCTGCTGCCTCAAGAAGGCAGGTGGAGAGGTTTCAAACCTTCAAGTTCCAGGAATCCATATTTCAACATAACCAACGTTTCAGGCTTGAACCTTGATGAAGGCTCAAGTCCAAAACATTGGACCCCTCCCACTGGCCACAACCTCTTCTGACTGCAACCTTTGGGCAGATGGCATAGAGGCCTAAAAACCAGCTCTCCAGGTTCACAGTTTCTTTCTCACGCCTGTCAGTCTCAAACCTATCGCTGCACGAATCAGGAACTGTTCTGACAGCACAGGACTGTGGGTTCTATGACAGGTCACTATTATTTGCACCAGGATTACTGTGAATTATTTTCTGTGTTGTATTTTCTTTTTTAATTCAATTAAGATTACTGTTATATATTTTTTACAAATACCAGTTCAGCTGTGGCAAGCAATAATTTTGGTGCCTATATACATTGTATCATGTGTATAACAATAAATGTTTACTGTTATTTTTCACCCATAGGTATTTCATTTATTTGAGTCAACTCTACATTAACCTTTCAAAAGATTGTGTGCTGTCTGCTTCCACCTTTTTATTTGCAGACTACATTCATTATTGAATTCATCCCTTTTGGTCAGTTTTTTTTGCATGAAGCAGGTTTTCTTTTCATTCCCCTCAGAATTTTACATAGTTCTCACTTTGGCAAACAATTGAATATTCTCAATTCAAACAAAGTATGCCCCTTTGTCTAGTTTTTAAAATATTAAAAATATGCAATTTTCAAGTAATCAGAAATGAATCATGATTAAACTTTGTACCATGTTTGTAAGGGAGTTGTTCAAGGTTAAATTTAAAAAAAGTAATTCAATAAAGTTGCTCTCAGATGCGAGAGTACACAAAATATTTAAAATCAGGTGATTGATCTTCTTAGAAGTGTTTATATTTTAGATGAAAAGCCTGACAAAAATAATTGTATGTGTAGCTGTTCAAGCTATATAATTGCTTAATTTTCCTGGATTTCGGTTTGCTTAAAACTTAAATGCATTTGTAACAGTGTCTGAAACAATCTAATAGGTTTGACTATTTCATTTATTTACCAAGATTTGGCTGTGACTACTTTTGTGTGAGTCTTTCCATGTCTTAATGTCACATTTGGTATTTGGAAGTAAAATGTATGAACCATCACTTGTTTGAACAACTCAATGGCTGCTTCACCTTTGTGCTTAGAAAGCTATTGGTTGTCAGTTAAATAGCTTCCTGGCTGAACTTTGAGAGCAGAATGAAAAATATTCTACCTTCATGAAGACCAGTTTAAATTTGAATGCCAACTTTTATTCTGGTGCTTCTTTTTTGGGTTGTCGATGAATTGAGCATGGTTTATTGGCATATGGAAGTGAGAATATTTTATTTGGCATAGGTTTGTCACTAAAATGGCAAACAGATTTCAGTCCAGAAATGGAGGGTTAAGCTTAGGAATAATGGATTTGGAAAGGCAAACAAGGTAAGAGAAAGCAGTAACGAGAACTTAGTAAATGCACAGCAGTGCTGGAGAAACTCAGCAGGTCCTGCTGCATCCATAGGTAGCAAAGATGCTCATCCAATCTTTTGTTTGTTCTTTGACAAAGGTTTCAGGTCCGAAACACTGGTTGTATAATTTACCTTCTATGGACGCTGCAGGACCTGCTGAATTTCTCCAATATGTTTGTGTATTTATAACAATCACAGCGTCTGCAGACTTTCTTGTTTTACTCCAGTAACTCAAACATACTCCGCAACAATCTAAGAGAACAAATAGTAGAAATGTAGTGCAAAGAAGATAGGAATATCAGTGTGTATGTCAACATATCCCTTATGTGGCAAGGCAAGTAGATGAGATGATGAGGAATGCATGCAAGGTATCTAACTTTATCATCTCTGGCCCAACACCGGAATAGCAGAATTATGCTGCTGCTGTGTTGAATGTGTTAAACCTTAGCTCTGTCATGACTTTTAGTTCTGATGACTATATTACAAGATGGGTATAATGGCATTGGAAAGGATGCAGTACTTTTGAGGGCATTCCTGGGGCTGGAACTTGTTGGGTTGATGGTTGAATCTACTTTGTATTTCTTTGCAACCAAGGTGATGGAATGACGAATATCAATGCATGAGGGGATTGGACAAGCTTAACAGGAAAAACCCATGTTTCTAGATCATTTGGTTAAATAATCAAGGGACTTGATTTGCATCGATTGATGAAATGATAGGAAAGGAATTGAGAATTCTTTCATCTAGCCTGTGATGGGAGTTTGAAACTTGCATACTGTAAGGATAGTTAGGGCAAAAACCTTAGAAATGTTAAAAAAAAATCTTTTGGATATGTGTCACCTTTAAGAATGCTCACTAAAAATATCTCCTTCTGATTGGGAATGAGCTGGATGATTAATTTGAAAAGTGAATTTTTAAAAATGTAAGTCGAAGTTAGAATCAAACCAGCAGATGCAAGGCCAATAGGATTTTGGAAGCAAAAATTGGTTCCATTGATCAACCTGCCTCAATCAGTACTCAAAAAGTGTGGGAAGAAGTAAAAGACAGGTCTGCAGACATCATGGTTGAAGTAAAAACAATGCTGGAGAAACTCAGTAGGGCAAACAGTGCACATTTTTGTCATAAAGATTAAGATACATAACCAATGTTTTGGACTTGAGCCTTCATCAAGGTTCAAGCCTGAAACGTTGGTTATGTTGAAATATGGATTCCTGGAACTTGAAGGTTTGAAACCTCTCCACCTGTCCATCAACATGGACAAGAATGTCGTCCTTCTCCTTCCCCTTTCTAAAATCAACACGAAGCTTCTTGGGCTTGGTGGGAGCAAGATTGGCACCACCCAACCAGATTCTGGATCTCCATCTTGTATTTCCAATGATTCTGCCAACAGTTGGTGTTGTTATTAAATTTGTAGATCGTGTGGGAGCTAAACATAGCTACACATGGAATAGTATAGGGGACTATGAGCCTTGGGGGTACCCTTCCATTAATGGTCATTGAGGAATTTGGAATTCCTGTTCTGGGTTGATTAAAAAAATGTCTATTTCTGTGACCTAAAATGCATGTTAAACAATAGAACTCTTGTTAAAATCTTAAATATATATATTTTGAGTAACCTCATTATGAACTCATTGCCATAAACATAATGGTTGAAAGAATTTTAAACTAAAACTGAAAATGAATGGAAAAAATAGGAAAAGATAACTTCACATTTGGAAGCAGGAATATTAAATTAAATTCAAGCATAGAATCCACCCATCCATAGATACAAGGAAACAGCAGCTGAATGTTTTATAAATATTCCAATAACATTTAAACTGATGATTGTTCCATTCAGTGAAAATCCCTTGTATTCCATTTTGTCCATAATATTTTTGATCTTATAAATCCTGATTGTTACAGTGCTTGTTGTAATTGGTTTGTTACCACTTGGCTGAATTGGTCACTTTCGCTGTGCTGTACACTTGCAATAAAAGGAAAATCCAAAATGGTGGTGATGCAACAATCCAGAGCATCAAAAACTCTAAATCTTTATTTTGTATGAGGTCCATGGCTTTTTTTGTATAGATGCTGGATTTTGGACAGAGGCCCTGCAGCTGGATCTAAAAACAAGTAAAGAAGTCAGCATTTCCTTTGGCAAATCTGTACCTTCACTCTTCACTTGTATTTTGGAGAATAATGAGACATTCAGTTCTCCCTCCTCCTGGTATAATTATTTTGCCTTATTGAATTGAAGTACCATTTCCATTGCTAAAGGGACTTTTCAGGTTTGCTGGAAAAAGAAACATGGGAGGAGCAGGAGTAGGATCATGGCTGATCTACCCCAACTTCATTGCTCTTCATTGCGAGTTCCACTTTACTTTCAATTCCATGATCTTTCAAACACGTACACTTTTAAAATACCTGCAAAGATGTAGTCTTTGTAGTCTTCCTTGTCTGAGAATTCCAACGATTCACTACTCAATGTAAATGAATAGGGGAATGCATAAATTTTCCTTGGTAGTTCAAACATTTTTTATGATATTTCATAAATGTCCAAATTTAGGTAAAAGTTTACTCGACAGTGAAAGTATTTTACAACCGATAATAGGATGGGCTATTATATTCAGTGCAGTATCTCGTTCCTATTTAAAGATTATACCTCACTTTTTCAATACCAATTTTTGAACAAGAAAATTATGCCACAAAGGCTTGCGCCATTGGCTGACTTGATAAGACAAAATGATATGTGAGCAGAATCAGGCCATTCAGCCCATAATGTCTGCTCTGATTTGATCATGGTTTGTGGATCTTCCCTCATTTCCTCATCCCTGTAACTCTTGACACTCTTACTAATCGAGAACTTGTGACCTTTGCCTAAGAACTTGTCTCCCTTCCAAAGGGACACCCTTTTATTCTAAAGATATGGCCTCTTGTCTGAGACTCTCCCATGACTGAAACGTGTTCTCCATGTCCAGTCTATCACACTTTTGAAGTCCCTTTGGATATCTTCTTTCTGACTTCTCTCCCCAGTCAGAAAATATTCCACACCTTTATTCCTTCCACCAAAATCTATGACCTTGCACTTCGCCACATTGTTTTCCAATCACTGCTTTGTTGCCTATTCTCATAATCTGTTAAAGTGCTTCTCTGTCTCCTTGCTTTCTCAACACAACCTGCCCCTCCAACTCTCTTGGTATCATCCACAAATTTGGCTATGAAGGCATCGAGTCCATCATCCAGGTCATTAATGTGTAATGTGCGAAGTAGCAAACCCTGTGGTTCAACACGAGCCATTGACAGCTAAAACACCACAATGAGTTCCAGACTCTACCCTATAACAAATTTTTAAGATACCAGTATATTAAAAAAGAAAGCTGCTGTAGTGTACACAGTTTTTACTTTGCACTCAAATCCATTACCAATGTGGTGTTAAACCAATAAAAGAATTGTAAAATTAATTTAAAAATGCATCACACTCATTTAAAATCCTTGAAAATCACAAACTTTATCGTCTGAGGCAAAGAACTTGGCGAGCACATCTGGAGTCTCACTGTTTACACTCATCACATAGGTTCCAGTCTGAATCTGGTGAATCAGCTTCATCGTCTGTGTCCCACAATAAGTCATCCTCATACCATCCGTTGCATGAGAGATACTGGCACTCACTGAAAGATTTTATGACTACAGTTTCTTTCACTTTATCCCCTGCTTTGATCACAAAATCACACAGCCCATCAAGTGATGGAGCATGCAGAGCCCCACATTTTGCAAAGTATTTTACGAGTGATTCCTCTTCTCATCGAACATTGTTTCTTCAGTATTTTTCTTAAAACATCTTCCTTTTTTTTCTCCACTCTCTCACCACCTCAGTTAAGTCAAATGTTCTTGGAGAAGCACAGTTGTTAGATTCCTTGGCCATTTCAATGACTTTTAGCTTAAAACATGTTTCATACTTTCTTTGTTTTGCCGGTGGCTTCATGATAATTTGATTTTAAAAAAATTTAAACTGGTTAAGACAAAAACTAGCAACAGACTGAACCGTGAATAGCTTTGTGATGGTGCTTTACTCTCCCTTTGTCCACGTCCATCAGCTCAGTCAACGTATGTTTTGGGGGTCATCTTGTATGAGCTAAAAGAAATTCAGACTGAAATTGGTCTCGTCTTATCTGAAGGTCGCCTTATCCACTGAAACGTATGGGATCTTTACCTTCGATGGACACTGTGAGACCTGCTGTGTTTCTCTGGCATTTTTGTGTTTTTACTACTTCACAGCATCTGCAGACTTGCATGTTTCATCCCAAGCTCCCTTTCTTCCCAAGTTGGGCAATCCTATCCATATTTTCTTTAATACCATGTGGGCTCCCATCTTGTTTAGCACCCTCATGTGTGGTACCTTGTCAAGGGCCTTTTGAAAATCCAAATCAACATCCTCTACTGGCTCTCCTTTGCCAATCATGTTTGTTACTCCTCAAAGAATTTTAAGATGTATAAGGCAAGATCTCTCACAGAAAACTGCAAAATTTGGCCATTTTAACATGCTTTGAAGTACCTTGAAGCTGCATCCTTCAGTATGGACTCCTACTATTTTACCAACCACTGAAATCAGGCTAACCAGCGTAAAACTTCCTCCCTTAGCCTCGATCCCTTCTGAGAGTCGAGTGACTTTTGCCATTTCCCAGCCATCTGGAACTATTTCAGTGATTCTTCAAAGATCACTATTAATGCCTCCCAGAATCCTGTGTTGTAACCCACCTGATCCAAGTGACTTGATTACCTTCAGCCCCTTTATCTTCCCCATTGTAATAGGGACCACACTCAAGTTCAAGTTTATTATTTGAGTGCACATGTACATCCAGAAGAAGCAGTGTTTCTCTGCACCATGATACACACACAATACATATTTTCACAAAGCACATAATGCCATGCAAGAGGAAAAAATATAATAAAATAAATAGTATAAATCATTCACTTCTTCTCAACTCTCCAACTTCTCAATCTCGGAGATTAGCTTTGGTGTGGCAATAACATAGGGTGTCAATTGTCTTGGATGGATGACAAGCAAGCTGCTTTGCCAAGGGTTGTGTTGATCAGTGAGTGTATTACTGCAACAGGCAAGTGGAATTTCATTGAACTTATGACTTGGGTCTTGAAGATGGAGGAATGGCTTTGGAGTGTCAGAAAATCAGTTTCACTAGGTGATTAAGCTTCCAAAATATTTTGTTAAGAGAAGTTGTTTCTGGTTAATTGTGACTCAGGAAATTAATGGTGGTTTTACCAGTAAGTAGCATTTCCAGTATTGTTGGGTTTTATTTGAAATTTCAAATATGTATGGCATTTTGTTTTGGGATGTTAAGAGCAGATGATTTGAATCTCCGGTTAAGGGAGGATATTGCCTGGCATAGGTAGTGCAAATGTTACTTGTCACTTCTCAGCTCCTCGTTCAATGTTGTGTTAGCTTTGCTTTGTGGAGGCATGGATTGCTTCATTTTCATGTGGCTTTCAAATAGAACTGAACATTGCATAATTTTTTTGTAAACACTTTGCACTTTTGACTTTGTACCAGGAGCTGGAAAGAAGTGCTTTGATGAAAGAGCTGAGATGGTTGCTCTCAGGACATTGCTCAGTAGAGTTCCTGTGGAAATGTCCTGGAGCTGGAATGATTGATGACCAACAGCCACAACCATCTTCCTTTGTGTGAATATGACTCCATTGGTCTGTTCTTATGACCATTAACTTCAGTTTTACCAGAGTCTTTTGATGTCATAGTCAAATGCTTAATCATGGCTGTGATGAAACCTGCTTTTGAGTGGGCTGAGCGAAAGGCAAACTGGACGTAAAAGAGGTCGTAACACTGGACAATGAAAATTTTGCTTACTGAACACTTCTGGGTGTATTTTATGGCTTTTGGGCTGCTGATCATGAAAAGCACTTCAGAATTTTTCTGTCATGTACAATTTTTTTGAGATATCTCTGATTTTTGTGGTTTCCTGTCATATTTCAAGCTGTATTGGTCAGTCCGAGCATGCCTGGGCGTGCAGTCAGTGCAGGTGTCGTGCCTGGGTGTGTTTGGAAGGCATTGAAAGATGCTTTTAAGAATTTCCTTGGCAAGTACAGAGCACCAAACTACATCCAGTTGATTGGCAACATGCTTCAAGCCTACAAAACAATGAAAATGTATTTTCTGCATTTGGATGTCTTCCCTGCTGATCTTGGTGTATTTAGTGACAAACATGGTGAAAGGGTTCACCAGGACATTGTCACCATGGAAAAGTGGTATCAGGTCAACTGGAATCATCAATACTGGATGACTATTGTTGGACACTGACACGAGAAACATCAAATGCTGAGTGTAAATGAAAATGAGCGGCAAAGCATTTTTAGGTCAGTTGAACTTGTGCAATGTGTCAGCATCATTATGCAATTAAACATCCTAAATTCAATAAAAGTTCATTTAATGTTTCTCCATCTTCCTATGTGATACAGCAAATCTGAAATTCTCTTTGTGTTCAGCTTGAAGTTGTCTATCATAATCCCCACATTTTCTCCAGGAAGCAAACCTTTGAAAAAATGTGTCCGTTGTTACTGGAGACTAGATTCTGCTCTTCCTCGAAGTTTTTACTGCGATATGTATGATAGAGTTGACTTGCTGGGCTACTCATGAATTTAACCCTTCTCATTGTAGCAGACATGATATGACAATACACTTGAACTTGACTGGGAATAAGTTCAAACATTTTGACTATAAAGCCCATATAAGTCATGAGATCACTTGTTATTTTAAACTGGACTGAGTGTTGGTTTAGTCTACATCATCTTTCCTCGTGGAACCTTGTAAATCACTGGAATGAATTTGGTGAGGCTTTTTTGAGTCCCTCGATGAAAATATATTTTTCCTTCAGGAGGCATACCAGACATGAGTAAACTATTCCAAGTGTTCTTTACACTGGCTCCTCGAATTTCATCTGACGTTTTTAGTCTAGTAGTCGAATCCTTTTTTAAAAGGTTATCGAGCCAAATGGCTGCCGAATTGTTTGCTGTGCTTGCATCCTAACTTTCAGTGATTTATGTGGAAGGATATTCTGGTCCTTCTGTTCAATTTATTTTTCAATGTTGTTGACTCATAACTGCCCGTTAAGGGCGATTAGTAATAGATAAATGCCCGTATTGCTATCAACATAAATGTTCCATAAACATTAGAGTTTAGCATATCGTTCTGCAACTTCCTTAAAAGTTGAAAAGGATAAAATTGCATTTGTTGTATGTGTGGCATGCATATGGAAATGCATCACCATTTTTCAATTAAATTCTTCAAGTCAACTTGTTTTGTTAAATGAGAACACTGCACTGCTGGATGATTTTTTAAAAAAAAAATATTGTGTTTTCTAGTCATCTCTAACCTCTTGGCACATTTTCTTTAATTAAATTCTGAACGCCTAACATTTTATAGCACTTGGTTGACAGTAATATTTTTCAAGGTTCCTTTCCAGTTGTTCATGATGGAATGCCTTTGCAAGTTTCTTTGTACAATCACATGTCAGCGTGTTTCTGCACCACTAACTGGACAATTCTAACTCAGAATTGCTGGCATCTGTATTTTTTTTCTATCGTCTGCTGATGAGAGCATAATCCATGGTATATAATTCTTTGTTATTTGTACCTTTTTCATTTTAATTTAAAATATTGAAAGAATATATTTGAAGCAGTGCTTCAGTTCACATTACATCCCTCCAATTTTTGTCATTTTCTTGAGATATTGTTTCATACTTTTTGTAAATAACTCCAATATCATGGCCTTTTGGGTAACGAAAAGCAGCATTTCAGAATTCACAAATTATCACCAAGATAATTTGAGATGCAGAATGAATTTCGCACTCTTAGAATTTGTGATGGGACAAAAAAGTAAATGAATCGACACAAAACATTTTTAGCAAGCGTTTTTTTGACATACAAGCAAATGAAGTGGCTTCACATTCCAGAAAATCCTGATGCAAACATTTCTGTAAATGCAGCATTTCTCCACCCCATAATGCAGTGGTCTACTGTAATATATCACAAAAGTAACGTCTACCATGATGTACGTTGTCAATTTTACCATTTGCTTCGTGATTGTTTCCTTGTTATCAGTATAATCGGCAATATTGTATCAAAATCTAATGGAAGAATGCATTTTGGGCGGAATGGAACATTATTGGTGTTACTGTTTTATCAAGTGGATCAGTCAATCCCTTATTTTCTTATTATTATTAACATTGAAATTTCATATTAAAAGCTAAAAGTCATAATGATACATTGCTCTTAAATCATATAATTTAATCCAAGGTAGCCCACATTTTAATCAAACATTAAATTGTATTGATCTTTTATTATTATTTTTAAAAAAAGGAAAATCTAAACCCAGTACCAAGAAGCTGTTTGTCCAAAAAAAGGACAGAATTCTCATTAGAGTGATAAATTACCACTTTAGTCAACACTTCTACCTTCACAACAAATCGGAAATTAATCTTCTCTAAATTTAAACATGACGATGTCACGTAGCCATTGAGCATGGTTAGGTGGGGTAACGTCCCTCCTTCAATTCCTTCAAGGAAAAAAAAACGATACCTTCGGGGTGGGTGGGGGGGGTGTATCAAGAACAATATGACAATAAAGTTGCCTCTCAACATTTGGCACTTGTTTTTTGACCACGGTATTTGGTGAAACATTTGATTAAAATTATTATCAAATTATTTAATAATTTATGATAATTGATGTAGTTTACTTATCTGGTATAGTTTAAGTATCTTGTAACTTCACATCATACATTATTTTGCACAAAAAATACAGTCTGCAGGCAGCAATTTAATTTGTAAACGTAAATTGTTCATGTAATAAGAATGGATTATTTTGTTCACGACAAGCATTTTATTTTGCAGTGTACAGTTATGCCGCAATCTCAGTGAAAATCAAGGTTACAATGATGTAACGTTTAGAGGTAAGATGTTCTGTGTTATGATTACGTACTGATTGCAATTGTACTTTGGACAGTCTGACCAAATAATTATTTGTGATGATTTATGCAATGATTGTATTGAGCCTTTTTGCAATTCGACTCAGAACACCGTGCTTATTATTTGGGATACATTTTGCAACAGTAGTGGTTATGGTTCAAGATTTTGTGCTAGGTGAGAATCTGAAGTTTGAATTATGTTCTTTTTCCCCCACAAAGAACTTAATTTTTTTCTCCCCCGTTCTGAAGTGTCTCCCCACCTTCCGGAGTGGCCATTCACATAAAAAAAAATCCAAATATCCATATCAATATTGGAGAACTTGTTTAATTGCCCTTGCGGTCGAGGTTTGAGGACCAATTCTTGTTTTGATAAAATAAAATCTTTTTGTTCAATAATTGGTCTGGTTGGAATTTTTTCCCGAACTTCCTGCTAAGGAAGGATTGCTCCAGATTATTTTTGTGCCTTTCTTCACACATTTAATTTCCTTGGATGTAATTTCCTTGGATTTAATCTTTCTCTCCTTCATGGATAATTTAATGTTCTTCTGATGGGAATAGTCATTCACCAGGTAACGTTCAAATGGTGAGTTTGCTTGTGTAAAAGAATCAGAAGAAATAGCTCCTTGATTTCAGGACATAATCGCTTTATAATGTTTGGTACCCCATTTATAAGTACAGTGTTCAAAGCTAAGTAGACCCCTATCAAATGTTATCAATGGCTGGCATCTGCAGTTTGTTCCCTGGTGGGACCACCATGGCATCTTGTATTATTCCAGAGTACAAGATGATTAAAATATCGGGCATACATTTGATTGTTGTCAATTGTAAAGATACAAAAAGAAGAGTCCTTGTGACTTGGTGAATTATGTTGTATTTGTCTCCTTCAATCTCCTGCACTTTAACTAATGAGCACTGGCATCACCTGTCAAATTAATATCAAAAATTTGAGCATGTTTATTCAGTGCAAAGCTTCTAAAATACTAATGATGGCTATTGTGGTCACAGTTTTGGGTACATTTGCAATCAGCATCAAGAATGTATTTATTTGGTATATTCCATAAACTTGGATTGTTGCAGTTTTTTTAAATGGTTATTTGAATGCTACTTAAAAGTTGTTGCAGTTGTATAAGAAAATATCAAATATCGGAATTGTAGGAAAATACTTTTGAGCAAAAAGATCAAATGGTATCAGACTGGCAGATAGGATAAATGGAAAACCTAAGAGATTATACAAGTATGTTAAGAGCAAAAACTAAATTTGGCAGAGAATATGACCCTGGAAGATTTCAGCCACTCATCGTGATGTTGAGCCCCAGGAGATATGTGAGGTCTTCAATGAATATATCTCATCTTTTACTCGAGAAAGTCATGGAGGCCAATAAAGTATGTGGCAAATGAGTACTGGAATCTTGGACTATATCCCAATTGCAAAAGAGAACAAGAGCAGTCTTGAATTATATTATGATGAATAAATTGCCAGGGCCTGAGCAAGTATTTCTCCAGACATTGGGAAGCTGTGGAAAAAAATTGCTGGGGCCCTTGCAGAGATTTTTCCTCACATTGGCCATGGTGAGGTACCAGAAGATCGGAGGGTGACTAATGTTGAATTTCATTGAAACATTATACCAGGGCAGCGAGAAGTATTCATATGGTGAGCAGTCAACTCAACAGGGCATATCGTAGTGCAGGGTAGGAAAGCAAGAGCACATTACAGTGCAGTGTTATAGTGAAAGGATCAGTTACTCAATGCAAGGGCACAATGGGAACACTATTGAGGGATTCAATCAGGAGTCTTGTGGTAGTGGGGAAGAAACTGTATTCGAAACTGTTGGTGTGTGATTTCATTCTCTTGATTCTTTCCCCAATGGGAGGAGGGAGAAGAGTGTGTGTTCACCGTGGGATGGATCCTTCAGTATGTTGATAAAACATAAGGTAGTGGAAAATGTTGCTGGAGTGACAGGAAACTTGTGTGACATCCTGAGTTCCATTTAGCACCATCTCCGCTCCTTCCTGTCTTGGGTGGAGCAGCACCCGCACCACACATCTAGCTATTATGATGGTGCAGATTAGTTGTTGATGAGGGGCACTTGTTCAACCTCCTTATCCTTGCAAGGGAGTAGAGGCTTTGGTGTTTACTTTTGTGGCAATGTTTTTGGTTCAGGTCAGCTTACTGGAGATGTTCACTCCCATGATTTTTAAGTTATCTGTTGTCTCCATTTTAAAACCATTGAGTTGAATAGGAATCTGGTGTCTCTCTGCCACTTCGCCCCACCCCCATCTCCCTGCCGCTTCACCCCCCTCGTCTTCCCCCACCCCACTGAAGTCTATGATCATCGATATGTTTCATTGTGAGAGATCGTTATCTTGGGACCAAGCCATTAAACTCATCCCTTCTGTATTTCATCTCATTATTTGATAAGCAACCTCCAATGGGTAATGTAATCCACAAACTTGAAGATGTATGTGGCCAGGCAGTTCAAGTGTCATGGGAACACAGCAGGGACCTAAGTTGACATTGAGTATGTTCATGGAGAAATTTTGCCTCCAATCTTTACTGATTGTGATGTGTTAGACAGGAAGCCAAGGATCTAGTTGCAAAGTGGGTTGAGGATATTAACAGTGGATTGTGATATTGAAAGAAGAGTTTGATTGAAAAACAGTAGTGGGATGTTGGTGTCTTTGGTGTCCAGGTGTTCCAGGACTGAAAGGAGGATCAGGGAGATGGCAACTGCCATGGAGCTGTTTTGAACAGTCAGCCAATTGAAGTGAAGCAAAGATAACCGGGAGGAAAGAGTTGATGTTTGCCATGATTTCTCAAAGCACTCCATGATGGTGGATATCATAGCCCTGGTTGATAGATATTTACACCCATTATTCATGCTCTTCTTCGATACTGGTAAGATGGTGGCCTTGTGACAGATTATGTTGTGTTTGTATTATATTTAAATCTGTTTTGAGAGATAAGTTGGAGCAGGTTTTTTAGTGTAGGTCACATACAAACACTTTAAAATAGATTTTATGGAGAGTGCCCAAGAGATTTCACTAATGGATTGTTGCTTACAGAAAGGCAACAGATGAAAGAACTTGTCGGAACCACAGGCTGTCTGGAGTGTAACTTGCTGTTCTAGGAGGATCATGTGGCTTTGCCAGCAGAGAGAATAAAGCAGGCTTTCTCTCAGAGATTATTTCGGCAGTTTTACAGTCAGCGGCAGCAGCTGGGACTGGAACAGGACAAGCTGGCAAGCTTGTGGAAAAACCCCATTCGGAAGTTGAGTTGTGAGTGCTGAGTTCAGCCTGGTCAAAGCCCATGTGGTTCATCCTAACCCTAACTCTGATGCTTCACTTGAAACAAGAGAAACAAAAAGGAACTCTATGGTGACCTGAAAGAAAGAGTTCATCATCAGGAGAACCCTGATGGGGCAAGTTTCTTTGGCAAGATCCTGAAGTGGTGGATTAAAAAAGGAATCAGTTGTGGGTGTCCAGCAAACAACATATCTCCCTCTGAAACCCGACAAGAACCTGCCTGAGCGGTAACCATTTATCTTTCAAGCACAAAAGCCTGGTGAACTTTATGAATGTTAAATTCTGTGCACAGAATAAGAATTGCCTGCAACCAGTGAACTTGGAGGAATGAGAAGTGAGATTGGACTGTGAATCAAAGAACTTTTCTGAACTTACACACACATTAAACACGTGCACTTAGAATTAGAAGGGCTTTAAGTTAGGTTTGATTCTATTTTCATGTTTAAAGATAATTAAAAGCAACTTTTGTTTAAGTAACCATTTGTCTTGATGAATATCTATTGCTGCTCGATTTTGGCATCCTCTGGCTTCGTAACAGCCTTTTAAATTTTTTTTAAAAATTTTCACACTATGAACCATGTTAACCAAAATACACACAAAAATTTCCCTCTTGAATATACACAGTGTCATTTTCTCCACTTTTGCCCCCCTCCCTCCTTCCCACCCCCTCCCCACCCACTAAACATTCAACATATACAATACATTAAACCCATTAAATAATGTCATCACACAATGAAAATAAACAAGAAAATTGTGTCATCTACTTTTACACACTGGGTCAGTTCATTTCGTCGTCTTCTCATTCTGTCATTTTAAGGGGTGGAGGTCCACGGTAGGCCCTCTCAGTTGTGTTCCATGTACGGTTTCCAAATGTGTTCGAATACTGTGACGTTATTTCTTAAATTATGTTATTTTTTTCCAATAGAATACATTTATTCATTTCTATGCCTTTTTTTTCTTGTTGTGAAATGGATAGGCTTTTATTAACTATAGAGTGGAACAGCCGTCAACCTCGTTGACCGATCAAGGCAGAGAGAAATAGGGAACATGGGTAGCTATGGGTAGGAATTGTCTCAGGAGGAGTGTCCAGCTGGCAATCATATCACACCCAACTACAGGAAAGATATCAGCAAGATTGAAAGTGCAGAGATTTACTAGGATGTCACGGAACCGAGTTACAGGGAGAAGTTAAACAGGTTAGGATTTGATTCCCTGGATCAAAGAAGAATAAGGGGAGATTTGACAGAGGTATTTAAAATTATGAGGGGGATAGACAGAGGAAATATTGGTAGGCTTTTTCCACTGAGGGTAGGTGAGTTACAAACTAGAGGACATGGATTAAGGGCGAAAGGGGAAAAGTTTAGGGGGAAACTTCTTCACACAGAGAGTGGTGGGAATGTGGAACTAGCTGCCGGCTGAAGTGGTGAATGCAGGCTCAATTTTAACATTTAAGAAGAATTTCGATAGGTACATGGATGGGATGGGTATGGACTGGGTGCAGGTCGGTGGGAATAGGCAGAACAATGGGTTGGCACAGACTAGAAGGGGCCTGTTTCTGCACTGTAATGTTCAATGGTTCCATAGCCTTCCCAGAACAGAGTATTTTTCATTATCAGATGACTCAACACCCCCCCCCCCCCCCCCCCCACCACCACCACCTGCGTTCTTTTCTCACTCCCACCGGTTCACCCAGGTCAACCTACTGCAGGAAAGATTAAAGATACCTGTTAATACCTTCCAGCTGATCTGTGTAGACTGTCGGGTCATGTCTGAGACTGCTTCTGGGTCCAGTCACTTTTGCCAGGTTCACTGATACTGATCTGATATTTAGTTCATTGACAATGGGTGCAGGCACATGCGAAGTAGTTATCACTGTCTCACTGACTCCCCATTTGAAGTGAGAGTAGAACACATTAACAAACATTACCTAAGTTGATGGAAGGAGAAGAGAAGAAAAAAATGGACTCAGTAGAATTTCTGGTGTATTTTTGTTGAATGACAACATTGTCTAACTGAATTAATGCAACCTAGATTGTATAACTAAAATGGATGAGAGGGGGGAGGGATGGGGGGGTGGCTTGGGAGGAGGGAGGGGGGAGGGAGAAAAAGTCACTGTAAATGTGTGGAAAAGAAAAAGTGTATATCATGGCTATTGTGATTTATGGTGTGAAAAATAAAAGATTAAAAAAAAAAAAAAAAAAAAAAAAAAAAAAAAAGTTTGCATTGTTGCAAGGTGCTAATTTACACTTTTTTCACTGCTGTAAGGACAAACTAGGGAACGGCATGCTGACTTTCATGGCTGAGTTACAGGAGGAATTCTGAAGGAATTGAATAGGCAAGTAGTTGAATGGGCAAGGGCTGATTTGGGAAAGTCGGCATGGCTTCTACGTGGGAAATTGTCTCACAAATCTGAGTTTGTTTCAAGGTGTCACCAAAAGTATTGAAGAGGGCAGAGCAGTGGATGTTACCTGAGTGCTCTTGAGCACGGCTTTTTAACAGCTCCCACGTGGTAGGTGTTTCCTGAAGATTAGATCACATAGGATCCAAGGTGAGCTTGCTAATTGGATTCAAAATTGGCTTGGAAGGAGTTGGTGGGTGATCATGGAGCTTCATTTTCCCTTGCGGTCTGTGACCCATAGTGTGCTGCAGGAATCTGTGCTGGATGCACTGTTATTTGTCATGTAGATTAAGGATTTGGAAGACAATGTCATTAACCTGATGAATAAGTTTGCAGATGATAACAAATTTGATCTGGTTGACAGTGAAGAAGACTGGAGAATATTTAACTTTTTTAGCCTTTTGACTTTTTCTTTTTATCAACATTTGCTTAATTTGATTGTAAAACAGATATCCAACAAGCTTTGTACGAGTTGGCATGTCATGTAATAAAAGGAAATCTAAGACAAGAACAAGCTGCCAGTGCTCTGAGTGATGTAATGGTAAGTGATTCAATGCTTCAAAGCTTAATTTTTTTATAAATATGTAAAATTCAGGATGGACTTGGAATTTTATAAAGGAGAATATATTTTATTTTTAATTACAGTATTCGATGGCATACAAGACCCGTTTTATTTCCAAAACAAAAATAGCTTAAAAATATATGTGTAGTTAAAATTAGGGTGATAATGGTGAGTACCACTAACAGCGAATATCATTGCTGCGTGGCACACTAGCATCACCGCCATCTATTGTTGGGGGCTGATTGGCTGTCAGGTGGGAGCAGGGCAGTGGGATCAGTGTGGGGGCTGGTGGCGGGCTGTCGGGAGGCTCTCCTGGTGGCCTGCTGTCGGTCCCCGTTCTGGTCCCACAGGCCCCGCTCTTTCTCCAACCCCCCCCCCCCCCAGGAGAAAGAGGGGCAGTGGGACCAGCACGGGATCTGATGGTGGCAGTTTGTTTTTTACAAAATGTTTTCTGCTATAGTTAAGCTGCTTTAGTTTTCTCTTGTAAATTACAGCATTATTATTATTTAAAAGATTTTTGCTGTTGTCCTAGTTGAAAGTTTTGTCCATTTTTTTTCTCTGCTATACTGTAGCTACATATTTCAATAACTTTAAATGCTCACCTGTAAATACACAAAAAAAATTCTTAATATTCCCTGCTGAAATTGGGGGCAGGACGTGGGGCTGGGGTGGGGGGGGGGGGGGAGGTGGGGTAGTCCCGATATAACCATGGGTCTTCTATGCCATCAAATACAGTGAAATATTCAAGACAGCAAATAATTCTATGTGTTACTTTTCAAAGGTGACATTTATTTTTAGAAATGAAGAACTTTTCCAACGTAAACCACAATTAGGTGATCTCTCTGCACGTTCAACAAGAAAGTTTAAGCAAGATGGTCATTGTTGTTTTGTATCGCTACTTAATAATTTGGCTGTTGGAGCCAGGGTGAAATTATGAATTGGAGAAACTTTTTGGTGATTGATTCATCTGCTTTGTATTTAGTGTATTTTTCACAGGTAAATGACGTTCTGCGTTATTTCTTGGTGCACTTAAATTATTCTCTTATCCTGGAACAAATGTGTTAATATATTTTTGTGAACTATTATCCATCCTGCATCCTTTCATGGCAGCCAAAGAGAGAGTTTTACTGACCACAGAAATACAGATTCTCTGGTTCTGAAATGAACTGCACATAACTCATTCATTATCCTCCCCTTTTGATGACAAAGATTGGTGGAATTGTGGACGATGTTGCAGGCTTTCAAAGAATGAAGCAGGGTCTAGAGCAGTTGAAGATCTGGGCAGAGAAATGGCAGGTAGGGTTTAATCTCAGCAGACGTGAGGTGTTGCACTTTGGGAGGTCTAGTATCGGGGGAAGATTACAGTTTATGTCTGGACTCTTAACACCATGGATGCACAGAGGGATCTGGGGGTCCAAGTACAGATTGTCCTTCAGATTAATATTAGAAAATGCTTAATCAAAGAATCAACTAGATAAGAGTTCCAAACAGAAGAAGAAATCTGAGAATCACTGTCTGATGCAACAGCAAGGCCCTCCCAGTGGCCAGCCACTTAAATTCCAGACCCCATTGCCATATTGCCATGGCTGTTTCTCACTTCATGTACTGTTAAGTTGAGGCCATCCACAAACTGGAAGCACCACACCTTGTATTCTGTCTTGGCTGTCTCCCACCATAAGACATCAATAGTGACTTCTCTAATTTTCATTAGCTCTCCACCTCTTTCTTGTCCTTCTATCTGATAGCTGTCTTTCTTCATCCTCTGTTGTCTTCCTATCACTTCTCTGCTTCTTTCTCTTCTACTCCCTCACCTCTATCCACCCATTGCCTCTTAACTGTTAACCCATGTTCCTTCCACTTCTTCCCCACTTTTTCTATTCCAGTGTCTGCTTGATTTTCAGCACTCATGAAGAAAGGCTTGGGCCTTTTAGTTTCTATGGATGCTGTGTGATCTGCTGAATTTCTATAACACCTTTGTGTACTGCAGTAGACCCCATAAGCTGAAGATTTTCTTATTTGCCTAAACCTGACAATTATTGACTTCATTATTTCTGGGGTGGGTCACCTTGAGGGGTATTTTGGAGTGAAGAAATAGGCTTTGTTAACATTCAGTTATCTACCATGTGATCTTGCAACTTGTATTCTATTGGTCATTCTAAGATTTTGAGTTAAGGAGTAGTTAGCTTTTGGTACCATTTAAACTACTATCTTTATCCATTTGATCATACTTCCTGCTGCTTAAAAGGCACATGGAGAAAACAATTTTTGCTAACCTTTTTATGGACCCTTTTCTATAATTTTGAGAATCTCTGTGTGGTTTTCATCTAATATCTTCAACTATTTTATGATTGGAAATAATTTTTGGGCTTGGAACCATTGGTCTTGTGAAGAGTTTCCAATTTGGTGGTGGGGCAAATTATTGTGCAATCTTCAACCTCCTGCAACCTTCACCTCATTGTTGAATGCTTATTGACATGAAGCCTTGGACTAATGTTAATAGTTTTCCCCTTTTTTGTTGTTGCAGGAACTTCGGGATGATATGTCTTCTATTTTGGCTGATGTTTTCTGCGTTCTTGGTGAGGGAGTACGAATATATTTTTAAACTGTTCATCACTTTTGATCATGTACATGCTGAGTTAAGAGCAAAGATTAATTTGTTCATTTCAGATATTGAAACCAGTTGCACGGAAGAAAAAAGTAAGAGAGATCATTTTACTCAACTGGTTTTGGCATGTTTGGTAAGTATCTTTTTTTCATTGAAAACCTTTTCAGCTTGGAAAATTCCTGCCTGTTCACTTGCCTGTCTAAAAGCATCTTAAATGTTACTCGATTGTCCACTTCCACTACCATCCCTGGGAGTACGTTGAAAGCACCTGCAACTTCTGGGTTTTTAAAAAAAAACTTGCCCCAAATCCTTAAAACTATGTCCTCTTGTATGTAATGTTTACAACCTGGGAAAATGTTCCAACTATATACTCCACTCATAATTTCATATGCTTTGATTAGTTTGTCCCTCAGCCACCGAATCTCCAGAGAAAATAATCCCAACTTTGTGCAATCTCTGCTTAAAGCTTATAAACTCCAATCCAGACAAGATCCTGCTGAACCTCTTCAGATCCTTCTCCAAAGCCACCACATCCTTTCTGTAATGTAGCAACCAGAATTGCTCAAGTGCTCTAAATGTGGCTGGACAAAGTTAAAACAGGTGCAACTTAACTTGCCGATGTTCACACATTATCCTCTTCGTAATGAAGACATCTGCTGATGCAGCCTTTTCCATCCAATGTGCTTGTGTTACAACTTTCAGGGAGCTACAGACTTGCACCCCAAGATGCTTCTGTTGTACAATGCCTCTCAGGATCATGCTGTATGCTTTACCCTTGTATTTGACCTCCCAATGTGTGAACTACACTTTCTAGATTAAACAATCTGCCATTTCTTCGCCTATTTTCCATCTGATCTATATTGTGCTGTTTCATTGGACAACCATTTATGATATCTAAATTCCACCAATTTTTGTGTAATCTGCCAATTTGCTCATCAACCCACTTAAATTTGTGTCCAAAAGTTTACATGTATTACCAAAAAGTGTTCCTGGCCCTGCTCCCTGCAAAAGACCATTGTTCCAGCTCTCCAGTCAGCATGTTGCCTCATCACTATCGAAGATGGTCAGACTGCTTTTGAATCTGATGTACCAAGTCACTTTGGATCCATGTGATTTAATCTTTTAGATCAGTCTCCCAAGAGGATCTAATTAAGTGCTTCACTAAATTTCACATGTAGAACATCCAATGCTGTACCTTCAATAATCATCTTTGTCTCCTCAATAAAAACACCTCCAGGTTTTAATACAACATTTATTCACATGAAGTCCTGTTGACAATCACTCATAAATCCAATGCTTTTCCAGATGAAAGTAGATAATATCCCCATCATTCTTCTCCACTAATTTCCCAATCATTTGATTAATTTTGTTGCCTTTGTTAAACAAAAGAACAAGTTTGGCAATTCTCTGTACATTTGATTTGTTCTGTTGTTCCTCTTGTGTTATAATGCTCAGTAGGCAATATCGTTCTTTATTATACCCGCACAATAACACAACTTTCCCCCTTTTTAAAAAAAAAACCCACAGAAATAAAAGGTTGGTACATATATATTGACTCATCAGAATTGGGGCTGGAGAAAAGCCATTTTGTAATGGCACACTTCTGTGAATCATTAGACTTCTGGGGATATCCTCTCATTCATCATGTGCCTTCTTCACTAGACTCTTTACCACCTTGACAGAACTCTCTGCTAGGCTATTAGACTTTTGGGTGATGTTATATGTCTAAGCTCCCCAAGTATTGGCAAAGGACTCAAATTCACTTCTAGAAAATTGTGGACCATTGTCTGATGCAACTTCACATGAATTCCATGCCTCGCAAACACATTTTCCATGAGAGTGATAACTGTTTTGCTGGGTGTTGGCTGCAGTGTTGCTACCTCTGGGTAATTGGAAAAATAGTCTGTTACCACTATATTACCAGTGAAACAAATCTACTTCATCTTTGAAATACAGTCTTTCTGGTATAGGGTGTAGTGGAAATGGTTCTGTTTGCTGCTTTAGTCTATAGGTAAGGCATATTTCGCATGAAGCAGTGGTCTGGCTTATGTCTTAGTTAATTCTTGGCCAGTATATCACCTCTTAAGTGCTACATTTGCATTTTTCCTCACCAAATGCCCTTAGTGTATCTTCTGGAGCATTTCCTTGTGGAGCAACACTGGAATCATAAACCTGTACCCTTTAAGGATCATATCTTTCACAACTGACAGTTTATCTCTGCATGTCCAATAATCTGAATACCCATTGGACAATCATTCTTAGCTGCTGGCCACCCTTTCTGTATTGTTTCTTTGGCTGCCCTGCTGGAGCCGCTGTAATGGCAGTGCTGCCACTGGTGTGGACCCGTGAGGAGTGGAGAAACAACGCTTCTGCAGGATACAACCACCCAGTCCGACTGCCATCAGCTCCACACAGGGTTTGAATGGCCCGTTAAAGGAGCTGACAGTAGTTTTTAAAATCCCACAACTGCAGGGTCTGCACCCAAGATGGCGTCACCTCTGCTCTAGCAGCCATGGCAGATTGCAGACTCCAGGGGTGGGACAGGAGGTGCAGGGCACAAGAAAACAGGGAGAGCTTCCCCCTTCTGAGAGGGAGAAGCAGAGATGACCCATGGGATGGTGACCATGGCAGCAGACCAATGAGGGTCTCTGTGGCTCAAGACCCATGCATGTGGCAGGCTGCTGGCAACTCAAGGCAAGGAGCTCACGGAGTCTGGAGACTGCTTTCAGGAGACTCACACTGGGCTGTGGACTGCTAGATACTGGCTTGACACTGGCTAAAGGGGTAAAAGGGGTACCAGGTATCACACCTGGGATGCAAGGGGGGGGGGTGCCGAAGGCACTGGGGGGGGGTTCCTGACTGTGTCTGAGGTTCGGATCTGGTGCTCGGGTTGCCGATGGTTTGAACTAGAGTCTGTGTGGCTTCAGAGGCTGTGGAGTGGTGGAGGTGAATCTACGGACACTTAGTAGCCCCTTTCAGATAAGGTAAAAGTCCAAATGTAAAGACAGAGAATCTCCACCAAAACTCATAACCACTTACCTCTCTGAATGTGCGGCGGTTGCCTCCAAGCTGCATAATCCAACCCCTCTTGGAGAGGGATAATCGGTAGGGAAGACGGCCATTGCTATGCTGCATATTTATGACGGGTGGGGTGCAGAGGACGTAATGAATGGGACACTGTCTTTTAGGGCTGCTGTCTGAAAGGTAAGTTCTTAGTTTTCCATCCGCTCCTGCAGCCAGCCTCAAGGGGGAGGCCTGACATGAAATGGCCTCGTGACTCTGGGAGGACACCCCTTTGCGTCACTTTCTCTGATGGTAAGAGGTGCTTCAGGCAATTTCTGCCAATGGCGAATCTGTCTGCTTTATAATGTTTTATTATAATGACAATAAATTGAATCTTGAGCTCTTTCATTTATCGTTACATCTGTCTCTGTTGCTTTCCTGATCTACTCGAGATAAAGTGATCTTTTTAGATATGAAGAACATTGACCTGACCTTGTATCAATCCAAATGAAAAGAAATTGAGAAGCATCAATTTATGATCTCTATTTTTTTGTTTTCTGAGGTGGGTGAACTTTAGTTGTTCTCAAGAACTCAAGGAAATGTTCAGGGAATTGACAGAAGTGAACAAAAATTAGAATTTGTAGGAGAACTTCAATAGATGCAAAACAAAAGTGAATTAGCAAGACTGAGCTGGTTAAAACTTGATAAGTTTTCAAACTGCAGCTGAAGAATGATTTACAGGAAGAGGCATTTGGTAGTCATTTTGGCTTTCCCACCACTTGCAGGACTCTACGCCTTTAAACTAAAAAGTACAGATGCAATAACTCCGACAGAATTTGCTCCAGCAAGTTATCAGCTCATGTATCTGCTTTCTATCAGTTTGAAAACCACTCAGGTTAGCTGTTTCATAATTAAAGACCACAAGGGGGCGCAATTACTCAACTGCAATTGGAGAAACACAGAAATTGCAGATACTGAAATTGGAGCAAACAGAAGCTGGAGGGATGTCAGGCACCATAAATGGATTGACATAATCAGCATTTCAGTTTGGGACCTGATGAAGAATGGTGACTGGCTGTTTCTACCCATGGATGCTGCCTGGCCTGAATCTGTGCTCAGCTTTTATTCTGATTGGAAAGAATAATTGGCATTGTAGTTAAGCATCAAAGCTAATCTCTGAATTTTTGTTTGTTTCATCGATAATACCTTCCCCCCCCCAATAAAAACAGTAGATGGGTGATGGTTAATAACTTTGCAGATGACACAAAGATTGATGGAGACAGTGTAAAGGACTGACAAAGGTAAGATACTGAGTGGGGAGCAGAGACACAGTGCTCCTCCCCATGGTCTAACTACCCAGTCCTCATGCTGATGGCTCCATACAGGTTTGAAAGTGCCTGTAAAGGAGACCACTGTGTTTTTATTTCAAATGCTGCAACTGCGGGGTCTGGGCCCAGGATGGCGGCTCCTGTGTTCAGCAGGTGCCTCCAGGAATTGCAGACAGTGGGAGAGCAGCGGACCTTTGTTTAGAAGGAGAAGCATAGGTGATGACACGACGGTGACCACTGTAGAATACCAGCAAGCCCATTAGGACCCTCACAGGCTGATGAGGACTTTTGGTTAAAACATCCACACAGGCTGTGGTATACTGATTCATGGAAACCATGTATCAGAACTGGGATTCGAGATGATGTTGAGAGCAAGAAGGGCTCCCGAAGGGCCTCGGGTGCTGAAGGCTTCCTGATTGTGACAAGAGCTGGGGTTGCCAATGGATCAAATTTGGGGTCTGTGCTGCTGCGGAACCTGTGGAACCGCTGGAGGCTAATGCACAGGCACTCACTGACTGAAGGGATTCTCTTGTTTCTCTTCTCCTTGATGTAAGGGTGTTGCCAGTATGAATGGTGACTCTTTGTCACATGGCAGACTAAAGGAAATTTTGCGTAATATATTGTGGTTGGTTGCTGTGGTTAACGAAAGGGAAAAAAAAACACACAAGCTGTGAGTGAGTTGAACCAACCAACTCACTTTACTGGAATTCTTCGAGAGCGGCATGGGTCGCTGAAGTCATCATCCGCGAGGAGTAAGCGGATGTATGCCGGCATCTGTTTGAGAAATATCTGCTTGAACAGTAAGCAGGGTCTGTGACCATCCATTAATGCCAGCACATCGTTCATAAGGGTGGACGGCGTGCAGTCGCCCAGGCTGTCCGTGTGACGGAAAAGGAAGAAGGATAATGAGTGCCTTAATTGCCTCATACCTGTCAGCGGCTTGCAGCTGATATAAGAAGCCGACGATTGTCTGGCAGCCTCCTGGTGTGTAAACTGACCACGTAGTAATATATTGTGGAGTGTATGATGATCTGCTTGACCTGAAACTGGGCCTCAGCCTGTTCGAACCAGACTAGTGGCTGTGAGGAGCAAAAGGTCGGCAGCTTCAGCAAGACTGCGTTCTGTGCACTTGTGTTCATCATGCGGTACAAAATGCTGCTTTGGACCATTGGGGTTACCACTGGTCGGTGCGCTATGTAGCGAACAAAAGAAAAAAACCACACAGAAGCAGTGAATGAATTGAACCAACCAACTGACTTTACCGGAACTCTGAAAGCTTATCACCACCACTCCCAGGATCCTTATTTGGCCCCTCCCAGCAGGACCACTGTGAGGCCCAGTGTGAGCCTGCACCTCTGCGTCCTGGTTCGCTTGTCGATCAGTGCGGCTCGCTACAATATTTTGTATTTCATTACATAACAATAAAAAAAATCTTGAAATGGCCGGTGGAGTTTAAAATGGACAAGAGTGAGGTGTTGCACTTTGGAAGGTCAAATGAAAGTGGAATAAACAGTGGGTGTTGATGCTTCTTAGAGCACTCTTATGCAGAAGAACTGGGGGTCCAGTCCATTGCTCATTTAAAGTGGCCATGCAAGTGGGTTGGTAAAGAAGATGTATAGTATGTTCATCTTCATTGGGAATGCCCTTGGGTACAAAATTATGGAAGTTACATGGCAGCTATATTAGACTTTGGTAAGGCTGCACTTGGAAAAACTTTCAATTTTGGTCATCTCATTACAGGAAGGAGACAGAGGTTTTGGAAAATGTACACGAGGTTTTGGAACCAGAATTTTTTGTTGTGAATGTCATTAATTTCTGTGTTTTGTGGCAGCATTATTAGTGCACACAATCATATTATAACCATCTTACAACCTTATCGTGTAAAATAAATAAATGAATAAATAGACAGACAAACAGACAAATAAATAGATAGAAATAATATTAGTGTACTAAAAGTTAAGCAGTGTCATTGGTTCATTGATTAATCAGGAATCTGATGGCAGCGGAGGAAGAAGCTGTCCTTGTGCCACTGAGTGCTCGTCTTTAGGCTTCTGTATCTTTTTCCATGGTAGCAGAATGAAGCGTGTTTGGCCCGGGTGGTGGGGGTCTTTAAGGATAGAGGCATATTTTTTAAGACACCGCCTCATGTGGATGCCCTCGATTGAGTGAAGTCTAGTGCCTGTGATGTAGCAGGCCGAGTTAACAATTCTCTGGAGCTAATTATTGCCATCTCCATACTAGGCAGTGATGCAACCAGCCAGAATGCTCTCCATGGCACACCTGTGGATGTTTTCGAGAGTTCTTAGTGACATACTGAATCTCCTCAGGCACCATACAAAGTATAGCCACTGGTGAGCCTTCTGTGTGATTGTATCAACTGGAGGCTCTAGGACAGATCCTCATAGATGTTGAACCCAGGAATTTGAAGTTCTTAACCCTCTTCACTACTGAGTCCTCAATGGGGACTGATCATGTTCCCCTGACTTCCTCCTGAATTCTACAATCATCTTGGTTTTGCTGACGTTGAGCGCAAGGTTATTGTCGTTATACCATTCAACAAGCTGATCTATCTCCTTACTGTATGCTTCATCCTTGCCGTTTAGGATTCTGCTGAAATCAGCAAATTTGTAGATGGCATTGGAATTATGCCTGGCCACACAGTCAAGGGTGTATAATGAGCAGAGTAGTGGGGTAAGCACACATCCTTGGGGTGCACCTGTGTTGATAATCAATGAAGAGGAGACGTTTCCAATTTGTACTGACTGTGGTCTTCTGATGAAAGTCAAGGATCCAGTTGCAGAGAAGGGTACGAAGGCCTAGAGTTTGTAACTCCTTGACCAGCACTGAGGGAATAATGGTATTGAAGGCCGAGCTGTAATTGATGAAGAGCCATCGTATGTCTGAAATGCTGTTTTCGAGATGATCGAGAACTGAGCGGAGAGCCAGTAATATTGCACCTGCTGTGGTGTGATTGTGACAATAGGCAAATTGCAGCAGGTCCAGATCTTTGCTTAGGTACATGTTAATTCTGGCCAGACCAGCCTCTCAAAGCATTTTTTCACAGTGTTGTCAATGCTACTGGGCAATAGTTGTTGAGACAGCTCACATGACTTGGGTATCGGAATGATTTCCCTTTTGAAGCAGATGGGGACCTCTGGCTGCAGGAATGAGAGGTTGAAAATGTCCGGCTAGTTAGTGCAGATTTTGAGTACCCTGCCAGGAATGCCATCAGGGCCTGATGCCTTGCAAGGGTTCACCCTCTTGAATAATTTTCTGACGTTACCCTCATAGACAGTTATCACAGGGTCCTCAGCCTTTTCAGAGATCCTACTAGGCACCGTTGGGTTCTTCTCAAAGCGAGTGTGGAAGGTGTTCAGCTCATCAGGTAATGAAGCATCACAGCCATCTATGGTGTTCGCCCTCGCTTTATAGGCTGTAATGGGCTGCACTCCCTGCCATAGCTGGCATGTATCTCTCCAGCTTCCTCCAGATTGCCATTGCTTCAGAGATGGCGTTCTGAAGGCCGTACCTGGACTTTTTGTAAAGATCCCAATCCCCGGGTTTAAACATCCTTGTTCTCGCCCTCAGCAGGTTGTGGATTCTCTGATTCATCTGGGGCTTCTCGTTAAGGAATAACCGATTATGTGTGCATAGCCACACACATCCATGCGGATCTTGATGAAGTTGGTGACATCTGTTGTATATTCATTCAGATCTATGAATGTTCTTGAATATGTTCTATTCCACCAATTCAAAGCAGTCCTGCAGGTGCTCCTCTGCCTCCCTCAACCATATTTTTGCCGTCTTCATCACTAGTGCTGTGGTCTTCACTCTCTGCTTGTCGTGAGTAGAAGTACAGCCAGGCAATCAGGCTTGCCAAAGTGCGGTTGTGGTATGGCTCGGTTTATCAGAATGTTGCCATGTTTTGACTGAGAGGGAAAGACTGGACAAATTTGGGGAGTTTTCTCTGGTGTGCTGGAGGCTGAGGTGAGGCTTGATAGAGTTGTATAAGATCAAGAGAGGCATTGATAAGGTGGAGTGTCAGATGTTTTTTGCCCAGGACAAAAGTGTCATGCACTGGAGGACATGCATTAAAGCTGAGGTTATGTAAATTTAAAGGAGATGTGTGAGGCAAATAATTTGGACAGTGTGGCAGGTGTCTGGTACAGGCTGCTTGGAGTCCTGATGAAAGCAGATACAATTGTAGCATTTAAGAGACTTCTAGATGGACACAAAAACAAAGGTGAAGGAAGGACATCGATCAAGTGAAAGCCGCAGTTTTAGCTTGATTTGGATGACATTGATGTAGACATGTGGGTCGAAGGATCTGTTTCTGATAACCCTGGTGATAATCAAGTTCTCGGTGGTAGAGTCTTTTGCCTGACATCCCTTATGATTTGATTGTGAAAGTGGATCTGATCTGCTTTTCTGAAAGGAACAATTAAGAATCTGACGCTTGCTGCCCCCATAACTTCACATTAACATTTAAGTTTGAGGTCCAGCAGGAAAATTAAGAACTTGAGATGCAAGGTGAAATGCCTTTCGTTTTACACCTGTGGATCACTTGTGATTAAGTTGGACAATATCATGTTTTGAGCTGTGAAATGTATATTTGAGATCAGGAAAATTCATATTTGTATATGAGAGGAATGTATTTGACATAGCAGTAAGTGGCAAGCAAGCATAAGCTTTTGTCCAAATTGTGTGGAATGTTTTGGAACTGTTGACTTTGAGCCACTCAAGTCCTGGACTTGCATGGGCCCACTATGTCTGGAGCTTACTGAGTGCCAGATACCAATGGATCTATCACTGAACTTTTGACTGGATTTCATGTGGAGTTAAGTGGCAGATGCTAACGATGTTGGGAGAGGTGAATTCCCCAGAATATTGCAAAGGAATTTGCTGTTCTTGCACTTGATCCACAGAATGTGGCTGTGGTGCCTTCCTTAGAATGTTAATCTTCTGTAGGAGCACTATCGAGAGCATTCTGGCTGGCTGCATCATAGAGTGGTACGATTGCTGTAGAGAAATGGATTGGAAGTCATTCCAAAGGTCCATTGGAATGGCAGAGAGTACGACAGGAGTCTCCCTCCCCGCCTTCGACATGACCTACTGGGACCATTTTCTGAAGAGGGCGTGCAAAATTGTTGAGGGCCCCTTTCACCCTG
The DNA here is from genome assembly GCF_036971445.1 of Narcine bancroftii. Classification (NCBI taxonomy): domain Eukaryota; kingdom Metazoa; phylum Chordata; class Chondrichthyes; order Torpediniformes; family Narcinidae; genus Narcine; species Narcine bancroftii. The sequence continues at coordinate 12,557,691 of NC_091476.1, read as the reverse complement.
CATCATTCTGCTGCTCTCGTCAGGGAAGAGATAGAGCCAGCATCACCAGGCTGAGGAACAGCTTCCCACAGGCAGTGAGAACGCTGAACAACCAAAGGAACTGTTCACACTCACTGTCGGAAACATAAGACAATTTATTTATTTATTTGTATTGATGAAATACTTTTCCTGCATATGTGTTGTTTATCTTTGTGCATTATGTCTGGTTGTGTGTCTGCATGTTTTGCACTGAGGACCGGAGAATGCTGTTTCGTTGGGTTGTACTTGGACCATCTGAAGATAATAAACTTGATAAGGTGGAGAGGGTGCCAAGTTTTAAAAAAATTATTAGGGGTTTTGGGTGATTCAAATTATGTGGGACTGTAGGCGGAATTTATAGACGATGATTTAATAACACTTGTGATGAGGACTGATTTTTTTTTGTGTTGGCATGCAGTGAACAATTTACCACATTTTCACTGCTCTGTAAGATTTGCAGGACTTGATCTGCAGGCTAATTCTGATAAGGTTGCTCCAGGTCAAGGGTTACAGCAAGACTAAGGATAGAAAATTCATGGTGATGTGGGATGCTGGTCTCAGGATCAAGTTGCAGGATCAGGAGACTACAAGAGGAACATTGAGTTCTAGTCGTTTTCAGTGGGTGTGTGAGACAGCTATCATTTGGGTAATTGCATTCCAACTGGATTTTGCCTTTGATCTCAATTTGAAATTGCATTTGTTTATTTTGCACTGCTGATCATTCAGACTTTAGCTGATTTGCATGTGGAGGTTGTTGAGTTGGAATGCAATGATAAGGGAAACATCTTATTTTGCAAGGGGGTACAGGGCTGAGAGCAGAGTTGCAGACAATGGTACAAATGCTGTTGAAACTTTTGTTATTTCGGAAACCATGGAAGAGGAAACAAAACCTACAAGGAAGCTCTGATTAGGGTTAGGGTTCACTTTGAACAGGTTTTTTTTTCCAATGTAATCTTGATCATGTCAAAGGTGTGCATCTGGAGCTCAGGTCATTGATGGTTTGGACAGAAGGCTGTGGGATGACTGGAGACGAAGCCGTGGACTTTCAGTGAAACTGGGTGAAATCTTTTGCTTCTCATTCTCTGACTATAAGGGGCATGGCAATTTTTGCTGATAGCAAATCTTTCTCTGCCTCTGGTAGATGAAAGGAATTTTGTGTAAAATCACATTTTCTGTTTTATTACAGGACTATAAAAATAATCTTGAATCTTAGTCTATTTAAAATAAGTGGATAAATTGTTTTTTTAATTATCAATTTCAATTGTATGTTGTCTTGTATAAATGAATTGTACCAAATATCAATTTGTTTCCATCTCCTTAATTGCAGTGTTTAGTTTCAGACACAGTTCTCAAAGAACGACTGGATCCAGAGACATTAGAATCTCTTGGGCTTGTAAAACAATCTCAGCAGTTCAACCAGAAATCTGTTAAAATCAAAACCAAACTTTTGTAAGTTGTTGGAGATTTTATTTACTGTTGAAATAAATCACTGGCTAATTGTGATTATTCTCATGTAGATGAGACACTTGTGAATTTTCGAAGAGATCAGAATTACTCTTAACATAAATTCTTCCTGGTGTGGTGTCCATACAGCACACATAGGTTTACAAATAAGAGATGAATATTTCGGGAACAAGCAGCCTATTTACAGCAGAAATTACATTGAAGTGGAAATATAAGATTGGAGATTGTAATACCTGTGCCCACACCTCCTCCCTCACCATGGTTAGAGGTCCCAAACAGACCTTTCAGGTGAAGCAACTCTTCACCTGTACATCCAAAGAATTCATTTACTGCATCTGTGGCCTTCTCTACATCAGAGAGACCGGTCGTAAATTAGGAGATCACTTCGCCCAGCACCTCCTCTCCATCCGCAACAAAAACAACTTCCCTGTAGCCAACCATTTCAGTTCTGAGTCACACTCTCAAGCTCACGTCTGTCCATGGCCTTTCACACTACCCCACCCTGACCACCCGCCGATTGGAAGAACAATACCTAATTTTTCATCTGGGCACTCTCAACCCCAGGGCATGAACATTTGAGTTCACTGCATTCCACTAAATAGCCTGCTTTTCCTGCTTCCCCCCCCCCCCCCGCACCCCTTAATTAGTTATTCCAGTTCCTAATTCCTTCCTCTTCACCTAGCCTAGACTCCTCCTCCCACGCCCTGCGGTGTTTCTCCCCCCTCTCTACCTATCATCTCCCACCCTCACCATCCCCCCTTCGCCCACTCCTTGAAGGGCACAAGCCCGAAACGTTGGTGATGTATCTTCACCTTTGCTACATAAAGGCACTGCTTGACCTGCTGAGTTTCTCCAGCATTTGTGTGTGTTTTTTCACTTAACCACAGTGTCAAAAGAAATCCCCCATACTTCAGCCCAATATGTCCAAGCAATCCACAGAACTTTTTTAAAAATATTTTATCAAAAAAATTTAGACCAGACATGCCGTCAAATACAAAATTAAAAAATACGAATACATAAGTAGACAAATTTAAGCTGCAAAATTTCATCTATCATTCCTTTACCCACTTATGGTTAATTTGCATCTTAGAATTTTTAAACAGTTTTCTTCATTGTGCATCACACACCAACTGCAAACTTGCTATTGATATAATTCTGTATAATTCACAACAAAAATTAATTCACTGATACTGGTGAATAATGAGAATTTAATTTGGTGAAGTAGAGAATTGTGACTCAGAGTAGGAACCTTCAACAAAGGACCGTGAATATTTGAAGTAGTGATGATTAAAATAAACCCAGTAAGTGAATTAAAATACAAGTCTAGATAATCTAAAACCGCACCCATAGTTTACCAACAGAAACATAATACAAACTTTGCAGAAGTTTCATTCATCTATCTTGTTAAAACTTTATTGATAAGTTTCACATTAAATCTTAGTTGTTTAGGCAATCACAAAATTCTTAACTTTTTGGTTGTACAGTTGATTCTGTGCATTTCTGGTTATGGTAATAAATTTTGATTCTGTATAAAATTTGTGTGAAGACGATCAATGTAAAATCATGTGCATGCATTTTCTGGCCTCGTTATTGGTTGATGAGGAAATGGTGTCCATGGGACAAACTTCCAAAATTATTCGATATAAGGGAAATATCAAAGTCTGGGAGGAGGTGATTTATTTCTAGAAGTACTGAACAGCATGTGGCATTAGAAAGATTTAAATTTTAGTATTCCACATTTGAAGCTGCATGCTTGCTCTTGCACAAAGAATACAATATTTGTCTAAATTTTAAATTCATGTCTAATTGGTGTCAATAAAAATGTTGACAGTTCACATTTAATCACATATTACTTGAAGCATCCTGGTGCAGTGTGTCAGTGTGGAACATTTGGTTTCTCTTTCACGGCACATGCCATCTATGCCTTTTTTTAAAAATTCATCAAAAATGCTTTTCTATAGCATGGAGAGGGGAAACAAAAACTGGCTCATTTAGTTTGTTGTGGATCATTCACCAACCTATTGCATATTGAATCATAATCTGACACATACAAATTGGTAATAATATGTGTACACATGAGTGCAAGTAGAATCAAAGATCAACAATTTTAAGATGATTCATTCATGCAATCTTTCATTTGCAGTTATAAGCAGCAGAAATTTAATTTGTTACGAGAAGAAAATGAAGGTTATGGAAAGCTTTTTACTGAGCTTGGCCAAGACTTATCTGGAAATCTCACAAGTGTTCTCATACTAGAAAACATCAAATCACTTATCGGTAACGTACTGTGACAAAAATACAACAGAGAAATGTAAAAATTGGTGGCTGAATGTGATTTTTGTCAGGATTATTTGATATGCAACCAACCGATTGAATTTGTTTTGGATTCTGGTTGCAAACTATTGATGCACCAGATATTTAACACCAAAAGTTTCACATCTTTAATGATCTGAGAATTTGTACATCTTTTATTCACAAGGAAACCAATGAAGATTGGCCAGATAACTTGACAGAGTTGTTTTATTTCTAACCATATGAATTTGAAATATTTTTGGGTAAACCAGTCCAATTACTGTGAATAAGATTCACAAGTTCTTGATCTGTTGTGGTAAAGTGGGATCTGACAATAATCTTGTTAAGGATTTTTTTTTTGTCGCCTGTTTTAGAGTAAAGTAATAAGTTAATGGTGGAAGATGTTAGTGTCTGAGTTTATCAGTTGCATTCTCAGGAAAAAAAATAATTTTCAGATTTATTCTTGTACAAATCCAGAAAATATTTTAGATGGGGAAACAAAATACTCGCATTGTCACCATATTGATTTGAAAATGAATGATGCTTGATTCTCACAAGTGACAACATTTTGGACCTTTCACTGAATTAATGACATATGTTTTGTTTTGAAGGTTGCTTCAACCTCGATCCAAACCGAGTTTTGGATATTATATTGGAAGTTTATGAATGTAGGCCAGAGCACGATGACTTTTTTGTACCTTTGATAGAGTCGTATATGTGCATGTGTGAACTCCAGACTCTCTGTCATATCTTGGGCTTCAAATTTAAATTTTATCAGGTACAATAAAAAAAGAAAATTCCTCTTTGAAAGGTTTTGACTTATGTTTGTTTTTTTAATGGTGGCATGACGATTGAGGTCTTCAATGACTTGAATCATGGTCAAAACTTGCCCATGTGAACTTTTCACCGTTAAAGTTGCATGATTTTATAATTATGATTTTTTTTAAAAAGTTGACTAGAAGTACTTGTCTGTTTTGGTATATTCTCTTGCTTCCCTCAGCTGATGCCTTTTAGTTCTAGGCTGTGGGAAAAGTTGTTGAGATGACAGCCACTCAAATCCAAGTACCTGCATTCGATGATATAATGTTATCTGTTTGAAAGGTTGTAGAATATTTTGACAACATTTCTATACCCCATTGTTGCAAGAAAAATTATGCACTTATTTAAAGGATGTCAATAGTTTGAAGTACTTTCATGGCTTAGGCAAAAAAAATTAGAATATCAGTTTTATTATAAATGACCTTTGTCTCACTTCTCGATTAAACACAGAACTTAATGGTAGCATGTGCTTCATGCTTTTGAATTACTTTTCCTTAATTTAGTCTTACTGTTCATCAAGAAAAGTAAACAGCAACAAAATTAGCACAAAACATTCTTGTCGAAGAGAATGACGGAATTTTCAGTTTGCCTTTTAATGGTTTTAAATTAATTGTTAGGTTATTGTTTGATCTTGCAGATTGTCAAAATTTTGTTTATAGCCAAAATGAAGTTAGACTCAAATTTTGGTGTCATCTTTTTACCTCATAAAAACAAAATGTGTAAATATTTTTGTTATTTATTGGCATCGGTCCTGTGAGTGAAGATCTTGCTTCTTAATCAAAAATAATTCTTTATAATGTAAGGAACCAAATGGAGAGACACCGTCTTCACTTTATCGGGTGGCTGCAATTCTACTGCAAAACAACTTGATAGAGCTTGATGACCTTTATGTCCATGTAAGTGAATTGATTTTTGGGATTAATTGTCATCAATTTAATTTCAACTGTCTGTTAAACCTGAGCTATAACACTATATTTTTAAATGTGAAAGCAAATAGAAATCAACTACAGAGGCTGAGAAAACAAAAAAAATGTGAATTTGCTGGAATTTTTTAGCAGGTCAGACAGTACCTGCGAAGAGAAAAACCAAGTTAATTTTTCAAGTCAGAACAATCTTTCATTAGATGTTGTCTGAGTGGCTGAATGCATTTCCTACTTTAAAGTTGGAATATTATTTTTAGGCTACAAATAGAACTCGAAGACAGTTACCAATTGAATATTCATATCCCTGAAAGGTACATAAGATGCTGAAATTACTCTTGACCAACATATTGTTTAAATAAGAATGAAACCAAGGAGTTGTTTTCCTCCAAAATGTTACCATCCCAGGAAGTTATGTAATTCAATTTAAATTTAATTAAAAATTTTGAATATAGACATATAGCAAGGTAACAGGCCCTTTTGGTCCATAAGACTGTGCGGCTCAGTTACACACAATTGACCTACAACCCCTGGTATGTTTTGAACAGTGGGAGGATACTGGAGCACATGGAGAAGCACACACTGAGACGGGAAGAACATACAAACTACTTTTTGGCACCGTGGGATTTGAACCCCAGTCCCGATAGCTGTGCTGCTGACAAAAGGCTGGTTGGCTTTTCAAAAGCTGTATTAATTTCTGGTGAAGGACAACAATTATGTTTGCCTCATAATTTTTTTGCTTCCACAGTGCAACATAGCATTTAGACGACACAAGTATGCCATTTAGCTTGGCTTCTTTACCTTGATGAAGTACTCCACATATAATATCCTCAAGTGAAGGACAACAATTATATTTGCCTCATAATTTTTTTGCTTCCACAGTGCAACGTAGCATTTAGATGACACAAGTATGTCATTTAGCTTGGCTGCTTTACCTTGATGATGCACTCCACACATAATGCCCTCAACTAAATAACATGATGTAATAACTATTCATTTATTTTACTTGGTGTTTTATCACTTTGCATCTATAGTCAGAATTTCTTCTTGGCACTGCCATCAACGTGCTGCAGAGTGTCAGCCTGATGGGCATTGCTGAGCCTTGTCAGGAGGAGGGAAATGTATGTATAAAAGCTGTTATGTCATGGGTGTGGTTGGAACAAGCCTGACCCACAAAGCTGAAAAAAATTGTCAGGTTGCATTGCAAGATCTGCACACCAGGTTTGGAAGCAGCTGTTACCCGTCCACCATCAGATTCCTCAACAGCAAACTAAATCAGGGACTTATTTAAGGACTTACTTTTGAACCTTATAGTTTTTTTTTCCTCTCTGTATTGCATAGTTTGTTGACATTTCTTAGTTCACATATGTATGTTGAGTGTTTCTTTGCACATCAGGAAAAAGAAGCTGAGGGTTGCCTGTTTGTGTCATGTATGTACGCTGGCAATAAATCTGAAATCTATTAATTTTTCTGATTATCTCCTGATCTCTTATTTTCTAAATGAAAACCAGACAATTAAATTTCAAGAATTAAAAATACAAGATGACCTGATATTAACTGAATTCATTTCATTGTAGACACTGTAAACTAAACTAAACTTGCTGCAGTCCCTCACAGCCTCTTTGTTCAAGTGTTTTGTTTGATGTCACTTTTAGTACTTGATAAAACTTTGTTGTCTGTATTGATGTCGAAAAGTAGATAAATGATGGTTGTTCACAGGTACAACTAAAATCTAGACCAGGGGTGTCCAACTCAAATTCACGGAGGGCCGAAATTAAAAACTTGGACTAAGTCGTGGGCCAAACTAAATATTTATTGAAAATTTTCAACAACATCTGCATGTTTTCTCTTCTTTCAACGTATGTAATGTTAAACCGTTAGGACATGGAATCACTGTCAGTGGGATTGGGCTCATCTCCACCTTCTGGAGCTTTTGCTTCTCGTTCAGATCCTTATTACCTGTCCTGGTGTTTCATTTCATAGTGTCGTCGTATGTTATATTCTTTAACTACAGACACGCTGGCTCCACACACAAGACAAACAGGTTTGTCTATTAAAATGATGAACATAGAGTCTGCCTCCCACCTGTCTTGAAAGGTCCTGTTTTCTGTCTTTCGTTTGGCCATTTTTCTTAAGGGGTTTATTACATGCGAGTTAGGCAACAGGTCACAGATGCTAATGTAAGTAAACAGAGGAGGTGGGGGCGATTAGCGGGCTGATGGGCCGGCGCCAATACATTTGCAAAGCATTCTGGGATTTGTAGTATTAGCTGTGCATGCGCTATACTGGCACGGCGGCCAGCGGGCCAGCTCTAATACATATTTGATACGATCTTGCAGGCCAAATATAATTATATCACGGGCCAAATTTGGCCCGCGGGCCTGAGTTTGACATGTGTGGTCTAGCAATAAGGAAAGTGAAAGAAACTACTAGGCATTGAGTCACAGTTAATTTCAAATGAATTACCTTAGTTGATCCAAAAAGAGCAATTAAAGAACTTGTTATAAGATTTACATTAAGAAACAATTAAGATGGAGTACAAAAAATATCTTCCCAATAATTGGAAAGAAAGGAATAAGACCAAAACATGTAAATAAACTACCTTCTTCAGTGTTGCATTTATCACAATTCGAAAGAATATTCGGATAAAATCGAGCCAATTGAACTTTAGAAAGGTAAGCGCAATGTACTACCTTAAATTGTAGAAGCGAATGACACATAAAGAGGAGGAATTTACCAATTTTAAGATAGAATTCTATGTAGTATCTGAGAATGAGAGCTGAATATCTTGCTTCCATAATTTTTAAATATTTTTGAAGGAAGTTATCCCGAGACTTTAAGAATCATATATACCTGATAATCAGCTTTTTTTGATTTGGTTTAAAATTATAAATCATTCCTATTGTATTTATAGCAAGGTCCTGGGGAAGTCTTAATAATAGTGCATTCAAAAAAAATTCCTAATTTGTGTTATTTCTAAACTACCATTTTGTACTTATCTTATTTTGTTTCCTATTTCACTTGGAACAATCTGGCAGTTGAACTTCCTTCAGCTGATGACTAACTTCAGAAACTGTCCAGCTCATTCATTGCAATCACCAGCATATTTGTTATTTCTGTATCTGATGGCATTCTGAAGTATGAATGGATTTGGCTAATTACTCCCTAAAACTTAGACAGGTTGGTGAAAGTACACTGAAGTCAGTCATCTGAGATGATTGGAATCAGCCTTTTTGTGGCTTACTTTTAATAAAAATTCAATTAACGCATCCATTTAAAGTGAACCAGTTACATCTTCCAACTGATATTTTTCATGGGAACCTTTTTCTTGTTCTCATAGCTCCTGCCTTTGGATACAAACATTCTCGAACAACATAAACGTGAAATAGTTGAAGCCAAGCAAATTGCTCGTAAGCTTACGTTGGTAGTGCTTTCTGCAGACAAGCCAGATGAAAAAGAGAAGGAAAAAGACAAAGAGGAAGAGAAAAATGAAAAGGTGTGTTAAGATTATATCAGTAAAGGATTAATTGACCCTTTTTGTTCTCTAAACCATTGGATCCAGGTATTATAAATGAAAAGTGCTCATCCATTTTTATTTAGAAAATTGGTCCCAAGCAATACCTTAGTCACTCAAAGAAGCTTGATAGGGAAAAAATGCATTTTCAAGTGTGCCATTTATGTTCCAGAATGTCTGTAGCTGAATATTTGCTGAGATGAATTGCTTTGATTCCAGAAGCGTTACCAAATGAACTTCAATTATTAAGTCAAGAAGTGATTCCATAACCTCAGCAATAGATTGTTGAGGTTATGGAATCACTTCTTGACTTAATAACAAATAACAATAACAAATCAAATTTAGTTTGCAGTATTTTTTTTTATAGCAGTGAATGTTGAAATGCAGTTCTGGACTCCTTGCTTGAGAAAGGTTATAATGGTAGTTGAGGTTTACCAGAATGATTTCAGAAGGGCATAAGGCTCTGAGGAGCAGTTGAGCTGCCTGGCACTGAACTTCATGGATATCTAAAGAAAGAGAGGTGATCTTTTTGAAATCTGAAAAATTATGAAGGGGACAGGTAAGATAGAGGTGGAGCTGAGTCCACAGCCAGATCGGCCATCATTTCATTAAATGACAGAGCAGTCTCCACAGGCCATGTCTCGACCCATATAACCATGTAACAGTTCATGGCATGGAACCAGGCCATCTCGGCCCTTCAAGTGCATGCCGGTTCACTCAAACAACTCCGCTAGATCCCCCCCACCTATTCTCCGCCCATAACCCTCCAACCCCCTTTTATCCATGCATATATCCAGACTCCTCTTAAATGAAAGAATTGACTCTGCCTCAACTATTTCTTCCGGAAGATTATTCCATTCAGCCACCACTCTGAGTGAAGAAGCGTCCTCTAATGTTTCTCCTAATATTTTGCTCCTTTACCCTCAACTTGTGTCCTCTTGTTTCAACCTCCCCTGCTCTCAGGGGGAAAGTCTCTGCTCCTGTTTCTATTACAATATCAAAACTAGCTGGTTAACTTTTTTTTTGTACTCCATTCACGAGCAAAATCATGGATTCATCAGCTTGCATCTATTTCCTTTGGTTAATTAAAATGTACATTTGCAGCCTCCTGACAATCAGAAACTTGGATTATTGGAAGCTCTACTGAAAATTGGTGATTGGGATCACGCACAGTGTATCATGGATCAGATACCTCCTTTCTATGCCACCTCCCATAAACCAATTGCACTTGCTCTCTGCCAGTTGATTCATATCATTACAGAACCCTTGTACAGAAGGTAAGTGAAATTTAATGATTCACATTGAGCAGATTGTTCTGGAGTTCCTTTTTTGTGTGGCATTTTTTTTTAAGGATGTATCAACTTGAATAAATGGTTGTGGATAGAAAACAAGGAAATAAAATATTGCAGATTGTGAAATCTAAATTTTAAAAATGAAAATGTTTAATTTTCTTGAGGAATCTTGGATGTGATCTTGAGAGAGTAATGAGCGCAAACATATAGAACTTTGGGGTTGGTAATTTGATGTTGAGTGCAAAAGTATGTATTTTATAATCTTGCATTTTGATAACCACATTTAAGAACCATGTGGATCTTTGACTAAATGCAGAGACCTGTTAGAATAACTCGAGTCATTAGGGAATTTAGCAAAGGAGTTCGGTTAGAAGAGCACTTAAGGGAAATTGGATAAACGTCTTGACAAAAATGAGCCGCTCACAGCAACTAATACTACAAAGTAACACTGAGCAAAAAAAATTTCATACAATGGATTTCTTTTGAGCCTGTGAAGGTGTAGAGAGCAGGTAGTCGAACTTCAGAACAAATTTTATTAGTATTTGGCAGGACTACTGGGTCAGGGAGGAAAAATATGACTGACTGGATTATGCCACACGGCACCGGAATATACTGAATGGGTTGAGTGGAATCCTGATCAATTTGAATCTGAATCAAGGTTAATGAAACAAAGTAAGCAAATGGTCTTCAGGTCAACTACTTGGATTTGCAGAATTTTCTGGCATGGAAGGATTGTGCTGATGTATCTGTATGCACAAATGAGAAATCTAATCTGTCCCTTTTTCATATGCTCTTTCAAGCAAATATATATTTGAAAGTAAATCCTGGAATCAGCTCTATTTACAATACAAATTAAGGAATTATTATTCACTGAATGTATTCACAAATGTTTGACTGGCAGCAGTCAAGAGTTTCTTCCTTGTAGACTTGGTTAATTAATAACACTGATTTGCAAAGTGTCTGACCTTTCATGATCATTTGGCCAATCTTTATCTTAATCCTTCAAATTTTATTTCCAGAGTTGGTGTACCAAAGGGTGCTAAGGGAACAGTAATTCTGTCACTAAGGAATGAACGGGCGCCAAAACCAGTGGAGACTTTTGAAGACTTGAGAAAGGAAGTCTTCAGTATGCTTTGCTACCTTGGCCCTCATCTTTGGCATGACCCTATCTTATTTGCTAAAGTGGTTCGCATAGGAAAGGCATTTATGAAAGAGGTTGGTGTGACAAAATTTTCTACCATTCATTTTTTAGTGATGGGCATTCGTATTTGGACTATTGTTGTGAAGGGTGACCTTTTATATTTTTTGTTCAGTTTGGTTGTGTCACAATAATTCAGCCAAACGTGATAAGTTAAATTTCTAGCTGTTCCTTCCTCCCATCCATCTTCCTGATCCTCTATCCTCTTCTACCTTGGTATTTCCTTCCCGAGATGCTTGTCTGTACTTCTGACTATCCGTGCATAATTAATGGTTGAAACTATTGTTTGTGTTTGCATGAACCTTGATCAAGGTTCAGTTGCTGTTTGAACTGAATAGAAAGTTTTCTTTGGAATTTTGGTTTAATTATGACTTTGAATTATATTTACAGCATTCATCAGATGGAAGTAAACCGGATGACAAGGAGCGAACGGTAAGTTGAATTATTTTTTGGAGTTACAGTTCCTTTGCTGCGCCCATTTTATTGGTCAAGATTTTCCTTAATGTGGTGGCTACCCACACTTTCACCTTAGAAACTCTAATGTCTTGGAGTTAATCATGGGGTCATCAGAAATAAATAATGCTGGATGATTGCCTCTTGGATTTGATTGGGAAGTCGTTGCACGCCACTAGGATCTCTTGTTGTGGAATTTTGGGTTGTTTCCTTCCTGAGAATTCTATTTCTAGATTCCAACAAACCTTTTGGTTGGTGAGACAGTTTCGCTGTTTTGGGGTGATGTCTCTTCATCAGGAGTGCTTTCTTATTTCTGGTGATGTTGCTCATATCTTTCTTGGTGAAAGTAGAGTTTTGTTTAACTTTAATGTTTTGCTTGTGCAACAATAAGTTAATGTCGAAGTAATTAAAAAATAAGCAAAGTGGAGATGGCAGGTTTAACTGAGGTAATCAGCATGTCAAACAGTATCTATGAAGAGAGGTCATTTTCAGGTCCCAGGCCTTTCATTTATGTGTTTCCTTCCTCCAGAAAAGTTATCAAGCCAGAGCATTTTCACAGCATTGATTATTTCATTTGGCAAATGGTTTAGGGGGTGGGGGAGGGTGTTTCTGCATCTGCCAGTGTATCTGGGTCAGCAGTATTCCTTACTGCTTCATTGAGAGTATTGGTAGAGATTAAGTGAAACAAAATTGAACTGTTCAATTGTTCTTCCAGTTTGAATGAAATTCAGAATCAGTAAAACAAAGATAGGTATTTTTATTTTGGAGCTGCCCAGTAAATTCATGTGATTAGAATTGGACCAAAATTATAACAATGCTTGCATGAAATTGCCTTTTAGTTTTTTTTAAGAAAGGCATTGCCGGTTCAAATTCAAGCCTCAAGCTAACATACGAAAACATTTTCTTGCACCATCCCAAAGATTTGTTTGCTAAATTTCCTTGTTGCAATTTCAAGATTCAAATCCGTCATCTGCAGTTGAAGCAAGACTTTCCTTGATTGTGGTTATAATGTTCTAGGAAAATTTTGCCTATAAACTTCAAGCATAACTCAGACAAGATTATTTTGAATCAGATGGTTCAAAATAATAGAAAGCTGCATAAGACAAAATGATCTTCAAAGTTTAATTTGTGTCCTGACATTTACATGTCTTTGCTGTATCCATAGAAGATTGTTAGGATATGCAATAATTTGTTATGATGATACATAGATCATATACAATTATTTGCATAATGTAATATTTTTACTTGTCTGCTTAGAATTCTTCTGACATTTGCCAAAAGCTCTGTACAACTTCACATCAGCCTTGGAAGAGTGAACTGGTGCTCATCACTTCCCAGTTCACAAAAAAATGCACACACTTTAATTTGAAATCCAGATGAAACTTCTCTAATGCCTGTGATTTTTTTTAAAAAGTGTTAAACCTTTGCTGATTGAAATATTTAACTCAGCAGTTTTACTGTTGCAATTTTATTTAGCAGGTCGGATGTGTTCATGTTCAAATATGCAATGCTGAAACTCTTATCTCACCGATGAAGTTTTGAAACTTAAAGTAATTGTCTTCATCTCTCTAGGAGTCCCTTGTGAGCTGTTTTCTCAGTATTGCAGATCAGGTGTTGCTGCCTTCCCTAACTCTCATGGACTCCAATGCATGCATGTCAGAAGAGCTTTGGGGAATGTTGAAAGCGTTTCCTTACCAGTACAGGTGAATATTTTGGAGAAGCCTTCATGTACATTTATTCCTTCCTCTGCATTCAAGTGGTGGTTGCTTTTAATAATTAAACCGACTGTTTTCAGGTATCGTTTGTATGGTCAGTGGAAAAATGAAACATACAATAGTCATCCTCTGCTGGTTAAAGTCAAAGCTCAGACAATTGATCGAGCGAAGTATATTATGAAGTAAGTTTTTTGAATTAAATCATTAATCTCCTAGAGAAAAACAAAGTTCAGAATTTTTTAATTGTCTTCTGTATTATTTATGAATGAGTTCAACTTGTTGAAGCTTCCATAATTCTAAATCAATAAATTATTGCTGAGCTTTCAAATGCATCATATCTGAATTTTTATTTGACATGCTAATTACCAGAATGTATGGTACAAACTGAAGTGCTTTATTGTTTTATGCCAAAATTATTTGAATTGATTTAATCTTTGGGCTTTCCAATGCACGTTTCGAGTTTGTAAAGACTCCTTTGAAAAGTAAAATCTTGTTTCTTTAGTTCTGCAAATATGGTTTGGTGGCAAAATCCGTTGATTGTGCATTTGTTCCTTGGTCATTGCATCAAGTGCATGTGAGACTTCATCTCTGCTCATGAATATTCATTGGTATAATTTAATGACTATCATCTTATACTGGTCCAAGATGCATTTATCTTTTACAAATGAATATAACAAAATCATTGCAGGTCTGAATGCAATTTGGAGAATACATTAATAATTTGCATGTGTACCTGATTGGTGAAGAAGTTGTTTGGCTTCATCAGTTAGGCCATTGAATTAGTTGGGACATCATGTACAGCTGTTCACAACGTTGGTGAGTCTCCACTTGGGTGTATTATGTGCATTTCTGGTTGCCCAATTATTGGAAGGATGTCATTAAGTTGGAAGGGGTGCAGAAAAGTTGAAGATAATAATGGGACTGGAGGGCTCGAGTTAATGGGAAAGAACATAAGCTGTATCTGAGCTATCATGGGAAGCTGTAGAGATGGATAAGATTAAAATGTTTGAAATACATTTTGACAGGTGGAGTTCAGAGGAATATGGCACAAAAATAGGCAAAGGGTATTTGCTTAGGTGGACAACTAGATTGAGATGGATAAATTGAACCACAAGGTCTGTTTTGGTTATGTAAAACTCCACAACTGACTTTAAACCCATGTTTTCTCCCATTAAGAAGAATAAGTGTAGTTGGCATCTGGGAGTGCCCCCTGCATGATAGGCTTCAAATCACTTGGCATTCAGATGCAGAAATAAAATAGGATCCTTCCTTTGTCATGAGAGGCAAAGCCTATCCAATAGAACAGAGGGAATAATTAACCAAGATGGCCGTGAACCTTGTATTGTCTATGATACCCAAATACAACAAAAAAAATTGTAATATAAATATTCTTCAATAATAGTTGGCCTGAAGTTTCAAAATTAACATGAAAAAACAATGGATCCTCAGCAAGTTGAGGATAATGAAGTATTTAACATTTCAGAGTCATTGTTTTCATCAGAACAGAGTAGATTCTCAGATGGAGGAAAACCTTAAAGGGAGAATTTGTAATAAAGTGGAAGGGAGGAGAATTTGTATTACTCTGGTCAATTTCTTGTGCTTTTATTTTTATAACAAATTTGACCAGATAACTATAAGTACGGTCCTGAGCTATCTGCAACTTTTGTTTATGTCTGAATTTGATCTGCTGCCAAAGAGCTGTTTAGCATAGAAACGGGCCCCTCAGCCCAATTCGTCATTGTTGATCAGGTTGCCTATCTGAGCCAGTCCCATTTGGCTGCATTTGACCCATTTGCCTCTATCCATGTACCTATCCCAATGCCTTTTCAATGTTGCATTATGCCACTCTCTGCAGTTAATTCTAGCTGCTTGTTCCTTCTCTGCACCACCTTTGTGAGCAGATGTTGCTTTTTGGGTCCTTTATTAAATCTTACTCTTCTCACTTTTAACCTGTGCCCTCTAGTTTGAGGTTCCTCAACTGTGAGGGCAGAAGGCCAGAAATGATCATATTATCTCTGCGTCACCTGATTTTATATATTTTGATAAACTCGCTCCTTAGCTTCCTGCACTCAAGAAAAAAATAGCCTTGCCTATCTTGGTTCAGCTTCAACTGAAATACAGGCAGCCCCTTGAGGAGGTGGGCATGGGAACAGGGCAGGTGAATCATAAAATCATAATGGCAGTAAACACAGGCTGAGGTTTTGGATCCCAGAGGAACACTCTTCAATTCTCCTTGAAAATTCTCCATTCCCAGTTACATGCTCGTGAATCTTTTTTGCACCCGTTCCAATTTAATGACATCCTTCCAGTGATGCCATCCAGAACTGCACACAATTTTTCATATGTGGACTTGCCAACATCTTGTACAGCTGTAATGTATCTGTACTCGATGTCTGCAAATTCTACTTGAGCTGAAGGAAAAGAACCTAATCTTCTAATGAGCGTCATAGCAGCTCTCTGGGTTGAACAATTTCATAGAATAAACATTTCCAAAAATTTCAATCATGGTCTATGCTATGGAATACCTACCATATTTGTTCCAAATTTGTTTGGTAATTTAAGATACTCACTCCGTCCTCGTATCCCTTAAGAATTAATTGACTTTCACAATCAAAACTCATTTCATCTCTTGTTTTCAAGTTGTTCTTAGGCATCACTTTTTTTCTCAAATCCACTTGGTCTATCTCTAGCAGCACTCTCCCTTTCCTGTCTCTCACTCCATCTTGGGAAACAAACTCTCGATAGACAGCTTCTACAAATCCACCAACTCCCACAGCTACCTCAACTAAAACTCTTCCCTCCCTATCCCCTTTATCTCAATTCCTCCATCTCTTTTGCATCTGCACCCAGGATGAGAAGTTCCATGCCAGAGTATCAGATGTCCTCCTCCAAACAACATGGCTTTCCCTCTACCACCATCAACTTGGCATTCACCTACATAGCCTCCATTACTCACACATCTGCCCTGGGCCCCTATGCCCCCACGAGCAACAAGGACAGAATTCTTCCTCCTCACCTACCACCCCACCAGCCTCCACATTCAACGCATATTCCCCTCTCCGCCTTCCGCAGGGACCACTCCCTCCTTAACTATCTAACTTTTCCTTAAAATTGAGCCCATATCTACCACTTTGGCTGGAAGCTCATTCACTTTCCCACCACCCTCTGAGTGAAGAAATTCCCCCAAGCTTTTTTCCCCTTTAATCTCAATCCATGTCCTTTTGTTTGAATCTCCTCCACTCTCAATGGAAAAAGCCTATCTGCATTTACTCTTTCTGTCCCACGCATAATTTTAAATGCCTCTATCAAATCACCCTCAATCTTCTGCTCTCCAGGGAATAAAGTATTACACTGTTTAACCTTTCCCAGTACTCAAACCCGAAAACCCAGACAACATTTTTGTAAATCTTCTCTGCACTCTCTCTATTGATATCCTTCCAATAATTCAGTGATCAAAATTGCACACAATATTCCAAATTTGGCCTAATCAATGCCTTAGACAGCTTCAACATGATATCCCAACTCCTGTACTCAATATTCTGATTAATGAAGGCCAACGTACCAAAAGCTTTCTTCACCACCCTATCTACATGTGACTCTACTTTCAGGGAATTATGTACCAGAATTCTTAAATCCCTATGTTCTACTTCACTCCTCATTTGTCTACTAATTAACATGTCGAACCTTTGCTGATCAGTCCTCCCAAAATGTAACACTTCACACTTATCAGTATTCAGTGTATCTGCCATCTTCTGCCACTCTTCTAACTGATTCCAACTGGACATTGAGGAAGATTTGAAAACCTTCCTCACTGTCCACAGCACTATTTGCATACTTACCAATCTATTTTACCACCCCATCGTCCAGATCATTAATATACATGACAAACAACAATGGATGCAGTACTGATCCCTGAGGCACTCCACTAGTCACCAGCCTCCAATTTGACAAATAGTTTTCCACCACTACTCCCTGGCATCTCCTATCCAACCATTGTTAAATCCATTTCACTACCTCAACATTAATGCCTAATGATTGAACCTTCCTAACTAACTTCTTATGTAGAACCTTGTCAAAGGCCTTATTAAAGTCCATATTGACAATGTCCACAGCCTGTCCTTGGTCAACCTTCTTAGTAACCCCCTCTCAAAATTCTATAAGATTTGTGAAATCTACTCACAAAACCATGTTGACTACTTCTAATCAGTTCCTGTCTATCCAAATATTCCATCTTGAAGAGCACTCTCCATAAATTTACCTACCACTGACATCAGACTCACAGGTCTATAATTACCAGATTTACTTTTATGAAGATATTTTGGCCTTCATAAATCAGAGTATTGAGTACTGGAGTTGGAATGTCATGTTGAAGTTGTGTAAGGCATTGGTAAGGCCAAATTTGGAATATTGTGTGCAGTTTTGGTTGCCAAGTTATAGGAAGGATATCAACAAAATAGAGAGAGTGCAGAGGAGATTTTCAAGAATGTTGCCTGGGTTTCAGGGTTTGAGTCACAGGGAAAAGTTAAACAGGCTAGGACTTTACTACCTAGAGTGTGGAAGATTGATGGGTGATTTGATAGAGGTATTGAGGGGCACAGATGAAGTCCATGTGGATAGGCTTTTTTCCATTGAGAGTGGGGGAGATTCATACAAGAGGACATGGATTGAGAATGAAGGAGGAAAAGTTTTGGGGAAACATGAAACTCAAAGGGTGGTGGGAATGTAGAATGAGCATCCGGCTAAAATGGTAGATGCAGGCTCGATTTTAAATTTTAAGGAAAAGTTAGATAGGAATATGGACGAGGTGGGTATGGAAGATTATGGGGTGGGTGCATGTCATTGGGAGTTGGTGGGAGAAGGTGCTTGGTGTAGACAAGAAGGGCTGAACTGGCCTGTTCCTGTGCTGTAATTGTTATATGGCTATATATAGATCCTTTCTATACAGTGGAACAACATGAGCTCCCTCCAATCCTCCGGCACTATTTCTACACCAACTTCCATCAAGGTCCTAGGGAATATCTTGTCAGAACCTAGAGATTTATCCACCTTTATTTTCTTTAAAATAGCCAGTACAGCCTCCTCATTAATCTGTATATTTTCCATGACCTCACTACTAGTTTTCCTTACTTCACCTGATTCTATATTCCTTTACTTAGTGAATACTGAAGAAAAGGAATCATTTAAAATTTCCCCCATCTCTTCTGACTCTGATCCTTAAGTGTCTCAATTTTAGCCCTTGCTATTCCTTTGCTTTGTTGAAACCTTGGATTTTTTTTAACCCTGCCTGTCAAAACAGCCTCATATGCCCACCTAACCTTTCTAATTTCTTTCTTAAGATTTTTTTTGCACTCTTTATATTCCTCAAGCACCTCATTTATTCCCTTCTGTCTATAGCTATTGTACATATCCCTCTTCCTCCCAATCAAATTCCCAATATTCCTTGAAAACCGAGGCTCCCTATATTTTCTGAACCCTTCCCAGAAAATAAATTATCCTAATTCACACCTTCCAAATCCTTTAGAAAACTTTCCTGAACACATTTGACAAACTCCAACCCATTCAGCCCTTTTACAATATGGGCGTCGCAATCAATGTGTGGAAAGTTAAAATCTCTTACAATCACCACTTTGTTTTACTACTCATATATGCTATCTTCTTCCAAGTTTGCTCCTCTAATTCAGTTAGGTGGAGGGGGGGGGGTGGGGTGGTGTATACCTGACTTTCCCATTCTTCACTTCCACCCAAATAGCCTCACTGGATGAGCCCTCCAATCTATTCTGCCATAGCACTGCTGTAATATTTTCTCTAACAAGCAATGCGATTCCTCCACCTTTTATCCCCCCGTTCTATCATGGCTAAAGCAATGGAATCTGGAAAATTTAACTGCCAATCATTGCCCCTCCTGCAACCAAGTTTCACTGATGGCTACAATATCATATTTCCATCTGTCAATCCATGCTCTAAGCTCATAAACCTTGCTTACCACGCTCCTTGAGAGAATGACCCCCACATTTACTCCTTTGATTATCGTCTACTTTTACTACACCCTCTCTCCTTTCAAATCTAGTTGTCCTTCTTCCTAATCTCCACCCCCCTGCCAAACTAGTTTAAACCCTCTCCAACCAATGTAGCAATCCTGCCTTCCAGGATATTGGACCCCCCCCCCCCCCCCTTCAGTTCAGGTGGTTTGTAGAGGCCAGATCTTCCCCAGATGAGTTCCCAATGATTCACAAATCTGAACCCCTGTCCTCTGCACCAACTCTTTAGCCACGCTGATATAGGATCAAATTAAATATCAACTCTGCCTCTAATTAACATGTTTGTTGACCATCAAAGTATTTCAGTTTGCTTATCTGCAAAGCTTCTTTAATCTGAGTTTTGATTTGGGGTTCAAGCATACATTTCTTTCTACCTGAGAATTACAAAGGGCTTTGGACCTGAAACATTAAATCTACTTTTTGATCCACCGATGCTGCTTGACCTGTTCAGTGATTCCAGCATTTTGTTTTTCTTCTTGGTTAAAGAGATTGTTGGGGTAAAAGCCATCCTTGAAACAGCCCAGCTATGATTTCCCTATTTTTAAATCAAGGGGGTGTGCTGAATGGTTTTGGTAACCATGCCAAGTGGGACCTCCTAATCTTTTTTGTAATCTTTTTGGAAGGTGAACACTTTTAGAAATGTTAATTTATCGAGAGAATGAGTTGTTTTTTTTTAAGTTGATGCTTTCCTTTTGAGAGCTTAAGACCTTTATCACGTTGTCTTGAAGCGAGAAGTACTTAAGCTTGTACAACACAACTTCGATTATCCAAAATCAGATTCTCTGAAATCCTCAGTTATCTGAATTAAAAAAAAAAAAAAAATTTGGCTAAATGAAGATATCCGAAATCCTCATTTATCTGAAATTTTTTAGAGCCGAACTGACCAGGGACATCAGGCTCCCAGCGCAGGTGGCAGACCTTGAGCTCCTGGTGCCAGACCTCGGACTACTGGGCAGGAGCGGGAACTTGATGGGGAGGTGTTGTTGATTGGTGGTGTCCAGCTCTTTTTTTTTTGGTGAGAATTAAGCCTTGCTTGCTATTGCTTAAACACTGTTACAACTGATTTGATATTGCTACTGGGCTGTTTTTTTTAAGTTCTCCGATTCGAAATGGGCCCGGTCCTGACCATTTAGAATAATTGGAGTTGTACTAATTTTATCAATATTAGTTTTTAAAAAAAAATTTTATTTTTCACACTATGAACCATACTGACCAAAATACACACAAATATTTCCCTCTTGAATATACACAGTGTCATTTTCTCCCCTTTTCCCCCCCTCCCTTCCCTCCCCACCCACTCAACATTCAACATATATGATACATTAAACCTATTAAACAATGTCATCACACAATGAAAATAAACAAGAAAATTGTGTCATCTACTTTTACACACTGGATCAGTTCATTTCATCTTCTTCTCCTTCTCTCATTTTAGGGGGTGGAGGTCCACGGTAGGTATAATGAAACTTGATGTCCAACACCTTGGGATGAGTTCTGGAGTTTTCATTCTTTTCACTGCATTCATTGGCAGTGTGATAGTCTCTTATTTTTTCAGTTCATTTTATTTGTGTGGGACTGTCCCTTTAAAAGAACAAATTTAACAACCTGTCTGCAGGATTTGAAGCATCTGATACCAGCAGCAAGCTTTGAACATCGTGTTACTTTTACTGGATACATTTGTTGAGTCAACATAGAAGTCCTGGAGAAGCTAGGTGAAAAGACCATGTGACCAGCTTCTTAAAAAGACAGTGCATTGTTTGTTCAGATCAGGAAGCCATTTTAAGGAGGCAGCACAAGAGTTTCAAGCTCTTCGACCTTCTTTGTGGGATTGAGAAACCCACTTGTGTGGTTATTGACAAATTTCCAGAGTTCCTCCTGTTAGTATAGATGGATGTGAGACCACTTCGACTGATCCACAAAAAAGGGTTTTAAAGGTGCAGAGGAAATACTGCACTCTGACCCATGAAAAGGGCTCTAATTGCAGAAGGCACTCATCTTGCCTTTGACAAGGTCCCACATGGAAGGTTAGTTAGGAAAGTTCAATCGTTCAGTGTGAATACAGAAGTAATAAGATGGATTCAACAGTGGCTGGATGGGAGATGCCAGAGAGTGGTGGTGGATAACGGTTTGTCGGGTTGGTGGCTAATGTTGTGCCTCAAGGATCTGTACTGAGTCCATTGTCATTTGTAATATACATTAATGATCTAGATGATGGGGTGGTAAATTGGATTAGTGAGTACGCAGATGGTACTCAGATGGTGTTGTGGATAGTGAGGAAAATTTTCAAATCTTGCAGTGAGATTGGGCAAGTTGGGGCTGAAAGTTGGCAAATGGAGTTTAATGCTGACAAGTGTGAGGTGCTACATTTTCATAAGACTAACCAAAATAGGACATACATGGTGAATGGTAGGGTATAAAAGAATGCAATTGAACAGAGAGATGTAGGAATAATGGTACACAGTTCCCTCAAAGTGGAATCTCAGGTGGGTAGGGTAATAAATAAGGCCTATTGAATGTTGGCCTTTATAAGTCAGAGCACAGAGTATAAGAGTTTGGAGGTAATGTTAAAATTGTACAAGGCATTGGTGAGGCCAAATTAAAATGGAGAGAGTGCAGAGAAGATTCACCAGAATGATACCTGGGTTTCAGCACCTAAGTTATAGAGAAAGATTAAACAAGTTAGGTCTTTATTCCTTGGAGGGTAAAAGGCTGAGGAGGGGATTTGATAGAGGGCGATAGAGTAGATATGGTAGACTTTTTTCATTGAGGATAGGGGAGATTCAAACAAGAGGACATGAGCTGAGAGTTAGGGGGCAAAGGTTTAGGTGGAACACAAGGAGAAGCTTCTTTACTCAGTGTTGTCTGGGTGCAATGAGTTTCTGGTGGAGGTGGTGGCGGTAGGTACAATATTATCTTTTCAGAAAAATTTGGATGTAAAAGTATGGAGGGTTATGGGCAGATTACAGATCAGTGGGACTAGGAGAGTATGTGTTTCGGCACGGACAAGAAGGGCCGTAATGACCTGTTTCCGTGCTATAATTGTTATATGGTTATATCTAAAAAGGACATTTCTCTGAAGCACCTCAACAAGGGAGTCATGAGTAATCAACATTGTCACTCTTTTTCCTGAAATCTGCATGATCTTGAAGACTGCATGTCTCACCATCCTAAGGCCTGTGTGTCTCATCCATTTTAAAGCCTGCTTGTTGCATCAAATTCAAACCCATGTGTCATCACTGAATTTCTGAAACTGAACTTTGAACTGCTTTCTGAGCATTGAGGCTTGAGCTGTAGTGCCTTTGGGTATTCCACACACATCAATATATTCGCACATAGTTAGAGTTTAAGTTAGATAATTGTGTACATTAGGTAAGTTAGCTAAATTAGACTAGGTGTTATTCAATTGTTGATAAAAAATTTAAAAAATATATTATTTTAAATATTACACTGTCTGGGCTAATTTTTTATCACTGCTGTCGTGTACGTAATAGCAGTGTATCACTTTTTGATGTTTTAAGACAATTTGACAACTTTTCATGAATTATAAAGGAGTAATTTCTTCGTTCATGGAAATCTCTTTCCTGTGAGACATTAGATGTGTTTCGTTTGATAGACTTGAAATTCACTGTAATTGCTGATAATCAATTTGAACATTCTGTACGAAACTGTAAAAATTGAAAGTTTTTCACTGTATATTCACTTCTCTTTGTTCTCTTATCCAGGCGCCTAACTAAGGAAAATGTTAAGCCTTCTGGAAGACAAATTGGCAAGTTGAGTCACAGTAATCCAACGATCCTTTTTGATTATGTACGTATTCATCTGCAGTGTCATCTGATTGGTGGAGATTGTGTCCAGCTTGGAATTGAAGTATCATGTTTACTATTGGGGAATCTAGCGTTTTAAATTAGAATAATATGACCTTTCACTGGGGAGAAAGTCTGCATGTTGTTAGATGAACTTTCTCTCGGTTTTAGAGACTTGATCAATCTGGTATGATCAGGCAAATGGAAACTAAATTTATCCTGAAATTAGTTGATGCAAGATAGTTTATATATGGCACTGATATGAAGTAACTTTTGTTCCTTATTGTTAATGTTTTATAACTTGACACTAATAATTTGTTACTTTGTGCAGAATGATCACTGACAATTTTGATATTTCAGAATTTAGTTTTGAACACATCTGCTAAATGCTGATCGTTGCATTTGATTTCGCTGAATTGCATTTCAAATCCATGAAATTTTTTAAATGCTATTTTAACATTAAGAATGACAAGCCAAAGCTTTTAAGTTTAATTCTTTATTATGTTGATTCAATTTCTATCTGCTTTACTAAACTTGGGCTTCTGTCAAAAATTAATTTAATGAACAGTGAAATTTGTGCCTTGCAAAAAAGAATGAAGCTCTTCAACCCTCAACAACTGCACTCAAAAGAAAATTACCAAAATTTAGTTGAGCTGCAGTTTTCAGATAATGGTAGCATTGCACACAGACTGAGCCTCAAGCCATTGTTGACACTTTTACTGAGGTTTCAATTTCAAATCGACAAGACTATTCTGACCTGCTGTCTCACATGGACTAAAAAAAAAAGCATTATGGCAAGATCCTTGAAAATGTGGACCACTTCCCATTAATCGGGGACCAACTCTCTGCAAAGTCAGACAATAATGGAGTTTATTGTTGGCTTCTATGTACTTTACAATCTTTGCTCAGTTAAAGATGATTGGTATTTGAAGATCTCTGAACTGGCACTAAACTTAGCAGCTGTCCTTGCCCTCCTCTGTCCTTCAGAAATATGGACAATTTACAGAAGATATACCAAGGCACTGGAAAAACATGATTAGCACTGTCTTTGCAAAATTTCCCAAATTCACTGAAAAGAGAGAACTAAAGAACATTCCAATTGTTATTATGGGCAGGCCATGTTCTTTGCAAACCTAACATCTGGCTTTAGAAGTATGCAGTTTTTTTTTATTGGCTCTATAATGGGAAGATATTATCAAGCAGCTCTGAGAAAGAGTCTAAACCTCCTTGAATAAATGCAATTTTCCATTAACAAGTGGCAGGAGGAGCACACCTCAAACCCACCTCATTGTGGACCTGCTGTATATTTTTTGTAAGAGATTGATCAATGTTCTTGCATTGGCCTCATTTGTCCTGCCAAACCTGTGAAAGTGCGATGAAAGCAAGCCCTCTTCAGTCTTGAGGGACTACATAAGGAGAAAGCTTTCACTTCATGAATTCCTGAAATATTTCAGAATTTAGTGTGAAACTCACCAATCGGATCAATGTCTCAATTTGACTTGTTATTTGGATTATGGGTGCCTGTATTCCAATTGGGATGGTCTTCAAAAATATTTGAACACAGTCTTTATAGATGTTTTTATTGCAGTTATGAAATAAATAAAAATACATAATTGACTGAAGTACATGAAGACCAGTAAATGCATACTTTTTCCTATGTCTATACAAATCACTTGAGTTTGCCTTTGGACAGGATGCACACAAATCCACAATTCATCTTCCTTCATATTACTTGTACATTAATACAACTGTAATACAGCTATTTATTTAACAAGCATTTCTTCGTTTGAAGTCATGGTTGCTAAATGCCCAAATGTGCAAAGAAGAAAAGAGAACCTTGTTTGAAATAAGTAATTGATAATATGTTCTGGAAAATATGAAGAATTCATTTTTTGTTCACTTTTTTTTTATATATAGATTTTATCACAGATCCAGAAGTATGACAACCTAATTATTCCTGTTGTGGATTCTTTAAAATACCTCACTTCCTTGAACTATGATATCTTGGCTTGTATCCTTTATAAACGGCTGAAAATAATGATTTGCTGTCAGTGATAAATTGGAGGTTTATATAATAAATTGATTTGTCCATAAAAGAGAGGCTGAAATTCTATTTCAGAAATTGAATTCACAGATTTTGTTTCATTTGTCCCTGAGAGCTATGAAAGAAGTTTTTCTTGGGTTAAATAATCAATTTCAGTTTCTTTTCCCTGCATATATTAAATACATTTGTTGTTCCACCTTTTGAGAGTTTTAATTAAGCAGGTTTCATTGGATTTATTATTTTTGTACTTTGCATATTTGGAGGTTTCCCTTTTCTATTCTCAAGAGCGCAACTCATCCATTTTGCTTAGTTAAGCATCTTTAAATTGTAATGTTCAAGGTTTCCACCTTCAAAATTTAACACAATCAAACCAAATCTTATTTTAATGTTACTTTCAAGTGAAGCAGCGATAAGAAGAACAAGATTATAATTTTTGATAAAATCCAGAGAATCTCGCCTGATTGACATTGCTGGTTATGTAAATTGGAAGACTCATTCCTGTGTGCAACAGCAAGTAAAGTAGGTGTGCAGATTTTAACCTGAATTAACAGTTAATTAAAACTAAGCCAGTTCTGCAGGGAACTTTAGTATCTTGTCACCACTTGCATTGATGCAATTTAATTAAATTCAATGGGATGGGCTAAGCAAAAGAAGTTTGATTTTGTTATGATAATGTAACCTGTTTAGGGATAATTTGGGCTGCAAGAGAAACTGCAATGTAATGCATTAGGTTAAATGAAATACAATAACACCCCTGGTATCTGGTGGCTCTGGGGTTTGGGAGATCCCGGGTAAGTGTATTTACTGGTTGCTTGATACTTTTACAATAGCTAACTCATGTCTACCTGCATTAAGAATAAACAGTTTAAAAGATAAAATATACTATGCTGTACTAACACTGAACAAACTTCACTTGCATGAATGTATAAACCTTAAAGCACTTTATTTTCACTTACATTCTTTGAAAACATTTAACCGTTGCTGCCTCTACAGGTTCCCCCTCCACAGAGCCACCTGAAAGACAAACCATAACATTATAGATAATTAACCCCCTCCCCAAGTTTACAGACAAAGCCTCTGACTGGGGGACTCTTACTAAGCAGGAATAAGGAGACACTTTAAGAGAGTCACTCCAAAAGTGAGCGTCCTGGACAATGCTATTGCTGTTTCACATAACTTTAGTCAAACAGCTCCTCCAAGCAAAGTACAAACCAAGGTACTCCACTGGCTGAATATTTGTTCCCATCTTATCCAAAGTTTGTGTTACTTCGGAGAGCATTTACTTTTACAATTTTAAACTTGCATATTTATTACCTATTGCTTTATTCTGATTTATTTTAATTTTTTTAATTTAGTTTCCTCTTTTTATGCCAGTTGCTTGAATTCCAGCTACCAGGAATACCACTGTATAACCACTTAGCATTTTATGATTTTTTAAAAAAAATCAAGGATATTTACAAGTAGAAAACATTAAAAATAAAAAAAGAAAGTAGAGCAGTAATTTGACAATACACAATTATGTTTACAGTACTATTAAATGAACTGTTTTCTAACCTTGAAATTTAATTTTACTCACCTTTTTAAATAATTTTCTGTCTTTAATGTAGAGTTAATTGACATTTTTTGTCACCTTGAGGTTGACACTTTCTGTTGTCTGTCTTTGAAATTATAATTAAATGGGGTAGCCATTGGTGTTGGAGCATCTTTTTAAAAATTGTCGTGGGAGGGCACGTGAAAAATTAGTCATGAGATTTTAGGGTGGAGAATTTTTTTTTTGTGGGTCAAACACCAGATTCTATAAATTACTGATTCATTTCAAGTTTACAGTTTTCATTTAACCAGTGAAAAGATTGCATTATCGAAGCCCTCGCTAATCCTGAAAAAGAGAGGATGAAGCATGATGACACCACTATCTCAACCTGGTTGCAAAGTCAGTAGGATCTTTATGTTTTGTAACTATAGATATGGTATCACCTTTTGAAATATGCATTTTCCAAAAGTTTTAGATGATGTCTGGTCAGCCTAATACTCAGTAAACAGTTTTGGGTTTAAAATGCACAAAATGTGTTGTATTTGTTTGTGAAGAAAGAACTGATAATTGACTATATTTTGGCATACAAGTTGACTGGCGGATAGGTTGATTTCCCCCCCCCCCCATTTTTTTTTAATGGTAATCTGGCATATGTTTGCACCCATTTTTGGGTTGTCCGGGCTTCCCAGGATCAACTCAATTTTTTTTTTATACACCCCAATCCCAAGTAACAAAGCCATAAATTAAGTAAGTTAAAAAAATAACCTCCGCCTACCGGGCAGGAGCAGCGATGGCCCACAGACCCGGAGTGGCGACATTGTGCTCCTGGCGGGAGTAAGAACCTTGGCCTACCAGGCAGGAATGGCAGCAGTGATATCAGGGTCCCAGGTAGCAGTGGTTATGGCGCCGCCCTGCAATGGGTAGATGTCGGGAAGCAGCAGCACCAGTGGTGGGGAGGTGCTTCCAACATTGATTTATGAGCCAAATCGACATCAATCAGGTTTTATTGGTGAATTTAAGGTCTCAAAAGTATATCTTGCATATAAGTGGACCCCAATTTTTTAGTGATTTTTGAGGGTTTTACGACGGGACTTGCGCTGAAATATACAGTAGATATTAGTAAAATTACTATTAATGCCTGTGTAGCTTCAGATCTAATTAAAGTGAGACCATTGATTTATCTCTATTCTTGTGGTACTGTGTGCGGTGTGGAAGTAAATGGGAAGGATGAAAATACAGTATTTAATGTTAAAAGCGAGTGAGGTAATGATCAGTGTTCAACGAATAAATGTCAAATTTAATTTTTTTGTATTTTCAATGATTAGTGGACCTGATTTGCTTAACAAAATGGAGTGAAATACGAAACTCTGCAGATGCTGTGATTGTGGTTTTTAAAAAAAAAAACAAATACTGGAGGAACTCAGTGGATCTCACAGCATCCAGAGGAACTAAAGAAAGAGAACCAACGTTTCTAGCTTTAGACCTTGGCCAAGGTACGAACAAAAAGCAGACAGGCGCCGGTATAAAAAAAGGTTGGCAGAAGAAGAGCATGGATCCCTCCTATTGCGGCAGCCGCTCCACAGAATGGGAGATTGCTTTGCTGAGCACTTCAGTCTGTCCATCACAATCACAGGATTTCCCAGTGGCAACCTATTTCAGTTCCCTGCTACATTCCCATGCCCACATTTCTGTCCATGGTCTCATGCACTGCCAGCCTGTGACCACAAGCAAATTGGAGGAACAAAACCTCCTGCTCGATTATGGTCACCCAACAGATGGCATTGACATTGATTTTGGTATTCAGGACCCGCTAGTACCTTGATGAAGCGCTCCAGCTCGAAACTCTGGTCATCTATCTTTGCCTCCTGTGGATGCTGCAAGATCTGCTGAGTTCCTACAGCAATTTTGTGTTTTCACTCGACAAAATGTTTTGTTTTGATATCTTCTTGAAACTGGAGTTTCTATTTTCTAAACAGGTCTTGCAAGTTTTTGTGGTGCAATATTCAGAAAATATCCAATAGAACTTACAGGTCTTCTGCAGTATGTTGCAAATCAGCTGAAGGCTGGGAAAAGGTATGGTTTTATTTGTTTAGGGGCTTCAGTTGTTTACTAACTCGCAACTGTGTTTTTTGAGCAAACAAATCCATATATTCAGTGTCTTGCTGTGGAGTCTGTATGAAAATATTCCATTGGACTTTTTGGAAAAAGATGTTCTATTTGGACTTGTTTTGTTGCAGTATGCAGTTATAATCAGTGCAATTAATTTCAGTGGGAATAAATGACTTCGAAATGCAGATCTACTGCTTTTATTTTACTGGATCATTGATTTTTGGTTTATTATATATGATCAATGTAGTTTTGATCTGCTAATCCTGAAAGAAGTGGTACAGAAAATGGCTGGCATTGAAATTACAGAGGAAATGACAACTGAGCAATTGGAAGCCATGACTGGTGGAGAGCAGTTGAAAGCAGAGGCAAGTCATTTTTAATTTCTTAGTGCTGAAGGGATTAATTGGTCATGCAAAGAGGAACTAGATACATTTTTGAGGGATAGGCTTCGAGGGTTATTGAAAAGTGGTGGGGTAAAAGAAAGTGTTGAAGATTGTTTGCTTTAAATGGTGAAGCAGGCTTGCGGGCCAGGTGGCATTCCATTTTCCTGTGGTTTTTCTTTTGCGGACATTTTTGCCAGAAGAGGCATTTATTTTTTATTTTATTGTGTTGTTTACAGGGTGGATACTTTGGGCAAATTCGAAATACCAAGAAATCATCCCAGCGACTAAAAGATGCACTACTTGACCATGACCTGGCGCTTCCCCTTTGTCTACTTATGGCTCAACAAAGGAATGGTGTTATCTTCCAGGAGAGTGGTGAGAAACATCTCAAATTGGTTGGAAAATTGTATGATCAGGTAAGAATTAAAACATGAAATTAATGTGTTTATGAACACTCCTGCATCATATTTTTTTTCTGTAGTTTATAAAGCCTATTTTAGGAATTTAATATTTCAGGCTTGTTGATTATTTTTTGTGGAATATCATATTTTGACAGAGTCCAGCTGTTAAAAATGATAATACACACAAGAACTGCTCTTGCTTCACCATGCTGTAGTTCAAATGTGTTAAATACAGCAATTGAACACCTGCAAATGTGGTTTGCACTTTACAAACTTGCAATTACTCCTGAGGACCGTTACTGCTTGCAACCACCATTATCTGTAAGATCTCCTTTCAAGTTGTATTTAATCCCAACTTGTGTTTTTTCTTGTAATCTAATTTAATACTCTGGGAGCACTTGCACTTTTTGCATTAAGCTTTCCAGCAAGTTTGCTCTTCACTTCCTTATCAGTTCTCAAGCCAACAATTCAGAGCAGAAAAAGGAACCTGATTCATCAATGTTTACATTGTTGCTGACTGCAGGAGAGTAACTTGTGTGTTCACGTCATTCTCCGTTTGTGTTTGTCTTGCGGTTCAGTTTCAGGATTATTTCACATTTTTATGTTGTATCAAATAGCAAAATGAACTAAGATTAAACATTTTATCAGTCACATTACAGCAAACAGATTGTACTTGTTTGTGGCAGTTCCATTAGTATATCTGCTTAAATGCTGAGAACATTTCAACTCTCAGCTGCAAATTCACCTTTTTCAAAACTAAGCATCTAAAAACTCTTCTATGCAGTCAATGTGAAGAGCTAATGAAATGAACTTACAGACTAGGTATTTTTCTTTCAAAACCTGGGGGCAGCTTGTTGCATTATGTGAGAACAGCTGTCTGAACCCTCTATGTGCTATTTCATCTATCATGATCTTCCATCTGCAAACAGTATGCACAGGTACAGAGTAGGTCTCTTGCAGTTGGCACGATGATAAGCAGAGTCGCCTCAGCATCAAGATGCAGTTACAGGCTTGTCTGCTGGCAGGTTGGTGTGGATTGTGTCGACCAACCCCTATGACCTGTATTTGTCAACCATTGGACTTAATCTGATGCACAAAGGTGAGGGAAAAGTCAGAAGTACATTGAGGTTGTGTTAAAGGTTGAGGTTCAATTTTTATCTTACTCTTGTATTGATTTGGTCATTTTCCCAAAAATGCATACAATTGTCATTTACGGCGTTTGAAACAGAATTGTTCAGGAAGCAGCAGAACTTCTGACTTGGTTAATAAGCTTCATGGGTGTTGTTTTAGATAATATGTGTCCTTTCAAAATTTTAGTTATTACTGTGGTTTAAGGAAAAAAAATCTGCATCAGTTTGGTCTGCTGCCTTTTCTAGCTTTTCATGCTCTGTTGTTTTAGAATAGCCTTTTACTGTGGCTTCTTTTTTACAGACATTATACCGTTTCATTTCAGACTCGCTGCAGCAAGAATACCTGCTGGTTTTGTCTTTAGTCAGGCTATAGGTTCTCCAATTCTCTTCTAAGCTGGTTTTGAGATGTATGGAATCATATGAAGATAATTTGTTCAGCCTGAAGTTGAGCACATTTAAGTTTATTATAGATTAATCAACTCCAGCTTTGTTGAACCTTAAATCAGGCCTCACTTGGAAAACTGTATGCAGTTCTGTTCACCCTGTTACAGGAAGGATGTGGAGACTTTGGAAAGGGTGAAAAAAGAGGTTTGACAGGATGTTTCTTGGTTTAGAAAGTATGAGTTGTGGGAAGAAATTGGATAAGCTTGAGTTGCTTTCTTTGGAGGAGGCTGAGGGGTGACTTGACAAGCTTCAAAAAATTCTGAGAGGCATTGATGGGGTGGACAGTCAGAATTTTCTCCCTGGGGTAAAAATATCGCAGACGATAGGACAGGTATTGAAGGTGATGGGAAGGAATTTTAAAAGAGATGTGCAGGGCATACTGTATATTGCGCACAGAGGTAGGTACCTGGAATGGGTGATGAGAGGTCGTGGTGGAAGCAGATACAATAGCATTTAAGAGGCTTCTAAATGGGCACATGCATACTGGAGGAAATGGAGGGATAACTTTCAAATGCAAGTAGCCGAGTTTTAGTTTGATTTGTATATCATATTTGGCACAGGCAAGTGGGCCAAAGGGCCGGTTCAATGTTCGAAGAAACAATTTTTTTCGGATGAAGACGTTCAATTCTGTTCCCTGTTAATATGTCACATTTTCTGCAAAATGATGAATTGCAAAGAGGACTTTTCCTCCAAATCTATGCAAGCTTCACTCATATCATTCTGATATTGGTTTCTTTTTCAACTGTTGGTTAAGTAAATACACTGCTTGCATCTTGAGGCGAATGCACATTTTGAGATCAAACTAAGATTAACAGTGGTTTTATTAACAGCCAAATAAAGTGTTTGGAATATCTGTTATTTTTCATTAAGATGCTCTGTCCTTGCCACTCAAGATTCAAATGATCCATTCTCACAGCTTAATTGTGATGAAAATTTGCTGATCTTTTTCCTCTCCTCAACCACCATCACGAAATTCCCCATTATACTGTCACAAATTATCATAGTGTGCCCTTGTGGATCTGAAAGAACTTCGTACTGTGTCTTCTGATTGAAATTTTGAAATGTATGGCTCAGTATGTTTATATTTCTTGTTCACATATCATGAACTTTTATAGTAACTAATTGATTTGCTGTTTTATCATTCTATCAACATTTAAGCTCCTATGTCAAAGAGATTGGTCATTTGCAACCTCATTCTCAGCTGGCGTCACTCAGAAGAATACAGTCATCAAAACCATGGCATAAATTGTAAATTTGTGCTTTTTTTTCAAATTATTCAGCGTACTTGTCAGAATTTAGAGATAAATTCCATCCATGATTTTATTCTATGATTAAGACTGGAGTAAACTACACTAATACACTAAACAGTTCTCATTTGAACTACACAAAGGAGTCTGGAAAAACAATCATCTGAAGAAACATACAAAGATCAGCGTGTACAGAGCCGTTGTCATACCCACGCTCCTCTTTGGCTCTGAATCATGGGTCCTCTACCGGCATCACCTACGGCTCCTAGAACGCTTCCACCAGCGCTGTCTCCGCTCCATCCTCAACATTCATTGGAATGACTTCATCACCAACATCGAAGTACTCGAGCTGGCAGAATCCGCAAGCATCGAATCCACTCTGCTGAAGACCCAACTGCGCTGGGTGGGTCACGTCTCCAGAATGGAGAACCATCACCTTCCCAAGATTGTGTTATATGGCGAGCTCGCCACTGGCCACCGAGACAGAGGTGCACCAAAGAAAAGGTACAAGGACTGCTTAAAGAAATCTCTTGGTGCCTGCCACATTGACCACTGCCAGTGGGCTGATCTCGCCTCCAACCGTGCATCTTGGCGCCTCACAGTTCGGCGGGCTGCAACCTCCTTTGAAGAAGACCGCAGAGCCCACCTCACTGACAAAAGGCAAAGGAGGAAAAACCCAACACCCAACCCCCACCAACCAATTTTCCCTTGCAACCGTGCCTGCCTGTCCCGCATCGGACTTGTCAGTCACCAACGAGCCTGCAGCAGACGTGGACATACCCCTCTATAAATCTTCGTCCGCGAAGCCAAGCCAAAGAAGACTGAAGTAGATTTGGAAAGTTTTTATTTCTGGTGTAAGCATATTAAACTTTAATTTTTATTCCTGAACATAGACCTCTGCACAATTCCTCCTCTTGGCATACATGTAACGTAATGCTGCAGTTCATCATTTAATCACAAATTTCATTCTCCTGAGAGACTTATCTTGTTAGCTCAAAGAACAGTCATTTTTCTAGTGCTGTACTGTGTAGATAGCTTTTTTGTTCCAGGTTGTTTTTACTGCTGAAAGCAGATTGATCAGTGATGGATGTGACACTGCCAAATTAATATTTTTATTTCTTTGTTTTGTTTGTTCATTCAGATGTACAAAATAAGAAGCAACACTGGCTGCTTGTAAACATAATTTTAAGATCAAATTAAATTACCCTATTTGCTTTTGCAGTGCCATGATACACTGGTGCAGTTTGGAGGATTTTTAGCTTCAAATCTAAGTACAGAAGATTACATCAAACGAGTGCCTTCAATTGATGTTCTTTGCAATCAGTTTCACACACCTCATGATGCTGCATTTTTCTTGTCACGTCCGATGTACGCACATCACATCTCGGTAGGTATGCAGTTTTATTTGGCAGCCAGATTTTTTTTCTGCAAGTATTGAATTCTAGAATTTTAATATTGAGAGTTTATTAGAATATTTCACAGATAGGAAGGTTTTAAATATGGCAACTTCCATCAATCAACTTGGTGAAAGTAAAATTCTTATCGAACTTTCTAATCAACATTAAATCATGCAGTTCTTTCCAAATTGAGGTATTTACTTCTAGCCAGAGAATATAATCAAGATGATTATATTCTTGCAGTATGTTGGAAATTGAACTTATTAAGGTATCAAATGTAAATGCAACCCTGATTATGACAAACAATTTGACCAATGATATATCACTCTTGAAAATCTTAATACTTTGACTTCACTCTTTCATTTTGTTTGTGACAATTGGCAGACAGAATATAATCTAAAGTATATGTACAAACGAGGAGCTTCATTTGCCTATCAGAAACTGATAGCATTACAACCCAATTCTCATCGTCCCTGATGTTGAAATCAAATTCTGCCAAATTATCAGTTGATTAACAAACATTTTTCTGTTTTTCAAATTAATCTTGCAGCCTACCTCAGCTTTTTTTTGTGTATAGTTTTACTTTATCCTTCTTACAAATTAAGATATAAACCATTTATGTTCGAGATATGTTTGGAGCAGCACCAATAGCATCGCAGTTAGCATCACGCTGTACAACGCCAGCAATTGGGACTGGGACTGGGACTCCTCCACTGTCTGTGTGCTCTTTCTGTGTCTATGCAGTTTTTCCCTGAGGGCTCTGGTTTCCTCCCACCCTTCAAAACGTTTTGAGTGTTGTAGGTCAATTGGGTGGCACAGGCTGGTAGGCCTAAAGGGCCCTGTTACTGTGCTGTATTTATAAATTTGAAATTTAAATTTAGGCATAATTGATAAAAGATGAGCTGTGGACTAAAATGTTTATTTGGTCTTTCAGTATGTTTTTGTGAGGGAAGAGTGTCCTGGAAGAAATTTTATTTCCTGTTACTTTAAATATCAGCAAAAATCAGAATTTTTGACTGCTGTCTGCCCAATTCTGCTCATTATTTTTTTTTTGCTTAAAACCTGAAGGCATGTTTGATATTCAAAGCTGCGGTATTTTAGTAATATACAAAAAAAGGGGAATGACAGGACACTGCTGGCCACATGACTTGCACTGAATCAAGTTGAAATGGTTACAGTTTGCCTTAACTTCTTTGGTTGCTCCCATTACATTAGAGGTGATGTGAAGATTTCTTTTCATGTAGGCAATGGTTGTAAGTGGTGGAGGCAAGTAGATTCTAAACATTTAGAGGTATTCATAAAGCTCTTAAATTGCATTGACAACATTTTGTGGTTGGTGCTGGTCAATGAGATGAGCATAAATATATAATGATCATCCTGCACAAGGATGGAATATTTTTCAGGATCCATTTTTGAGAAAGAAAACTTGGACAGACTTGAGAAGAGTGAATAATTTACAACAGTGGCATTGGAGCCAGGAAAGTTGCGTTGTTAACATTTTCATTTGGCCACGTTCAAAAAAAAAACTCAGCTTTGGAGCTGTGGAAAAATTTAAAATTTGTTGTGAAGTAATTTTTGTTGGAGAAAAATGTTATTGTGCATTTTGGCTTTGCACTAATGAAGAAAAAGAAATTGGAAAGAAAATTTGAGAAAAATGTGGTGTTTAAAGACAAAAGCTGTTAATTGTGAAACTGCAGCCTTTACATTTTTCTGTGATGCTTAAGGAGGAATTAAATACATAATTTTACATGATGGGACATGTAAAATCAACCATCTCTGAAGATTGTATGCTTTAAAAATACAAATAAATTGGCCTCTAATATCTTTTGTTTCAAGTTTAGTTAATTTTGAGTCTTTGTTTAATATGATTAATTTATTTGGTTTACAGGAAGGATCCCTTTTGTCTACTTTTATGATTCTTAGATAGTGTTATCAAGAGGTTTGCTATTGTTTTGCTGACATTGAATTTCCCTCTACCAGGCGTTGAATTTTACCCCCCTTGTGTCCTCTTTCTGAAATATTGATCAAAGCAGTCTGAATATTTTGAGCTGGTTGTTTGTCGGGGGTGTGGCGGGGAGGGAAATGTGGTGGGAGGAGTGGTGTGGAGATGGAGAGAGACTGATGTGCAGAAGGATTGAGCTGCCTTTATGCATTATGGTCAAGAGTCAAATATAGAGGAACACGCAGTGATTGGTCAGTTTTTTTTCTCTGTGGAAATGTCTTTCTCAAAGGTTGATGGAAGTAGTGTTGATGATTCTTTTAATAAGTCAAGGGCAGGTATGTGCTTTAAAAGGGACTGAAAAAATTACCACAGAGAGGAGGTGTCAAGTTCAGATTATGATCAGATCAGCTGTGGTAATCTTGAATGACTGAATAGAGACTGACAAGAGTACTCCTCCGTTCATTTGTATTTAACTTGTCGCTCATTAAATATTTTTGATTTAATTTAGACATACGACAGGCCATTTCAGCTCACAAGCCCATGCTGCCCAATTAATCTACGGTCCCCAATATGTTTTTGAACAGTGGGAGGAAACCCACGCAGACCCAGGGAGAATGTACAAACTTACAGGCAGAACAGGATTTGAACCCCGGTTTCTGCCACTGTAACAGCATTGCGCGAACTGTGCCACTGTATAAATATGAGGAAGGAGCCATCAAGTGGCATTCACATGGTTCGCAGTAGTAATGGATAAGCGAAAAAGGCAAAATGTTGTGACAATAATTGTATTCTATTAATAGTTTAGAGTTAACAAAATATATTTGTACTTTCTCTAGTCCAAATATGATGAATTGAAGAAAGCTGAAAAAGGAAACAAGCAACAACAAAAAGTTCACAAATATATCAATGCATGCGAATTGGTCATGGCACCTGTGCATGATGCTGTGGTTTCACTTCACCCTGCCAAAGTGTGGGATGATATCAGCCCTCAGTTCTATGCCACATTTTGGTCTCTCTCTATGTATGACCTTGCTGTCCCCAATCCTAGTTATGACCGTGAAGTCAACAAATTGAAGATCCAAATGAAAGCTATTGATGACAATCAAGAAATGGTAAGCCTTCAGAAGTCCATCCTTTTTTGAAGTGGCCACCTTGTATTTTCATACCCTTTCCATGGCTTGAAAGTGTTGCTCCTGTGTTGCATTGTTCCTGTGGCTGTCTTTGTACAATTTACAAGCAAAATGTTGAATATAACCATTGTAATTGATTATTACGATGACGAGCTTGCTTCTGAATTTAATTTGCATATCAGCAATGAGATGCGCTACTTCAATTGTATTCTTGAAATAGTTGTTTCTGTTAGAAACTTGGGGAGATTTTACTGTGTAAATGTGGAAACTGTAAAGTTGTTCAATAAAATATTTCGGTTTTTGAAGTACTTGTGTTAAGTAAATTTAAGGGGCAAGTTATTTTGAAAAAAAAATATTCATCTTTTTGTTGCACGATAGCATTAACTCTTGATCTATTTTTACTTGACAAGCCCCTAAATAAAAAGAAGAAAGAAAAAGAACGTTGCACTGCATTACAAGATAAGCTGCAGGAAGAAGAAAAGAAGCAGATGGAGCATGCTCATAGAGTTCTGCAGAGATTAAAATTGGAAAAAGATAACTGGTTACTTGCTAGTGAGTGGGAACCTAACGAGTTTCTGTTTAATTTACTCATTTAAAAATATGCTTTGCATATGATGCATGAACAAAAGAAATATATTTAGTGTTTCTACTAATGTGTACTTTGCTAGCTTTTCAATTGTTTTCTTACCAAATCGGTCAATGTTCAAGATGGGAAGCATCAGAACCAAAACCACTCCAGTAGTTGACCAGTGTATACATTTAAATTATTTTTTTTTAAATTTAGATATACAGCACAGTAACAGGCCACATCAGCCCACAAATCTGTGCCACCAAATTTACACGAAATTAACCTATAACCCCCCGATAGGTTTTGAGTGGTGGGAGGAAACTGGAGCCCCCGGGAAAAACATGCAGACACGGAGAGAATGTGCAAACTCCTGAACAGACAGCACAGGATTTGAACCCCGGTCCTGATTGTTGACACTATAAAGGCTTGGCACTTACTGCTACGCCAACCATGCACTTCTGTTCATATTCACACATGGGCAGTAGGAATCACTGGATACAAACATAAAGTCAAAATATCAATTATTTTTTCTGCTCTTACTCGTTTGGAGCAAACAATGGGCATAAGTAATTTGGTGTGATTTGATTTTGCAAATTAAGTATTAAAATATTGACAGTGCCCTTCAACAACCTGTACTTTGCTTGGATCTTGTTGGCTATCCTTAATTGGGTAAATGTCTTTAGTTTATTTTGTAGAGTATGTATCTGATATTCAGGTTTTAATTCCCTCAGAATCAACCAAAAATGAGACCATTACAAAGTTCCTCCAACTGTGCATCTTCCCAAGGTGCATTTTCTCAGCCATTGATGCAGTTTACTGTGCTAAGTTTGTGGAATTGGTTCATGAGTTGAAGACGCCTAATTTTTCAACACTCCTATGTTATGATCGGGTAAAACATTTTATTTTTTAAAAATATATAATTAGTCTGCTTGTGTCCTTATGATTTTAAAGTTTCTTCATTTTGCTCTTAGGTCTTTTCTGACATTATATACACAGTGGCAAGCTGCACAGAAAATGAGGCAAGTCGTTATGGCAGGTTTCTTTGCAACATGTTAGAGACAGTTACCCGGTGGCACAGTGACAGAACTCTCTATGATAAGGTAATCTCTTAAATAGTGTTTTGGAATCAACAAATTACAGAATTTGAATTTAGTTACTCGCTGTCATTTTTTTTAAACAGTCAAATTAGGAATTTCATTGTCAATTTCATTTTTCTCTTTCCTTAACCAATTCCTTTTTCTTCCTCAGGAATGTGGCAATTACCCAGGATTTCTCACTATTTTGCGAGCAAGTGGATTTGATGGAGGGAATAAGGCTGACCAGTTAGATTATGAAAATTTCAGACATGTCGTGCATAAGTGGCATTACAAATTGACCAAAGTAAGCTTTATCCTTATTTTTTATTGGCAGAACTAATAAGCGATGCTGCGACAGTGAAACCATTGTTTGTTGGTGATTTTAAAAGCATGGACCAAGAATTAAATTGCTCCCAAAAGCATTGGTACCAGAAATATCACTGGTTATTCACTTTTAAGATGTTATATATTTGAATTAATTTGTCTGAATGGATCATAAGGGCCTATAAATAGCTGGTCCTCAAAAATAATATTGTTTGGGTAAATATGTCAAAATACTGATGTTTTATATTTGAAGAATGGAAACTAGTTTTTAAACTTGATGGTGGTGTTTTTCCATTTTCTTCCAGGCATCTGTGCACTGCCTTGAAACTGGAGAGTATGTGCACATTCGGAATATTTTGATCGTATTGACGAAAGTCCTCCCTTGGTATCCCAAAGTACTGAATTTAGGTCAGGCATTGGAGCGAAGAGTGCATAAAATTTGCCAGGAAGAAAAAGAGAAGAGACCTGATCTCTATGCTCTGGCTACAGGGTAACAAAGTGAAGTTAATGAATGTGATTCCATGCAAAGTCATTTAATAGAAAACATCTTTCATTTTTTGTTGTTAGTCTCAGCCTCACTAGTTGAGATTTGGATTTCCATTTACAATGCTAGTATTAAAGTAACATAATCAGAAAATTTGGTGCAATGGTCCAAAAACTTTATTGTCAAAGCATCTATGGTTTATAGGTATTCACCATTGTAAATGTGATGATGTAGCAATGGCCTTTCAGTAGTTATGCAATGAAATGTAAACATTTGATATGTTTTAAATGCACTGCTCTCCTCTGTTAGCTTTGTGAAAATGGTGGGGTTTTTAAAAATCTGACTCATTCAAATCCATGTTCTTTTATTTGCCATTGTTCAACTAAGTTCACATTTAAATGCCCTGTTAGTGAAATTGTGTGGCATTGAATATCTAC
Source organism: Narcine bancroftii (assembly GCF_036971445.1). Lineage (NCBI taxonomy): Eukaryota > Metazoa > Chordata > Chondrichthyes > Torpediniformes > Narcinidae > Narcine > Narcine bancroftii. The sequence continues at coordinate 12,517,518 of NC_091476.1, read as the reverse complement.
TATTCTAAACAGGGTATGTCATTCCTTTGGATTTAAATTGCTGTGGTTATATTTAAAAAAAAAACAACTGATCTTTTCCCTATGTCTATTTTAAGTTTTCTCACATTTCTATTTCTCATAGGATATTGAACTCCTCAGTAACCTCATCTCCTTTCTTGGTCCTTTTGTTCGAGATTTGAGTATTTCATTTTCTGATTGGTTGATGAAATATTTAGTTTTGGAGGCACAAGAAACTGCAGATGCTGGAATCTGGATTTAAAAAAAGCCTTGGTGGAACACCTCAGCAGGTCGAGCAACATTTGTGGAAGGAAATCGATGGTTGATGTTTTGAGTCAAGGCCATCCTGATGCAGAGTATTGATCAGAAATATGAACTATCCCTTTGCCTCCACGTATACAGCATGACCCTCTGAATTCTTCCAATTATTCGGTTACACTGTGTGGAGTGTAATCATAGATAACCTGTAGAGGGTGCTCGACTCTATTTTCCATTCATTTCCAGCCACTTGTTGCATAATATAAAATCAAAACTGCCCTGTTAATCTGAACATTTTTTTGAATTATCACAATAATTATAAGATAATATTCTTACTGAGTCTTTTAAAATAGCTGAAGTTGTGTGGTTTATGGAAGAAATTATGTATATTGAATAAGCACAATTAATTTTGAAATTTCTAACTCAAATAATGACTGAATCCTGCTTACTTTACTAAAATGTATTTTTTTATAAATATAAAAAAAAATCTGGATGAGTTGTCAGTGCTCTCCCCTTTCAGTCATGTGCAAATCTAACTCCAATAATGTGGGCCCAAAAATAAATGCAGGAATTTGTTGTGCTCTGAAGTCATTTGGGTTATGTTTCCAGTCATGTATTTTGGGATAGAAATAAACGCATTAGGGTTCTGATTCCATTTGCACTCAGATACGTGTATAAAATCCAAATGCAGCATTTTGAAAATGAGCAGAAGGATTATTTGTGGTGTTCTGACATAGTTGTCTCCATTTAATTCCACTAAGAATCAGATTCTGTGGTCATTTTCACATTGTTATTCATGGGAATTGCAGTGCCTAAATTTTGCTGCAGGTTTTCTCTACATTTAAAATGGTGACATTGGTCCTAAAAATATACTTCATTGGATAAAAGGTCTTTGGAATGCCATGAAAGAGACCAAATTGCATCTTATAAATGTGAATCTATCTTGAATAGAACCATTAATTTGGACTGCACAGTTTGCCATGAAAGAGACCAAATTGCATCTTATAAATGTGAATCTATCTTGAATAGAACCATTAATTTGGACTGCACAGTGAAATGGTAAATATAGCTTTGAACTGAAAACTGAGCCATATGAAATTGCAGTTTAACATGGTGTTACCAAATTCAATTAGAATTGCATTTGGAGAGATTTTTTTCCACTTTTCCCTGTAATATTTTGGGGTTGCCCAAACCTTTTTAAAAAGAACACTTGTTATTTACTAACTAAAAATTCAAAAGATTTAAATCTGCAATTCAGTATTTGTGGTTTGTTTCTGAGGGGAGATTCAAATTACCATTGTGAACCTGATGGCAAATCCATTTGCACAGAGTCTTGATTTCCTATAAGCCATATCTGGAAAAGTGTTTCTTGTCACTTTTCTGATTTAACTGGTCTTTTAATCTTTTCAATCCAAATAGTGTGCCTTTGTCAAGTGAAATAATACTCTAATTGGTGACCACAGAAGAGTGGTTTTAAAAACTTTTGTAATATACAAATTATTTCATATTTATTAAGACATTTGAAAGTTTTATAAAAATAAACTTGCCTCAATCACAAGTAAAAGTAACACTTCAGAAGTCTGCAAGGCTGTAGATCTTAAGTATTTTGCAGAGCACATTTGATTACCTCCAGAATTTCGCGTTGCCATTGTAAGTTCCACTGAAGGTCAAAAATGTTACTGAATATAAGCAACATGACAAGGTGACAAGGATTCCTGATGTTAAAAGTAGAACTTTGTTGAATGAGCAGCTTTCAAATTTTATGCTGCTAACGTGATTGGGATGTTGTCAGCTGGAACTGACAGTGGAATTGTTCTGCATTAGACCATGGAAGCCAAAAGAGATTATGCTTGATTTCTATGGGAAATAATATCAGGACTGGCTTTTGGGATGGATCATGGTTATGAATGATGTAATTTGCTGATAATTCTCCGAGCTCAAAAGAATGGCAACTTGAATGAGATTGGAGAGCTTTTTGGATGAAATCTTTGCACTGCAAAATTGGCCAGAAGCTTCAGTTGAAATGAGAGATTTACAGGGACAGTGGTGGGGAGGGGTGATTAGAGTGGACAGAAGCATGTATTCTTTTGTACTTTAATTGAACCTGCCGTAAAATATTTTTGTTATTTGCTGATTCACTATGATGGAGAATTAGTGTGTGATGGGATCGTGTGATGGGATCATTAGGATCACTATTTGCAGTTTACTTCATATTTTTGAACTATTTTTCATTGCCTTTTGGTGTTGCATCAATTATGGTTTTGCACATGATTTAGTTTGAGCTTTCCCACCTCTCTCTTTCTAAGCTGCATTAATTTTGGGTCATCTTTTGTAGTGACTTAATGAATCAACCTTGACTGACTCAACATTGTCTATTTTGATACTTTTAGTGAAATCATGCCTGAGTTAAGCTAGTCTGGAGTTAGTTGGTCTTGGATTTAGTTTGTTAACTTCAGGTTTTTTGTCAGTTATATGAAGATATGTATGGAAGGCTAATTGGCAGCTATAAATTAACCCTAGTGTGTAATAGATGGTACAATGTGGGGTGGGGGGGGATGGAGAGATGATGGGTTGGTGGGGGGACTATCAGAGCAATAATTGGAAAAATGGGATTGATCTGTAACGTATGTTTTAATGTAATTTTGAGAAGAGATCGCTGCGAAATAGCTGCATTGCAGAACCACAAGAGATTTGGGGAACATTGAAAGCTGCGAAGCTGTTGCATTGCCATTGACCGGTGTTTGAATCTGGCACTGTCTGTATGGAGTTTCTGTGTTCTCTCTGTGTCTGCATAGGTTTCATCAGGGTGCTCCGGTTTCCTCCTACCGTTCAAAACAGTACTGGTTGCTGTAGATCGATTGGATGGCACAGGCTTGTGGGCCGAAGGGGCCTGTTTCTGTGCTGTATGTCTAAATAGAATATGTTTGTTTTAGATATAATTTGTTAAGTAAGTGCTGATTGAAAACCAACTTCATTAACCAAAGTTAGCGACTTTCAAAATATTTTGTTTTTGCATCAACTGTGTTGCATTATCTTGCAAGATTTCTTCTCTCTGTTTAACGCTCTATGCGACTTGCAGCTATTCTGGCCAGTTGAAAAGTAGGAAACCATACATGGTCCCTGAAAATGAATTCCACCACAAGGATCCACCAGCGCGAAGTGCAACACCTGCAACTGTTCAGAATGGGCCAGGCACAATCGCACAACCATCTGCAGCAACGACCAATGCAGCCAAAGCTGAAGAAGGCACAAATGAGGAAAGTGGTAAGAAAAACTGATTAAATATTTCTGAAGTTTGTAGCAATAAATGACCTGTTGAAGGCAATTTTGGATTAATAGTGCAAGAATTCAGCATTATTTATTGGTCAGGGCTGGTCAGTGGAATGGAACTTGAAATGTTGCATTTCTCTTTGGTAGTGGTAGATTATGGCAGGAAAATGGCAGCGCCGCTAGAGGTGCTATAACAGCAGCTCTAGTGTGGAGCAGAGAGAGAAGGAAGTGATTGCCAGATAGATGTTATGTAAACTATTAAAAGTACGCACACACCCATTCTTCAGTACAAACAAGGCATCCACATTTTATTATTCTCTTTGCAACCACCTCCTTTTCCCTAGACCCTGTGTATTCATGTAAATGTAACACTGTTCAAACTCCTTCTTCCCCCGTGAATAACATTTCTTACGCATTGCCCACCAGAAGCGACCAGCTCGTTCAAATCCACCAGCTGCGACTGGTTCTGCTCTCGACCTCGGTAAATACACAACCATGACACTACCCACCCCCCCCCCCTCAAAACCTCCAAATCATGTGATGAAGTGACTGACTTGATCTTTCCAGCTACATTGCGGGTGGTGGATAATCTGACTGACAGGGGTCCAGCTGTTTCCTCGGTGTCGGTAATGATGAAGAAAGCAGATCGTTGATATAAACTAGCTTTGCACGATCAGTGGAGGCAAAATCAGCCAGATCACAAAACTTTTAGGGTGGCGTAGTATGACCTCGTAAGAGCCATTGTAAACATGCTAGAGTGTTTGTTGAACAAACACGTACGTGCAGTGTTATAAATCTTCCAGCGCGTACACAGCAGTTGATGCATGTCGCGTAGGCATTGGTGTCAAAGGGTAACCTTCCAGCCAGAAACTCAAGTGCTTCACTTGAGGAGCTGGAGAGACCACTTGATTTTTTTCTGAATCGACAAAAAATGGAATACCCAAGAAATGGTCCCTGACCAGCCTTGACTGCTGGTTCTCGTCGTTTCCCAGGGTTATGGTGAGTCTATCAAGTACTCTATCCACGGTCTCCGCTGCATCCCCGACCCACATGATTCCAAATGGAAACTGGGTTAATTCCATTGGATGGTTAAAGCCTGGACTTGTCCACCGAGTGCTACCATTTCTTGCTTTCTCTTATTTTCCTTCTGCTGATCGGGTGCTGGTTCTAGCCCAGTTTTCTCCTCTAGCTTCATTGCAAAGGTTGTGGCCATAACAAAGTCAGCATGTCTTGCTAATTTGTCAAGGGTGGACACCAAAAGACACTCGCCCAGGCGACTTTGAATTCAAAGAGGAATCTGTGGTCCATACTTCCCTTTCAAACTGCTTTTCTCCAGCCAGCGCCGGCTTTTCAGCATCTGTGACAGCCTCCCGTTGCCGAGGCTGGCATCGCCTATCAGTTCTGCAATGCGAGATTCCTGGGGCAGCTGTGTTCACTGCAAAGTAGCAGCTTTAAGGATGTCATGAGAGAATTCATTGGCTGGGTGAACGAGCACGTCTTCCACTTCGCAAGCGATCTACTTTGGGAGGCACGCTGCAAGCAAACTATATTTTGTCTTCTGACTTGTCATGTTTAGTGAGGTGAAACAAGCCTCAAGGATCAAAAACCACGTCTGAAACTGACTGGTTTTATCCTCAAGCCTCTCTTTACTTCGTAGGTGCTGTGAACCAACGGGGTCACTACTTGTGACTGCTGGATAGACATTAACCATTAAAAGAACCCACTCACTTGTTTTCAGTGCAAAAATAATGGCATCAACATTTTATTATTTTCTTCACCACCACCTCTTTCTCCCGTGACCCCTGTGCATTGCGTGTAAGCTCCACATTGTTCAAACTCCCCGTTCCGGCTTGTGCGTGCACATTACATCACCTGCAGCAGCTGGCTCTACTTTCAGACCGCGTAAGCCGCTGAAGGCTTTCTGATCATATTGGATGTTTGGATCTGGATCTTGGATTGCCAATGAATGAAACAGGAGTACGTGTGGCTGCAAGAGCGCTGCAGGTGTATCCACAGATACTCAGTGACTGAAGAGATTCTCTTTCACTCATACCATCAGGGAGGCCCTTATGGCAGGCAAAGGTTTGAGAATATCATGCAAACTCAGAATATGCTCAGATATTGTCACATCAGAATACAAGGTATTTTCCATCAATATCTGTTGGGAAAAATGCATCTTTGTGGATGAGGACAAGAACAGGATGAGTATGAAGTGCAGAATCTTCACTGACTATTGTGGCAATATTCATTATTAAATTCTTTGGTTAAAGAACTACTTTACTGTCATTTGGGTCTAACTATAGAACCAAACTCAAACAAAGTTCATTGGTTTTCAGGAGAAAAGAATAAAAATGATTAACAGCTTAAAAACATTTTTGTTTTAATTTTTATGCTTGTGGTGATTTACAAAAAGGTGGAAAACACAATAAAATGAAGTTTAGTTGGAGAGACTCTTGCTTTCTACCATTTCAACACAAAATCGAATCTTTGAAGTTGAATTCAAGTTAATTATTACCTTTGCTTTGAACATGCATTTTAATTATGCATTAGAACAGGAGTGGCTAAACTTGCTTAATGTAAAAGCCACATGCGATTAAACTTCAGATGTTTAAGACCCACAGGACACGATAAAATATTGCATGCATCTTTTTACCTTTGCACATTTTGTTACAAAAATTTACATTAATATTAAGAAATACAGGTTCATAATATTTATTCATGTATTTTAGTTTTTAAACTGTTAATTTGTATGAGTTTCAGTGATCAAAAGGTACACATATACATATGTAGCCAATTAGAGCCAATATGTAGCCAGTAATTAGAGAGGAGAGAGTAATGATTCGCAGTTGAGAGAAAGTTCAAACTAAACTATTTTCAGATGCGCGCAACCTTTTTAAAAACCCCACGTCTTGCGTCACCGCGTCGTGACGTCATGATGTTCAGTAGCCGGTTCACTGGAATTTGTAGCGCCACTACAGGCCCCCCCACCCCCAGAACTGGCTCAGAAAGGTCCAATACATTTGTCTTTGGTGGCTGGTCATGCCATGGAACTATTAGGTTTTGACCGGTCCACTGTGAAAGTTTGAGGTTGTCCCCCAATGGCTAAGATACTTGGTAGCGCCCACCTCCATTTTCCTAATGTAGAATTGAGCCTCTGCCTGTCTGAACCAGACTTCAGGTGGCGGCGTCCAGAAGACTGGCAGTTTTAGGGATGCTGCTGCGCTGTCCGTTGCTGATGCAAAATTTTGTTTTGGGCCCGTCGGGATCACCAATTGTAGCCACTGATGTCGCAGTGGATAATTCAAGAGGAGAGAGTAACAAGTAGCTTTTGAGAGAAGTTAAAACAAAATTTTACAGATGCACGCAACCTTTTTTAAAAACCCAACGTCGCGTGCCCCGATGACGTCACCATATTCAGCCAGTTTGCTGAAAGTTAGAATGCTACTACACATTCCAAATATTTTCAAAATCCTGACTGATTATTCTGAGTCTCCATCTTAGCTATTAGTTGTTGAAAATCTGGCTGATATATTGTCAAAGCTGTACAAATTTAACTGTTGGGTGTTGATGTGTAAGGATTGTACAATTGTTCAACTTCACAAACTTCATCCCAGTGTACAGCGATTCACAGTTATATGTGCTGTGCTGAAATGTCAGGATATATTATTTCTGGAACTTGCTTCCAGAACTCAGTAGCAGACTGGGATTTATGGATTGTCCTTGAGCCCAGGTCCTCCCATAATTTTCACCACTATAGCAGATGAATCTGAAACCAGAGCACTGAGAATTGGACAACCATCACTGATCACGTAAGCCATAAATGGATTTACAAGAAGGACAAAGCAGCTTCTGCAAGTCATCAGTCCTGTCTAGGAAAATATAAAGCAGTCCTTGTAAATTTATCTTTGTATTTTTTCAGTTTGTGGTCTTTTATTTCATTATCAGGTAATGTATTTAATCTAGATTGGGAAAATGACTGAAGTTTCTTGACAGCATGACTCTGTGGAAAAACTCTTATTCTGCAATCTGGAAATTGTCTGAGTAAGATCCTATACTTGGAGTGCCAAGTTGAGAGTCTGTAGGTGATTCATTATATCAGTAAGGAATCTTGCATCCATTCTTCATTTTCCAGTTGAGGATAGAATCTTCAAAAAAAAGTAATAATGGGCTCCATCAGATCCACAAACCTACTCAAAACATTGCTGGTTAACAGCCACCTCACATTGTAGTAGAAAGAGTCATCACTAGGTTTATCTTCAAGGACCAGTTCTTTAATAAACTCTTTGAACTATTAGTGGGTCTTCCTATTTAAGTGTATAAAAGTAACAATTTTAATGACAGATTTCATAACAGCTTTCGGGGCTTCAGTAGCACAGATGGGAGGGCAGCCGCAGCATCGACAGCTTGGCCGGAAGGATGGCCGTGGCATCAGGAAGGCAAATGGGAGGGCATTGGGACCTCGGATGGGAGGGCGGCCTTGGCATTGGCAGCTCGGATGGGAGGGAAGCCACAACGTCAGAAGCTCAGATAGGAGCGCAGCCAGAGCCCAGACGAGAGTCCGTGGTTTGGGTGTCGAGAGCTCAGATGATCTCTGCCATCGTATTTCCATGAGCCACACATTATATGTCAATATATGTCAAAGTGACGTGGTAGTTTGGCCATCCCTGCTTTACAATCTGAAGTGTAAAAAAAGTTAACCTTTATTTATTTAAAAAAATTAGAGATGGAGACTTTACAATGGAAGCAAAGTGAAGTTTAATATATTGAAGTGTAGCTCTGAGTGAAACGAGCTTGAAGAATTTTAGTTTCTGATTGTTAATATCAGAAATTAGATTAAAATTTTCACTAATATACCAGTTTGGTCTCTACAATTGATTTTGATTATTCCTTGAAGGGCTCAGGCCCAAAACTGTGGCAATATATCTTTGTCTCCTCTGGCTGAGTTCATCCAGCATTTTGATGTGTTTTTACTACAATCACAGCATCTTCAGAATTTCATACTTCACTTGTCTTTGCAAATGAAAATGGAAAATGTGAGGAATGCTCGTCATTTAGGCAACATCTTTGGAAAGATAAACAGTTAATCTTTTGGGTTAGAGATCTCTCTGGAGTTTTGAGAAAGGGTCAATGACCTGAAGCATTAACTCTATTTCTCTGTGTTTGCTGTTGATCTGTGTATTTCCCACGTTTTCTATTCTTATTTCAGATTTCACAAGTTTCATAGTTTCACTCCTGAGCAAAAAGTAGTTTAGTACATTATATAGCTTTAATAATTATTTATTATGGTTCTACCTTTTGAAATGAAGTCTGTGTTCTATTTTTAACAGATAAACTGAAAGAGAAATCTCAGAATGTCATTAAAGTCACCAACAAAGCAGCCAATGCATTACCCAAAGTCATGGCCAGTAATGGAACCAATTCTATAACGAGGTAAGAATTTGGCCTTGTAATATTTTGTTGTAATGTCTAAGTGTTCCATGGATGGAAGACCAAGTGAATGTTTGTTTGAACTATTAAGATAAGGGAGGGGTGCATATCAGTTCCAAATGGTACAATCAATCTCCTTTTTTTAGTCTTTCCCAGTATCTTGCAAAATATTTTCACTTGCAGCCTTATCCATTTCCTCAAGCAACCTGTCAATTAGCAAGTTTCAAATAATAAAGAAACACAAAAACTGCAGCTGCCTGTATCTTAATAGAGAGAGAGAGAGAGAGGCTGGAGGGATTCATCATGAGGGAGCAACCTTGGGAAGAAATGGTCTGTCAGTGTTTCGATAGAGATGGTTCAGTCAATTTGAAACATTAAGTGACCATTTCTCATCATGGATATTGGCTGACACGATGAATTCCTCAGCTTCTCTTCGTCCACTTTAAATTTCAAGTTGTAACTGTTTTCTGGATAAATGTTTTTCTTCTAATCGCCCCTTGTGCTTTTTACATTAACCTTTACATGTGTCTCTTTGCACCTTGAATCCATGACAAATGGAACCTGCCTCTTTATTTCATTTATTCAAAACAATCAAAACCTTGTTCAACTCCATAAAATCACCTGGCAATTTTATTTACTCAGAGGAGAATAACCCCAGCTTCTATATTCTCACTTGAACTGGAATTGTTGCTGACCCAAAGTTTTATTTCACTTCCGTGTAATTAATGTGCTATTGTACTCTGAACCTCTACTGAATGAATCTCAGGAACTTAAGTGCTTTCCTCCTCATGCTCTCAACCTACCCTACCACTTTCCGAGGTTTATGGACCCTGTTTCACTTTGCACCTATTAAATTTCATCTGTTCTTTTCGCCAGTCCATCCATGTGTTTCTTTTCGCATTATGACCGCAGAGCCCACCTCACTGACAAAAGACAAAGGAGGAAAAACCCAACACCCAACCCCAACCAACCAATTTTCCCTTGCAACCGCTGCCACTGTGTCTGCCTGTTCCGCATCAGACTTGTCAGCCACCAACGAGACTGCAGCTGACGTGGACATTACCCCTCCATAAATCTTCGTCCGCGAAGCAAAGCCAAAGAAGATGTTACTTTGATCACACTTCCAAACTTTGTTATCTGCAAATCTGAAAACCCTTCACACCCATGCCCACATAATTTGTATCCAAAAAGAGTCAAGGCCACAGAATTGCCTGTCTTAATTAGCATGAAACGAAGTTTACTTTGACTCACGGAAGTTTTTTTAAAGCTAATTTCTTATCCATGTTGCTACCAATCCTTTCATTGATTTGGTCTGAGCTTTGGTGGCTGGCATTTTGTGCGGAACTTCATAGAATGCCTTTTAAAATCCATGTGAACATAATCAACTGCATTAAACCTCGTTACTCAAAATTTGAAGTCAGTCATGTATGATTTGTTTTTAATGAATCATTGTTGACTTCCAAGTGCAGTAAATTTTTGGTAACATTTGTTGATTGCACTGCAAGATAAATGTCTTGTTGGCTAAGAAGTACTATCCAAGATGGCTCCAGAGCTGCTCTATCAAATATTACCTTACAACTTTGTCTTAAATATGAGCACAAACTGAGAGGTTTTTTCTTTGCCTGTGAAAGAGAATCCCTTAATGCCAGGTTTGATATTGAAATATAAGTTATGATTTATTTTATAATCAGATACTTAGCAAACATTAAATTATTTGATTTTTAAGTTTACTTTTCTCAAGGAGGGTTATGAGAGTATGACTACAAAAATAAAGTCTCTATGTCATTTGGAACTTCAAATATCTATCCATAAACAGCACTTGACAATGCTGCCGACCTTGCAAAAATATCAATTTGCTAAATTACAAAACAATTCCCTTTCCTTTAATGGGAGATTTGAATATCTTTCCTGGCGGAGCATTTTCAATAAAATATTTTTTTTGTTTCTTCAGCAAGTTGATACTGTGTGGATGGTAACATTGAGGTTTTCCACAAGGATCTGAGCTACATGATCCTGCATGTATCCTTATCCTTCTGTAAACCAGATCCTATTTTTTTTTTCCAGCAGCAAAGTTACAAAAGAGAAGGAAGAGAAAGAAAAAAGTGGGAAAGAAAAGGACAAAGACAAAAAAGAGAAGACAACCCCAGCTGTTCCTCCAGAGGCGAAAGCAACAGCAAAAGAAGTGAAGGAGAAATCGAAAGAAGAACGAATGAACAAAGATGAAAAAATACGAGAAACCAAGGAAAAAACACCAAAGGCAGAGAAAGAGAAGATAAGGAAGGATGAGAAGACGGCAAAGGAAGATAAATCGAGGTTGACATCAAGCAGTACTGAAGCAAAATTGCACTCGGAAAAGGAGAAAGAAAAGGAGCCACCCAAGGAAAGAGATGCACTAAAGGAAGCCAAATCCAAAGAAAGTCACACAAGCACTAAAGGAGAAAAGGCAGTCAGTGCTGGGTCCTTGAAGTCCCCAGTTCCACGATCAGAGTCATCAGAATCTGATAGGGGTAAGTGAATACATAGCATTTTGCTTCATTTCATTGATATTTGATTTTTTTTTTAAAAGCTTCGAAGGAGTTGTTTTGACCTGTTACATCTTACTCACAGAATCCTTTCCATTTCTGTGATTTTTTTTTTTTCAAACTGCTTTCTGTAAATTTCAGTTTCCGATATCAACCCCCAGCACTCACTTTATGCTGGTATGACAGGCAGTGCTTTGGAGCAAAATTATTTGTGTTGCTTCTTTTGCATGGCAAGGTTTTGTTGCTCTACTGGATTATCATGTGGAACCTTTATCAAGCTAATGAAATGGAATGACATATAACTTGTCAGGCCAGATACAAATGAATTAATATTGTTCTTGTTTATGGCTGGCACGGTTGGCATTGCACTAACTGCGATCAGGACTGGGGTTCAAATCCCACACTGTAAGGAGTTTGTACGGTCTCCCCATGTCTGCATAACTTATCCCCGGGGGCTCCGGTTTCCTGCCACTGTTCGAAAAGTACAGGGTGGGTGTAGGTAAATTGGGCGGCACGGGCTTGTGGGTCGAAACGGCCTGTTACTGTGCTGTATGTCTAAATTAAACTAAAATTGAATGAAATATATTAATTAAATTATATAAAATAAGATGGGCTCAGACACTTTCCTGTTTTTGTAATGGTTTCCTTAATATTCCTTTTTGGAAACCAAACCAAAATTGGCCAACTTTGTTCTCTTTATGGTCTTGCCGCAAAGTCTATAACAATTTAAAAATGGCTATGATGTATGAAAATTGGTACATATTCTGAAATATGTCAAGTTATTGTATGGAAACCACATGTATTCAAACCCACAAGAAATCTCATCCTGCTTTTGTGCATTATCTTAAATCTGCACACTCATTGGTTCTGCAGCGATGGAAAATCTATTTCTCCTTTTTTATTCCATGAAGATTCTTTATGATTTTGACTACCTCCATTATGTCTGTTTAACCTTCTCTGCTTAAAGAACTAACCCAGCTTCAATGATCTCTGTGCAAAAGTAATCCTGCATCTTGCACTGTTTCAAAGATTCTTCTTGGCACCTGCAGGCACCTTGACCTACTTTCCTGTGATTTGAATTCAATAATCCAACTGGGACCTTGTTATTTTTTTTAATAGAGATTTAGTGTGACTTTCTTGCTTTTGAACTCTATTGTTCTTTGAGCCCAAAATCTCACCTGGTCCGTAGCTTTCAAAGATTCCAGGACATATAGCTCCATATCTCTTTACCTGCCCTCCACCACACCCCTTTGAATATATTGGCTTATTTTACAACCTCCCAATCTTGTTCAGCATTAAATTGCATGTTTTGATGTGTCCATTAACTTTCTGTGTCTTGTCTTCAAGTTGTTTCGTGAACTATTACTAATTTTTAAAAAAACACATTTTAGTGCATGTAAAAATTTGCCAAGTTATTTCATTCTCTTTTTCTCTAAATGATTTAGCCAATTTAGGAAGCATTCATTTAAAAAAAAACTTCCCTTTCCTGTTCTGTCAAAGGGGAAAATCCATCGCCTTGATTTTAATTGGTTAATGGTATTAATTATAAACCCAAGATACTTGATTCTGAAGAGATATTTGTTCTGATTTTTCTTTTTGCAGCATATCACAATCTATAATTTTTATTTCTATTACAGAACAAAAACGGCGCAAACTTGATTCCCACTCTTCACCGTCACATTCCACTACTGTAAAGGTTAGTATAGCCTAAGGAAGGCTCCGTCAGTATTAGGCTGTCCTGTTTGGAATGTCGGTATTCTGGAAATATTCGTCTTCCTTCAAGTGATGCAAGGTGCACAATGGAGCCTCTGGAGGTTTCTTTTAAATAGAAAATGCATTCATTTTCTTTATTGGACTTTATGTAAGCAAATTTTATATAAAAAAAAAGGCTTCAAGGACCTAGCGAAAATTGTAAATAGTAAGAGGAAAATGCAAGAAATGTTTTCTTCGAAGTGCCTCAAATTATATTAAGTGGTCAGTTTTTGAAGTGCAGTAAATGCTACAAGCAAAATAGCTTCAAAGTGGAGTCACAAAATGGTGTCAGCGCTGAGAGTGAAGAGCGTTTCAGCACTGAAGAATGTTGGAGTGGTTCAGAATAACCGGATACCTCTGGATTCATCAGACCTGCTGATGAGCATACTGCCAGTTCGTGCCTTCTAGGAAGGAAGTAATGGAGGGAATTCCATTAAAGTCTTTAATATCTCCTTGGTGATCTGATCTCCTGTAGTTTTCTTAATTCTAACAGCGGGCAGCTGTTATTAGTATCTTCCCTTCACGGGTTTGTTTTCCTTTGAGTGTGCCAGCCTTTTGCATCCTGCCTTTTGAAAAAGCAGATATGGCAGCCAAGCCCACCTTCCAGCCACGAGGGCCGATGGTGTTCTTCGCAGAACGAAACGTGGGTGTGTCCTAATGGAAGAATAAGGGCAGATGCTTCCTTGCACCGTTTGCTGTATTTATTTTAATGTAGATGAACCCCCCCACGAACCCTTGAGTTTGCTGTGGGTTGAAACTTGGAGCTGTAAGTGCCAATTCCTGGATACATTGCACTGGAAGGGAGGTTAAAGAGTCCATTGTGGTTTGTTGAGCTGCACCTCTTTACAAGATTAACACATTTTGCATTGAATTTAATTGTTCACTTAGTTTACTCACATGGGAAACAGTATAACATCACATTTAAATATTTAATTCATTTTTTAATGTATTTTTGTTAATAGTGACATTTACATTGAAGTAATTATGTATTTCAAGGAATTTTATTTCTTAACTGGGTTGTAAATTAATGATTAGTTGTAAAGTAGTTAATACATGTGATACAATTGTGAACCAGATTTAAATAATATATCTAAATATGTTTGAGAACCATTTATATCATAGTAAAACTGTTTCCTGATACACAAACAAAATGCTTTCTTATTATCCTGTTCAGTAAGCATTAACAATTCCTAAAGCCTAGTTCCTAAAGGTGTAACTGCATGTCAGAAGCAAGACATTAGAGTGGTCGCCAACTTGCATCCCAAAGTCTTCTGATATCTGAGAAGCGCTGCAGCTCATCTGTCATCTCCATTCATTCCTACAGGATGGTCTCGGTGATCACAAAGAGTCATCAGCAAAGGTTTGACATTTGACCCTTGTTTAGACACCATTTTAGGTGAAGTTTTGTAATCCTCTTATTGGAGTTTCTAAAATTCTTACTGTTATTTAACAGTTGATAGAAAAGAAGTATTTTTGTTCCAGAAATGCTTTGACCCAATTTTTTTGGCTTTTTAAAAAAAAAACACTTTTTGCTTTTTTTGGCATTTTACTTGCTGTTCAAGATGAGCTAGTTAGTGTCTCTTGCTTGTGTATTAATTTTTTGCCATGTGCTTAATGTTTGGATTTGCATGGGCTGAGCTTTGAGAAGAACAAATATTGGCAGGGTTTTTCTTCTGATTGTTTGTGCACGAGTACGAATTCAATGGAAGCTGCATCAGGCATAATTGCAGTCTCTATCGTGAAGTTAATTACAAGTCCAGTTTGAGTTTAACTCGCATCAGTTATTCCAGTGGCCTTCCGAGGCACTGCTGGCAATTGTAAAGGGGGGCACCGTAACGGCCATTTTTTTGGTGATGGGAAAGGAACAAACTTTGAGTGAGAAAGATTGGCGGCTGTAAATAGCCAGAAGAATTCAGCGATTAATTAAGATTTCACCTTTACAACTAATTTGTATTTAAAATTGAGTCAAAATCTTTCTGGATTTCTGTTCCAATATGAAGAAACTGCTGTGAAATAAGATTATTGATAGATATAAACTAAGCATTTTTTTTCCCCTATTTTAATTGTTCTTCATGCAATTTTGACAAAATGCAATCTCTTCCTCTCTAATGAATTTAATTCTCTGGAAATTGTGGAATTAAATTTATAAATGCAACTTCAAGTTGTGATGCTATGCTACTTTAGTTTTAATTCAATGTAAAATATTGATGGGTATATCAATTCAAATGTCTGTTTCTGTGTAATCTTGTTGATAAAGTACACTTGCTTGTTAGCTTGAATTAAAATTGAAAGCACACATGAAACCTTTGTAAACATTGCCCACAGCAAATACCGTTGAGAGTGGATTGTTAAAACAACTACCCTTGCATCTTGATTTAATGAGGTTGAGAGTAAAATTAGCGAAACTTTTTAACAAAAATTAATCTATTTTGGATACATTTTATGTTAATAACTGAGCTATTTACACTGTTTTGTACAAGCACCATGATAACAGTTGTACATCCATTTGGCTATCTTAGTCATTAGTTGATGGGGGTTCATGAAAATCTGCAAGAATGCAATTTGTTGAGAAACCATACATGATATTTTGTTCCCTTTATCTATCCACCCCAAGTCATTTGGATCATTTAAAACAAGCTAGCATTACTAAATGAATTTTTTCATTAGTTTGTTAGAAGGCAAACTCAAATATTTTTTGTATGTAAATCTTGTAAATTTGTTATTTGATGGCTCAGTAACTTCCATATGTTTATATGACTGAGTCTTAAATAATCTTGAATGAGACCTGCTTAGTAATCATTTTATTTCACTAAATTCAGTGTTTCATCCTGGTACATTTATTCAGTTTTCCTGCATTAATGGTCACACAGATTGTGTCATGTATGCAAGATTTGGACACAATTAATTTTTTTTTTAAACTAAGCTTTTTTCCCCCTATTTTAATTGTTAATTAAATTTGTAAATTTAAGCTGTAAATTTTTATAAATAAGCTGGAAATGGTCGATCCTCATCTGTGGGAAGAGAAACTGTCAACATTTCGAGATGGAGACCTTTCATTGGACTTGAAACCTTGATTTTGTTTCTCTTTCCACAGAAGCAGCCTGAAGTGCTGAGTATATTCAGCATTTTCTTGTGTGTGTTTCAGATTTACAGCATCTAAACTTTTATTTTTCACTGCAGATAATTGTTTTTTTTTTACTTTGAGAATTAGTTTTATTTGATTGAAATCTTTGGATTAATATTGGAGTATTTCCTGAAAATAAACTTAAATTGGTGTAATTTTTTTGGATCTCAATATCAAGACAAGTGATGACAGTTACCTCAAATGACACTTCAGGATCTTCACGTAATAAGACTAGAAGAGCATTGGAATATCCTTCACTTGAAGGAAACATTTTAATCTCGACTAATGCACTCTTCTGGTTTGCACAGGTGTCAGCTGACGGTTCCATGGAGGACCATTGGCTACTGCAGTGTCCAAGCATATTCTGGACTTTCACGATGCACTGAAGTTCTTTGTGCCACCTCTGGATTATCCAACAGCTTTCAATAATTAATAAACTTATTCACTGCATTTGACCATCTTCCCACTCCCAGTATTATGCTAACCGAAACTGTTGAATCCAGCCCACCCCAATTAATTTGAATGGTTTGCTGAAGTTTATAAGTGACATAAAAATAGTGACGCAGGCTTGTAACAGCACCTGAGGCCGTCAAGGTGTGTGTTGGTCAAGATTCTGGGCCCCGTTTGTGGTATGATTTGCTTATTTATGATCATCAAACTGTGGTCTTCAGGTAGTTGGCAGCCATGGTGAAGAGCATTGTATTGAACACAAACAGTGGACTGGATCATATGAGATATTTTGAAGATTGTTTTCATTCATCATTCTTGAGTCTCAGATAGATATGGCATTTGTTTACCATTCCCTTTTCAATCTTGTGGGATACTTTCTCTCCTGATGTAATATTTCTTAGTCCAGTTGTTATTTGTGATGACTTCAGGCTTTCAAGGAAATATGTTCATTTCTGAACTTCATATTTTTCAGGGATCTGCTCATCATTCACCCTTGTTTATGGAAAGTTTGTAAAATAAGGTTGATGTGTTATTTCCTGAAGCTCTTTTTTTTTGTTATGGTAGTTCACAACTTACTTCGTAAGTTGACAACTTCATAATTTTAATTTGCAGATAAATTGTTCATGCTTTGTTTGAGTCATTGGTTATACCAATACCAATTTAATTCAAATGATCACCTGATAAAACTATCCACAAACTTCATGCATGCAATACCTCGCACCCAAAGCCCAGTCCTATTTTTCACTGAAGCTTTCTGGGGCTTGTAATTTGAATTTATTGCTCGCAATGTCCTTTCTTCAATGTTGGAGAGACATAGATTGGATAACCACTTTGTGCAATATCACCATTCAGTTTGCAAATTTGACCCAACTTCTCATTTTTGAGTTTTAGTTCCATTGAGCTTTCTGAAGAAAAATATTTCATTTTCTGCCTGAAAACTATAGAGGCCTTGGTCTAACATTATTGAATAGTTTCATTTGTGCAACATTTTCAACTTTTTTTTTTGGATTGTGAGCATTTACAATGCTTTCATTTGGTCATATTAATTAATGATTCAGTCTCTTCCATTTACATCACTTCCATGTTGACTGGTTGTACCTTGACTCATTGCTGCCCAGTGTGGTAGAAGTGTAAATAGAAGAAAGAATAATTATTTGAAATCACTGAAATAAAACTTCACTTTCCATCCTCTTTTGTCATTTAATTTCTCATCTTTCACAGATACTTCTTTTAGTTCTGTCCATACATTTTGTGTATTTCTTCTTTTGAGCTTTGATAATTCATGATCTTGAAAATGCTCACACTGTTTCTCAAAATGCTGTTTTCCTTCCCAACTCCACCCTTATCTAAGCATAGCTTTGTCATTTTGTCCAAACACTTTCCAAAGCACCAGCATCCTTTTAAAAATAAAATGCTAAAGGCGACTCTAAATATATCCTGATGCAATGACTTGACTCAAAACTTTAACCATTGAGCATTTACTTCCACGGGTACTGCCTGACCCATTGAATGTACCTAGTTTATGTTTAGTTCCAGATTACAGTATCTGCAATCTCTTGTGTTCAAAAACATATCTTTTATGATCTATGAGTAAAACACAAAAGTCTGCAGACAGTATGATTGAAGTGAAAAAAACATTGCTGGAGAAACTCAGCAGGTCAAACAGTGTACTTCATGTAGCAAAGATGAAGACTTGCTTCTAAAGAGAATCAACTTCTTCTGGAGATCTTCTAGAGCACACATGTCAAACTCAGGCCCGCGGCCCAAATTTGGCCCGTGATATAATTGTATTTGGCCTGCAAGATCATATCAAATATGTATTAGAGCTGGCCTGATGGCCGCCGCGCCAGTATAGCGCATGCACAGCGAATACTACAAATCCCAGAATGCTTTGCAAATGTATTGGCGCCGGCCCGTCAGCCCGCTAATCGCCCCCACCTCCTCTCTTTACCTTCATTAGCATCTGAGACCTGTTGCCTAACTCGCATGTAATAAACCCCTTACGAAAAATGGCCAAACGAAAGACAGAAAACAGGACCTTTCAAGGCAGGTGGGAGGCAGACGATATGTTCATCATTTTAAAAGACAAACCTGTTTGTCATTGAAGCAAGTTGTTATTTTTTTGACTTGTTGGCTTGTGAAAAAAAATACATTTAAAAGGAGCTTAAAGGCTATAGAGAAATATTATCTATTGAATATTTTATTTCTCATTTGTTAATGCTTCTTCTGGAAAGAGTTTAACCAAAACTATTATTAAACATTTATTTTAATAAGATAAAGTTTAACATTACATATGTTGAAAGAAGAGAAAACCTGCAGATGTTGTTGAAAATTTTCAATACATATTTAGTTTGGCCCATGACTTAGTCCAAGTTTTTAATTTTGGCCCTCTGTGAATTTGAGTTTGACACCCCTGTTCTAGAGCATCGTGAACATATACTAAATTATTGATAAGAAATCACAACAATCCCTTTTTGTGAAACAGCAATATTTTTACAAAATTGCACACTATATTTCACAATCAGTGGGAGAGAAACAGGCCTTTTGGCTGATCATGTCCACACTGACCATTCACTTCCCATTGAAGCTAATCCCATTTATCAGCATCTGCTCTGTAGCTTGCAATGTCTTGACAATTCAGTTGCTAATCCAACTACTAAAATAGCAGTATGTTTCCTCTTCCTCTTGCTTACAACCACCCTCTTCTTCTCAGATCCCTTCTACACCTCTGCTGCCTTGTTTTAAATGCCATGGAGAAAAGCTTCTTGCTTTTTTAATGTATACTTCATCATTTCCCATCGGTCCTATCTCAGCCAACTCTATCTAAGGAAAACAGGACCATCTAAACCCATCTCCTTTGAACTAAGACATTCCATCCCAGGCACCATCCTCATGAATCTCCACTAAAATCTGTTTGTAGTATGGTGTCCAGAACTGGACCCATTCAGTTTCCATCTGTGTCTGAACCAGTGTTTTAAGGTGCAATGTCTCATCCTTCCTCTTGTGTTTTATGCCCAGACTAATGAACACAAGCATCTTAACATATCAAATGTAATAATTGAGGATTTTTTTAAGTGTTCTGAAGCTGTCAAGTATTAATTAACCAATAATGTAATTAATCTATTATAATTGGTGCAACCTGTTTTGTCAACACTTCCTTTAACACAAATGGGGTAAATATCTTCATCAGTGTTTAAAGTCAGGACTTTTTGGAATGTTTGGAATAACAGAAAAGGTTTTTGGCTCTCTGTGTTGGATGCAAGTCCTTCAGTCCAAAACAAATGTTCGTGCGCACATAATGACACGGAAGGGTAATAAGCAGGTGAGGGAAAGAACTGATCAGTTCTTAAGGAGGGGTGAGCAGTGGCAGCATTTAAAATATTCAGTAGCAAGGAGAATGAAATGCATTTCAGAATGATTGACATTTTTGGGCACTAAAGCCATAGAGGAGGACAAATAGAGACTATGATACTGTAGCTATGTGATCATCAGAGAATGGGCTCAGTTTGAAGGATTCAAGTAAGTAACTTTGGGAACTATGTTGGAGACAAATGTAGTTTCAGCATTTAAAAAAAAGACATCAGTAATGAAGTGATTTGAGAAAACAAGTATGCAGCTTAGAGGACTCCAAAAATATTTGCACTGCCGCAAATGAGGGAAGCAAGAAAATAGCTGTTTGTAAGGTTGTCAAAAGGTAAGGACAGAAAAGTTAATTGATTCACATTCTGTAGAACCTACCGTTGCAGTGGAAAGTACATAGATGAGATTCTTGTAATCCTATTTGTTTGGAACAAGTGTTGGAAAATAGAAACCTGTAATGTTGTGTAGGTCTTTTAGTATTTAAGGGCAGTGGAATGAAACCAATGAAAGCTGTGGCTATCCGGCTTGTTTTGATATTGAGGTAAAGAACTATATCAATAAAAGGGCATTGTCTTAAATTGGATAGGAAATTCCATCTGAATAGTCGCAGCGAATGTCAATAGGAAGGTGGTGTAGTCAGTCAAGGTAAAAGCTGAAGGTTCCATTATTGTCCCGTAACACGATGCTACATTTAGAATGTAACAGAAAAGAAATTCTTTAACTTTTGTCTAACTAACATAAGGCAGTCAGAGGGTCGCCACTTTTCCCAGCGCCCCTCACAGGCAGTGTTCGCAGGCAGTGTCCCCTCCAAGTATTGACTAGCTATTGCTTAGCTTCCAAAATCAGACAATCTCAGGCGTATTCACAGAGGAACCAATGCTGTTTTTGTTCAAGTAAGTAACATCAAGGAAAAAGAGACTCCTAGAAACTTCAATAAAAACTCAAAAGTTCTGGATGAACTCAGCAGTTCTTGCAGCGTCTGTAGGAGGTAAAGATATACAACTAATATTTTTGGTATGAGCCCTTAGTCAAGATTCTGAATTTCTGGCAAAATTTTCAAATTTGCCAATGGAATTTGTATATGATTATGCAATGGGATATATTTGTAAGAGGTATTTTCTCTCAAAGTATTTTAAAATTAATTACATTTTGGTTTTGTGGTAGAGTGGTTGTAGATGAACATGTAACAATAGTACAATAAAAATGGTTTCTTTTTGAGAGGTCAATTGCCACAAAGAAATTTAAATACAGACATACCCCGCTTTATGAAACAAGGGGGTTCCTATGAAACCTTTCGTAACCCAAAATGGTGTAAAGACCCGTTCACTACTATTGAAGGCTATTTTTATAAAAGCGAAGACCTATTCAAATCCTTTTGTAAAAGCGAACACTGGTTTTCTTTGTAAAAGCAAACTTTTGTAAAGAGAGTATTTGTAAAACGGGGTATACTTGTATTAAGGACTTCCAAATACACATCATGAATTTGAAACTGGAAATTTATCACTTTTGCTGTTAATGTCCAAATATTTGAAATCTGCGTTGTTAGTTCTGTGTAACAGACATTTTGTTCTAGGTTCTCAGTAGTGATCATTCAGTATAGAGATGAAAAACCTAAAAGCAGCATTGTTCCATTGTAATTAACTTTTTTGTTCACTTTGGCTTTTGATCACGAGGCTCATTATAAGAATATATCACTGAAGTTATGACACTTCAAATGGACGTCATCAAGTAGGAATCACTTTGGGACTCTGTTCAAGGAACGTGGGAAATGTTTTATCAATTTTGTCTTTCCTCAGTGGTTACTTACAGACTTGTTGACTTTGGTCCAAATTTTAGTTAAAAAGAGACAATTTAATACTATCAGTAAAGTTTCAGTTAATTTCCCAGTCTACATTCTATTCCCTGAATTAAACCAAGGCACAATAATGCCTTCTAATCTTTTCACCCACTTTCTCACACATTATCTCTTTATTTGTTTACTGGTAAAGGGGAAATCAGCCAATTTTTCCAATGGAGATTGCAAAGCTAGGGCAGCTTTAATAACTTTCACGATCATTTAGTGTTCTCATAGTATGTGAAACAATGAATGGCCATCACGTTATCAATATGTTGAAAAGGCTTCAAAAATATATGAGGATTTGTGTAAAAATGGATTTCTGTTAGTCATAAACTTGGAGTCCTATACAAACAAAATTGAAATTAAATTCCCATGATTTGTTGAGAATTTCTTTAATTTGGTTGTGGCTATTAACTGGTTGAATTTTAAAATGGAATACATTTTCAAGCATTTGAATTTTGTTTACATTTACTGTTTATTTTAGCTCAGTGATCGAACTAAGTTGCAACTTTGACATCTTTATTAATCTTGCCTTTCAGGTTTTCAATTATTTTGAATTGTTCTTTCTACTTTCTTTTAAAGCTTTGGGTGAAGACTTGAATTAAATTGGTCTCATTACAGCTGTGTGTTTATAATCTAAAGCCAGCTAACAAGCAAATGTATTATTGCATTCAAATTGTCACTGCAAAAACAAGGATATTTCATTTGACCGTACTAGAATGTTATTTAGTTCCTTTGAGCTATGATTATCATAAGAACGGCTTGCATCATTTTTAACAGCACCATAGCCCGCATCATACCAACCATAGTACAGGCACACAATCAAAGAGTAAAGAAAGAGAAATGGATAAGAAAGTGGAGAAGTTCAGGGATCGATCAAGAGAGAGGGAAAAAAAAGAAGATAAAGAACGAAAAGAGCGCAAAAGGGTAAGTGATAGCAAAGCAGATTTAAACTGGAACTAATTCCTATTTTTGCACTTTGAGTTTCTGCTGCAATGACATCTGTTAACATGAATCTATTATGGTAGTGGTTAGGTTGAGCAATCACCTGTTGCTTTTCCTCTGGAACATTATTCTTTTCTGCTTTTTGATTTTTCTTGGTTCATATTTTAATATTGGAAGAAGCTTGCAACAGTAATTTATTGCATTTTTTTTTTCACCAATCTGGGACTTGTATTATTTTGGCAGGAATTAGTTCTTCGATGTTCTCCTTTTGTCATTCTAGGTAGGAATTTTTGTTTTCTCTTCTCAGGATCATTCAAATAATGAACGAGAGAGCATCCAAGAATCAAAACGGCGTAAAGATGAAAATGGAACAGGTAAATAGTAATATCTGATCACTTGTTAGAATTTTGAAGATTAATAAACAGATTCAAATCAGCTCCACTACAGCTGAATGGCTGTCGAATAGAACCAACAGAAAAATGGCTTGTGGAGTAGAATGAAAATTGACACATTTTAAATGAGAGATGTGAAAAAGGCCTGTTCCACTGAATAACCTGAAACCCAAACTCTTTTGTTATTAAATGTAGTTCGTATTATGTTAGACATTTGTCTTCTGGCCTTGATTCAGCAGTTCTGGTTGTTAACTAAAAGATGGGTCTTCATTTTTAACAGATTTTTAATCTAACCTGCTGAGGACAGGTTTTGCTTTCTCTCAAAATTTTTGTTGATTTTAATTGTGAAATATCTCTACCAATCAAAGACACATCAACAATTACACTGGAAGCAAATAAAATTTTAAATATTGATTGAAAAAGTACACAAAGTAATTAAAATCATTCACTTAAGGTGAAATATTTTTAGATTAGCACTGCCTCTGCGGTCCCTATTTCAGAATTGTGGGGAGTCAATGGTGGAATATATTGATAGGTTTATATTCTTGTAAATGCATTTCTATAGCTTATGCACAAGTTTGAGCCTTTAGATTCCTGAATGGCAGCAATTTTGTTAGAAACTGCACCTTGCGTGATTTGGCAATACATCTTGCACCAGACTGCATCTTCCTCTTAATAGGCAACCTGAATTCCAATGTCTTCTGCTAGTCACACAATATCACTTGTGGTGATTGGATGAAATTCTTCAGAAGAGCAAGACATGAGTTGTGTGAAAAAATGAGAGAATCTATTATAGATTCAATTAAAAATGTCTTATCGAGTCATAAAATTTGGAAGTAGGCCCTTCAACCCAACTTACTCACACCCCCCCCCCCCCCAAAATGTTGCATCAATACTCGTCCAACCTGCCTGCGTTTGGCCCATATCTCTTTAAACCTATCCTATCCATGTATCTGTCCAAATCTATCTCAAACATTGCAACAGTACCTGCCTCAGGTACCTCCTCTGAAAACCTTGTTCCATGTACTTACCATCCTCTGTAAATAAATAAAAAAAGTCGCCCCTCAGGTTCATGATTATTGATTCTCCTACTCGGGGCAAAAGACTCTGGCATTCACCAGATTTGTTTAGATTGCTTTGAGACAGGCAAATTCTATGGCACTTCAGAGTCTGGTTGAAAAGTAGATTTCTCAGTTTTGTTTCACACCCAGCCTACATTTTGTGCTTGATGCCGAGTTTAGTCTGACCACTTAAGCAAGTCGTGTTATTCTATGTTGAGTGTGGGGTTACTGTATAGTGAATTGAAGGTTGAATGTTTGACAGGTGGCTCTGGGAAACGGAGCAAAAGTGCAAGTCCAGTCGATTCCCCACGCTCAAGTGAGAAGGAGAAGAATAAGAGTTCAAAATCTGCCTCTGGTAAAGACAGAGATAAAAATGACTCAATCAAATTAGAAAAAATAGAAAAAAGTTCAACAACCAGTAAAAAGGTACAGTATTGTAGATAATTTAGTTTTGGCAAGGAACAACAAGGCTAAGAAAATGAGATTAAAATGTGTTATAAACTTTGTGTTTTTGAAACTACTATAAAATAAATTCTTATAATTGGCTTGGGACATTGACAAAATTAATAATATTATTAAAGAACCACTTTTTTTTCCCAAGGTTAACGTAACTGCAGTTACCAGAAATTTCTGAGAGCATGCAGCAGATCCATTAGTATTTGAAAAGAAATCAAATAATTGTGTCAGATGGATGTTTAATAAATTATTGTTACCTTTTTCACTCTTGGCTTTAAATATCCAGCCAAACCTGGATTGGACCATGCAGATAATTGCTCATCTATACTCCATGTATTGTCATTGAAGAAAATTAAAGGATTCAGCCCTTTTATTCCCTGAAGCAATGTATCCAGCACTCTTTTATCTGTAGAATATAAACAAAAATGTCTGCAGACGCTGTAATTGTAGCTTATTACACAAAAATGTCCTTCAAAAAGTGTGGTTTCCCACTCTACCACCATCAATTCAGCCCTTGCCCACACTATTTTCAAACATCAGCCCTGGCCCCCTCTAACCCACAACACAAGGACAGGATTCCCTTTGCCCTCACCTACCACCTCACCAGCCTCTGCATCTAACACATTACCCTCTGCAATTTCCACCACCTACTATGTAATCCCACCACCAGACATGTTTTCCCATCACCTCCCCTATTAGCCTTCCACAGGGACTGCTCTCTCTGTGCTCCTTCATCCACTTATTCCCCCTTACTACCTCCCCCTGTGACCGCAGGAATTGTGACAGTTGCAACAACGCCTCCTCCCTCACCACCAACTGGAATCCCAAACTGTTATTCCAAGTGAAGAAACACTTCATTTGTGAATCTATAGGTGTCATCTACTGCATCCGATGCTCCCATTGTACCCTGCTCTATATTGGAGAGGCTGGACACAAATTGAGAGATTATGTTGAGTACTTTCGCTCTGTATGCTGCAATATTAGTCCACTCCTAATGGCCAACCATTTCATTATCGTGTGGCACTCCCACACCTGCATGTCTCTCCATGGCCTTGTGCACTGCCAAGTCGAGACGACCAGTAAATTGGAGGAATAGCACCTAATATTCTGTCTGGGAAATTCCAAAAGATGGCATTAATATTGACTTCTCCAGTTTCCATTAGTTCTCTCTCTCTCTCTCTCTCTCTCTCTCTCTCTCTCTCTCTCTCTCTCTCTCTCTCTCTCTCTCTGTCATGCTCTGTGTGTCTCGCGCTCGCTGGCTGGCTCTCTCGCGCTCGCTGGCTGGCTCTCTCGCGCTGGCTGGCTCTCTCGCGCTGGCTGGCTCTCTCGCGCTGGCTGGCTCTCTCGCGCTGGCTGGCTCTCTCGCGCTGGCTGGCTCTCTCGCGCTGGCTGGCTCTCTCGCGCTGGCTGGCTCTCTCGCGCTGGCTGGCTCTCTCGCGCTGGCTGGCTCTCTCGCGCTGGCTGGCTCTCTCGCGCTGGCTGGCTCTCTCGCGCTGGCTGGCTCTCTCGCGCTGGCTGGCTCTCTCTCTGGGTTCCCCCCCTGCACACCCCCCCTTCCTTGCTTTGCCTTTGCACCTTATTCTGTCTCCAGGTCTGTCTCTGGCTTCTCTGCCATGCCCCACTCTCTGTCTTTTTCTCTTCTCCATTCCGAGAGCTATCACCTCCTAGTGGTTTTCACTTCTTCCCTTCCACCCAAATTCAGACAAAGCAAGATTTAGACTATAAGAAGAGGTAGGAGCAGCATGAGGCCATTCAGCTCATTGAGTCTGATCTGCCATTCAACTCGTAGCTGATGTTCTCTTCCTTTTAACCCTATTTACCTGCCTTCTCTTCATCACCCTTATTGCTCTTTACTAATCAAGAACCTTTCAACCTCCCTTTTAAATATACAAAATGATTTGGCCCCCACAGCTATTTTTGCTAACAAATTCCTCAGATTCATCACCATCTGGTGCAGCACGGTTCGTGTCGTGGTTAGCACAATGCCTCTATGGCAGCAGCGACCTGGTTTCAAATCCAGAGCTATCTATAATGAAGTTTTGCATTATTCTCATATCTGCATCAGTTTCATCAGGGTATTCTGGTTTCCTCCCACATTCCAAAGGCATACAGGGTTAGTAGGTTAATTTGTCACATGTGTGTATTTGGGCAGTGTGGACTTGTTGGCCAGAAGGGCCTATACCTTGTTGTATCTCTAAAATTAAAATAAAATCTGCTGAGTAAATATCTTCATCTCTGTTGTATTATTCTGAAGCTGCGCACTATGGTCCTAGACTCTACCACCACTGGAAATATTTTTTTCCATGTCCACTATATCTTACCCTTTAAATATTCACTATGTTTCAATTTGAAGTCCAGTGAGTCCAGAGCGATCAAACTTTCCTCATACATTAACCCTCTAATCCCAGGGGTCATTCTTGCAAACCTCCTTTGAGCCTTCTCCAATTCTACCTCATCTGTCCTTGGGTATGGGGCCCAAAACTGCTCACAATCTTCCATATGATTAACATCATAAACACTCAGCATTAAATATTTGTTTTTAAAATTCTAGTCCCTTTGAAATAAATGCTAACATTGGATTTGGCTTCCTTACTACTGACTCAATTCTGCACAAGGGCTTCCAATTCCCTTTTGACCTTTGCTTTCTGAGCATTTATATACCCATTTCAAAATAGTCTTCTTCCTTATTCCTTCGACCAAAGTGCGTGACCATACACTTCGCTATGGCTTTATTACATCTGGCATTTCTTTGCCCATTTTCCCAACCTGTCCAATGTCCATTCATTTAAATTATTTGCTAAAAGCTTTAAAAGTAGTGCACCAATTTGACCCCTCCAGAACACCACAAGTCATCAACAGCCAACCTTTATTCCTACTCTTTGCCTTCTGCCAGTCCACTTGTCTTCTCTTCATTTCCTGAAATACTGTGTGCTACCATCTTATTTAGTAACCTTGTGTGTAGCACCTTGTCAAAGGCATTCTGAAAATACAAATTAAGAACATCCACTTTATCTGACTTGTTACTTCATCATATGATTCCAACAAATTTGTCATGCACGATCTTTCACGTAGGAAATTAGGCTAAACTCAGCCTAATTTTCTTGTGCTTTTATGTATCCCAAAACCTGCCTATTGATGAACTTTTGTTTGTACTTCTACCATAATGTGAAATACCAAAAGGAATGAACATATTAACATATGTGTTTCTGGAAGGAGGTTTTGCTGTAATACTTGGCATGGCTTGAGAGGATCAAACTGTGTTCTTGAGGTGTGGAAATAAAATGGAGTTTGAGGGAACAAACATCAAAAGGAACAATAGCTGACCAGAGATGCTAAATGCTTGGATAACTATGTTTGATGCTTGTGAATGCAAAATTCTTTATATTTAGTAATCCTATTTTCCTTTGGGAGAATACAATTAACATGGCCTAGATCATTCAATTTGAAAGATATAACATTTCATTTAATTTTATATGCTGATCAGGAGTCCAGACATGATAAAGGAGAGAAGAAAGAAAAACGTGAAGGTGGAGGTTTGAAAGATGACAAAAAACAATATCCTTTTTATTGATTCTATGCTTATGGAAATGGGATTTGTAAGACAAAACTAAATTGTCAAACATACAAAAACACTTGATTCCAACCATCATAAATTATTTGGTTCACATTTAAAGTCTCATCTCATTGGCTTAGGTTGGTATTGTCCCCTGGTCCTAAATAACAAATTTGCAGTCATTGTACAGATTCTAGAATAGTTTCAGTTTTGCAATGGTTGTCTGTTCATTTTGTAAGTTTACTTGAAATATATTCTGATCTGTTTTTCTTAATGATCCCACTCATAAATCCTCAGAAAAACACAGATAATGAAGAATAACAAGGCTAATGGTAAGGTTAATTTTGGTGTAAAATAATCAATTTATTTGTATTGATAGGAATGTTGTTCTCTCAATGTCAATTTATTATTCCTACATTTTTGGCTTTTCGTGATCAGAACTTAGTAAAGAATATAGAACCATGGAAAACTATAGCACAGGAAACAAGCCATTTAGCCCTTCTAATCTGTGCCAAAACATCATTCCTATAGTCCCACTGACCTGCACCCATTTCATAGCCCTCCAGACCACTCCCATCAATGTATCTATCTAATTTATTCTCAAAACTTGAGAGTGAATCTGCATTTACAACATCAGATGGCAGCTCGTTCCAAACACCCACCACTCTCTGAATGAAGGGTAAACCTTTCACCCTAAAGCCATGTCCTCTCATATTTATCTCTTCCAATCTATGTGGAAAGAGCCTACTTGCATTGATTCTGTTTATTCCCCTCATAATTTTGTAAACCTCTATCAAATCTCCCCTCATTCTTCTACGCTCTTAAGGATTAAAGTCCCAACCTGTTTAATCTTTTCTAGTAACTGAACTCTTGAAGACCCAGCAACATTCTAGTAAATCTTCTGATCTTCCTGATAACCTTACTGCAATTTGGCGACAAGAACTTCATATAATACTCCAAGTTTGTCCTCACAAATGACATGTGCAACCTCACAATTGCATCCCAACTCCTTGACTCACTAATTTATGAAGGCCAAGATGCCAAATATTTTTTTTACAACCCAGTCTACATGTGACACCACTTTCAGGGAATTGTTTATCTGTATTCCCAGGTCCCTTTGTTCCTCCACACTTCTCAGTGCCATACCATTTACTATAAATTTCCTACCGTGGTAGTCCTTCAAAATGCAATACCTCACACGTCTGCTTTAAGTTCCATCTTTTATTTTCTGGCCCATTTTTTGAGTTGGTCGAGATCCCTCTGCATGCTTTGAAAGCCTTCCTCACTGTCCACAAGGCCTCCAATCTTAGTGTCATCAGCAAACTTGCTGATCCAATTTACCACATTATCATCTAGATCATTGATATAGACAATAAACAACAATGGTCCCAAAACTGATCCCTGAGGCACACCACTAATCACAGACCTCCAGTCTGAGAAGCCATCATCCACTACCAGTCTCTGTCTTCTCTCACACAGCCAATTTTGAATCCATTTTACAACTTCTCGATGGAACCTTCTGAACCTTCTGAACTAACCCATATGAGGCCTTGTCAAAGGCCTAACTAAAGTCCATGTCGACAACATCCACAGCCTTTCCTTCATCTACCTTCTTGGTAACCTCCTCAAAAAAAACTATAAAATTCATTAAGCATGACCTACCACGCACAAACCCATCCTGACTATCCTTAATCAGCCCCTGGTTGTCCAAATACTTGCTCTCAGAACACGCTCCAATAATTTACCCACTACTGACATTAGGCTCACCAGGCTGTAATTTCCTGGTTTACTTTTGGGGCCTTTTTCGAACAACAATCCTCCAGCACCTCACCCATGGGTAAGGACGTTATCAAAATTACCCTTGTAATTTATACACTAGTCTCCCTCAAGGTCCATTTATTCACTAAGGCAGCAAAAAAACCTTTTTAATCTCTATGCGTTCCATGTCACTTCCTTTTTAATACACCATGCCAGTTTCCTAACTAAATAATGATGCAAAAAAAACTGCTGAAGATCTCCCCCATCTCATTCGGCTTCACATATAGAAGATCTCTGATCTTCTAGGGGACTTATTTTGTCCCTTACAATCCTTTTACTCTTAACGTACTTGTTGAAACCCTTCGAGTTTACCTTCACATTATCTGCCAAAGCAACTTCATTTCTTCCTTTTGCCTTCCTGATTTCCTCCTTAAGTATTTTCTTACATCTTCTATTCTCCTAGTACCTCATTTGTCCTTGTTGTCTCTACCTACTTTCCACCTCTCCCTTCCTCTTTACCAGATTGCTACTATTCCTTGAAAACCAAGGTTCCCAATGCCTGTTAATTTTGCCTTTAATTCTGACAAACATGCAAACTCTGCACTCTTAAAATTTCAATTTGTGAATCTGCTCAGTTGTGTTGCAGAATGCCAAGGAAATGCTCAGTGATTTAGCTCAAAATAGGATTTAAATTTCTGTAAGTAATGAGACGCAAGGAATTATTTTTATCCAAGAGACTTCCAATGTTAAATGGAGTAAAAATTAAATAAGAGTAAATTATTCTCATTTTTAAAAAACACACAAAACAAATGCCTTGATTTCCAATACTACAAGAATGCTTTATCTATCCCTTCTGGACATGTTTAATGTTGGGGGGGTGGGAGGTGGTTGCTGATGGGGCAGGTGAATGTCATTGATGGGGGAATGACAGGGGGTAGGTGAATGTCAGTGGGGGGAGGGGGAGGTGAATGTCGGTGAGAGGTTAGCTGAAAGGGGGTGGGCATTTAAGAGACTTTTAGACAGGCACATGGATGGAAGAAAAATTTATTGGGTAAGGAGGGTTTTAATTTTTTTTTTAAGGAATATATGGGTCGGCACAACATTGAGGTCCAAAGACCTATAGTGTGTTGTAGTTTTCTATGTTCTATATGCAGGAAGTGTCCACAGTTGATCAAGTTCGAGGTTCAGAAGTGTGAGCCTGATGGACATGAGTCGCTGCAGGAAGATGAGAAATTTACGACATCTCACATGCCCTCCATCTGCTCAATGACTTCAGATTCCCTGAACTGGACCACCTCATCTTCACAACGGATGTCTAATCCATTAATACCTCTATCCCCCACACACAAGGTCTGAAAGCACTTCACTCCTTCCTGGACCAAAGACCCAACCAGTTACCCTCTACCACCACCTTTCTCTGCCTGGCAGAACTGTCTCCACTCTGAATAGCTTCTTCTTTAATTCATCCTACTTCCTCCAAATCAAAGGAGTACCCATGGGTATCTGTATGGCTCCCAGCTACGCCTGCCCGTTTGTGGGCTTTGTGGACCAATCCATTCTGCAAGCCTACCCAAGCAGGGCCCACCCCCCCCCCCCCCCCAAATCTTCTTCCATTATATTGTTGACTATATTGGGGATGCCTCATGATGAGCTTGACAACTTCATCCACTTTGTGGACAACTTCCACCCTGGTCCATCTCTGTCAACACTCTCCCCTTCCTGGATCTCTCTGTCTCCATCTCGGGAGACAAGCCAGCCACTGTCATATACAAAATATCCTCCAACTCCCACAACTACTTGGACTACACCTCCTCAAACCCTGTCCCTGCAACGATTCCATCTTTCTCTCAATTTCTCCAGCTCCTCAGCATCTGTTCCTAAGATGAGATCTTCTAGTCCAGATTTTCCAAAACTTCTGCCTTCTTTCACATACATGACTCCCCCTTCCACTCCATCACCCACACTCATTCACCTGCATCTCCTTCATCTCCCTTGTCTGCCCTGGTCCCCCTCTGCCCCAGACACAACAAACATAGAATCCCATTCATCCTCCACCAGTCTCCGCATCCAACAGATCATCCACTAGAATTTCCGGCACTTACTACAGGATCCCACCTCCAGACACATTTTTCCCTCTAAGCCTTCCGCTGGGACCTCTCCCTCCTCGATTCCCTCGTGCTCTGATCCCTTCCCACCAGTTTCTCCCCCGGCACCATCCCTGTATCCACAGGAGGTACAACACGTGCCCACACCTCCTCCCTCACCACGGTCCGAGGCCCCAAACAGGCCATTCAAGTGAAGCAACGACATCCACAGGACTTATTTATTGCATGTGGTGCACCCTTTGTGGCATTCTCTACATCAGAGAGACCATTTGCAGACTGGGAGATCGCTTTGCTCAGCACCTCCACTCCGTTCACAACCACAGTGACCTCCCAGTGGACAACCATTTCAATTCCGAGTCACACTCCCACACTCTGTCTCTCCATGGCCTTGTGTACTATCCCACCCTGACCACCTGCAGATTGGAGGAACAACCTCTTATTTTCCACCTGGGCACCTTCCAGCCAGATGGATTTAACATTGACTTTACTGCCTTCCACTAAACCTGCTTGGCTTTTTTCCCCCTCCTCCCCCTTTTCCTGTCTTTATAGTTCCTCCATCCACCCAGTTCTCACACCTCCCCCTCATTTGCTGCTGTCCCCTCCTTCCTTTCTCCATCTATCATATCCTGCCTTTGGCAACCCCCCCTCCCCCGCTCTTTTGTTTGGATGCTTGCGGCATTTTCTCATACTTTAATTAAATGATCGAGCCCAAAACGTCGGGTCTGTATCTTTCCCTCTGCTACATAAAGGACACTGTTTGACCTGTTGAGCTTCTCCACATTTTGTGTTTTTTTTTTATTTCAACCACGGTGTTTAGAGAATTTTTTAAAATTTACTTGAGAATTTCCTGCTGTCTTCTGTCCAGAAATTATAAAATTGAGTATGATTATAAAAGGATTCCACCCCCCCCCCCCGCCCAGTAAGGTGGTACAATAAGAGTAACTTTAACAAATATAATTGTATTTCAAAATGATGTTATCAAGATTATCTGCACAGTGCATCGGAGTAAATGGCTTTTCAGAATGTTACTCCAAGCACAAAAATGAAGCATTTCTGTAGCTTTTGAACTGTCAGTGTTTTCCCAGTGCTAGGTGTTGGTTAGAGGTGGGTGAAAGGAGCAATCTGGAAGCCACTGTTGTATTGGAATCCGCGTAACCAGGAGAAAGTTTCAGTAGCTCGGGAGGAAAATCAGGAACAGTTCCTCCAAAAATAGTAACCTCTGACTGCTTTCAGTGTGTCATGCTCGCAAATATTGGAATGGTATGATAAAACAAGTTAACCATGGTTAGGACAGTTGGTGCAGGACAACTACAGATGGCAAAGCCATGGCACTAACTGGGTGGCAGGAGGAACCTAAGCAAAATGAACAAGTTACATCTCCACAAACCTGGAACCATTATCTCACTGGATGAACTAATACAAAAGGATAAGATTTAAAAGCCCTTTAGGGTGATAGAAGGTACAGAGGACTAGAAGACAAGAACATTAATTAGATATGGGCCCGATAATGGGATCAGATAATATTCAGAAGGATAAAATGGAGGTGAATTTGATACTCAATAACTCAGGAAAAGGATGATGTTTTTGGTAAATCAGGGGCCATTTTCTCATCCGATGGGCATCTCACCACTTGGCTTCATGCCAGTCTTTGGCAGCCTAGATTTCATTGATTGATATTGCAATAATATTTTGATAAATACTTTAAACCTTGGCCAATGCAACTAGCAAATCACCCTGCAACTGACCCCGTCGAGAGAAAACTTATCTGCTGCACAATCATTTAAAAAAAAGCCTTGAAGCAGCACAGATTCCAGAAGAGCTTCAGGTCAGTCTAGATAGGAAGTAGCACAGGATGTGACCAATGATCTAGTCACAAGCATCTCCACCTTGCAGAGCCACCATAGTAACTTGAAGGATGCTGAAAGCTTCATGTTTGCAAAAGGGATTGCATTTGCAGCTCTCCTTTGAGGGGCAGATGCTGGATGTGTACTGGTTGTTGGCCTCTTAGTGAAAGGTTGTGGCCAGTGTGTTGGGTGATGATGCTTCAAAAATAATGTCAAGGCTTCGGAGAGATTCCACAAAGACTTAATAGAATGGCAGAGAGAGAAAGATTTCAGGAGAAATGTTGTTGATAATTTCATTTTATTTACTATTTCCACTGGTGATTGGTTTGCAACTGGAGGCAGAATCCCAGTGATTGATGTAAGGATCAGAAACAACGCTTTCTTTCATATTGCTAAATGGCTATGATTTTGTTGTATGATCAAAGCAAATGATCATTTTTTTAAAAAAAAGATATTTGGATAAAGACTTGAAAAGAAAAATTGGCTATTTTTCTGACAAGTAGTGCTGTGGTATTTTTGCTAAACAGTTGTAAAGACAATTTGCATGTGATGGAATGAGGAGCGATGGCAACATGTTTGAGGAGTGAGGAGTGATGGCAACATGTTTGAGGAGTGAGGAGTGATGGCAACATGTTTGAGGAGTGAGGAGTGATGGCAACATGTTTGAGGAGTGATGGCAACATGTTTGAGGAGTGATGGCAACATGTTTGAGGAGTGATGGCAACATGTTTGAGGAGTGATGGCAACATGTTTGAGGAGTGATGGCAACATGTTTGAGGAGTGATGGCAACATGTTTGAGGAGTGATGGCAACATGTTTGAGGAGTGATGGCAACATGTTTGAGGAGTGATGGCAACATGTTTGAGGAGTGATGGCAACATGTCTGAGGAGTGAGGAGTGATGGCAACATGTCTGAGGAGTGAGGAGTGATGGCAACATGAGTGAGGAGTGATGGCAACATGTTTGAGGAGTGAGGAGTGATGGCAACATGTTTGAGGAGTGAGGAGTGATGGCAACATGTTTGAGGAGTGATGGTAACATGTTTGAGGAGTGATGGCAACATGTTTGCCTGGTGGAAAGTTGAAAAATTATTAAGACTTGAATGCATGAGGAGCATTGTCACTGACTTCCACAACTTTGTACACTGATAAGAATAGCTTCTTCCTCTGTGAATGCAGTCATTCCCAGTGCTAGGTGTTGGATAGGGGTGGGTGAAAGGAGCAATCTGGAAGTCACTGTTGTATTGGAATCCGCATAACCAGGAGAAAGTTTCACCAGCTCGGGAGGAATATCAGGAACAGTTCCTCCAAAATAAAAGTAACCTCTGACTGCTTTCAGTGTCTCGTGCTCGCGAATATTGGAATGGTATGATAAAACAAGTTAACCATGGTTAGGACAGTTGGTGCAGGACAACTACAGATGGCAAAGCCATGGCACTAACTGGGTGGCAGGAGGAACCTAAGCAAAATGAACAAGTTGCATCTCCACAAACCTGATACACTGGATGAACTGATACAAAAGGATAAGATTTAAAAGCCCTGTAGGATGATGTACACAATACATGATTTTAAAACCTTCCACTCCCTTGTTTTTGTGCCAGTTTCATTTTATTTTCTTAGTTCTCCTTGTGAAGAGAATCTGAATGACAACAAAAGTGATCTCTTGCCTTCTGGTCTTTGCTCCTCCCCTGCCCCTTCCCTCCTCCTCCCATTTTATTCAGGCAGCTGCTCATTTATTACACATTCCTTGACTATAGTCTCTTCCCTGAAACGTTGGAGGTACACTTTGCTTCTTATGTACGTGGTGTGACCTGCTGAGGTTATCCAGCACTTTCGTGTGTGAAATATTCATGCCTTACTTAAAAATGTGGAACCTCAAGCATTTCATGATTTAAATTTGTTTAGACATATGGCACAGGAGCAGGCTATTTTGGCTCACAAGCTCATGCTCCCTAATTACATCAAATTAATCTACACCCCTGGTACATTTTTTAAAAGGTGAGAAGAAACTGGAGCCCCCAGGGAAAACCCATGCAGACACGGGGAGAATGTACAAACTCCTTATAGACAGCATGAGATTTGAATCCTGGTCCCAATTGCTGGCGCTCTAACAGTTTTGCGCTAACTATGACACCAACCGTGGCGCCCTTAAATGATCTCGCTTTCATTGTGAAATAATCTTTTTTAGCATAATTTCTTCAATATTTTAATTTTATTTCAGTAATCCAGTTTTTAAACTCCTTAAGGAGATGAGCTGAAAGATTTTGGTGCAATAGCTTGGGAATTTTCTTAAGTGAGTTAATTAGTTAGTAATCGAGACCACCAAGTTATTGCCAGGTTGCATGGCTTTGCTTTGTTTTAATATGAGGGCAACAACTTAGATGTTTAAAGGATCACATTTGTCAAATAGTAATTCAGTAGATCACTATACTTTGATGAAGTACCTGTAATGATGGTGTTAACTCACTAGAATTGTGTTCATCATTGCTGTTGTGTACAATTCTTTATCTGTCAGTTAGTTTCACCAAGTGATATTAAATAGAATAAGTATGTTATTATATTTCAACCATGTCTCTACAATTTGGCAAAACATTTATTAATTTATGTTTGGAAATAGGCAACGAATAGATAAATAGGCCAGAGTCCTGAGCTCCTCAGAAGCTATCTTCACAGAATCTGTTCAGCTGTGGTACTCCTGGAATGTGAACATGCAGAATTTTCCCCAGTACTAGATTGATAATTCATAATTTGAAGTCTTAACATACTGGTCAAAATGCCTGAAATACATAATTCTAATATGTTGAATTCCACATGCGAAGTGTCTGCTTACAGTTTATTTTTCTATTGGACTGCAGGCTGCTGCCATGGATTTATTTGTGCTACTGAATTTGAAACGCAATGATTTCATTTGTGAAGAGGGCAGATCAAGAGAGAGGACCTAACCGAAGCCTATTAACACATTTCATTAAATTACTTTCACTCCATTTCTGTTGACCATAGTTTAAAAGTTGAGTTGTGTTGTCTTTTTAACTTGATGTTTTGTCTGTATGCATGTCATTTTCAGTATACTAGCAAGTGGTTTGCTCTTAAATATAGGCACAATGTGCTGTACATTGCAAAACCACAAAGTACATTTTGTAGTCATTTTGAGTGCAGACTTGTGACTGCACTAGACTGTCTACAACCTTCCACCTTCACCTTTATGGCAACAAAGATATTTGTATATTATGTATACACTAGTATAGTGATTGTGTGTAATTAAAATCAGCCATTGTTTAGTTTACTGATTAAAACTATCCCGTTCAGCATCTTGTGTTTATTTCACGAAGACTGTAAAACAAATTTGCAAGTATTGTCCTCGAGATGAAATTAGGTTTAAATTGTACAACTACAGGAGATTTCTATTTCCATGAATACCTATGTTTGGTCATAAATTTTCAAAATTACATTTGAATTTTTTATCTGCTGTATTCTACCAGTGTAATCTTTTTCTAAATAAATGGATAGTTTTCTCAGTCGATCACATGTTGTGAAAGATCTGCTCGTTCTTATTGAATTTAGTGGTAATATTTATTCATGGCACATTTAGTGACGATTAACATGAAATGAAAATAGCCCAGAATGCTTTATACTTTATTTACTACAAAAATTTAGGCATCCTGTGAAAATGGTTGAAATAATTGGAATGTCAATTACAGCCATTTTTGCTGTTTTCTGAACAGTCTTGGATCTCAACTTGTATGTAAGGTTAAAAAGACTTTTCACCTGTTTTAGAATTGTCCAAATATTTATTTCTAGTCTAGCAAGAACAACTTCTTTGTAAGTTGTTCACATTTTGCTTAAATAGATCCATGTTATTTTTCAAGTGTCAATGAATGGTCAGGAGATTCAGTTATTGTTTCAGTGGAAATGTTTATTGACTGAAATTGGTTTTATCTAATTCAGTCCTTCATTGGAAAACTGGAGTATACATTGTCAAGTTTCCAGATATGTGGATACTTTAACGTGTACAAGATAGACTTGTGCAATTGTCACGGTCCATTTCTGTAATACAAAAGCATGTTTAAATAGTTCAAAAAAAGTATTAACTGTTGCATATTTAAAATTGATTCTATTTTTATATCTGTTAAATAAAATTTCTTAACATGATTACGTTAAGCTGCAAGGCTGAATGTAACAGTCTAAAATAATGCCTATTGGCTATTCAGGGTTTTTTTTGTGTTCAAAACAGGATTTTGTTTTCTGCAAAATATCAATTATGCAGTTGAATTTTAAGACTTCACATGCTTCTGTAATGCTTGTGTGGAAACAGCACAAATATCAACTTGTTTATCATTTATCCTGATGGAATTTGAATTCCTAACATATCACTTGTGTATGTTACCACATAGCATAAAAATAATGACTGGTTCGAAGCCCCCCCATAAATAGCTGTATTTTTTTTCATAGAAATTTGGTCAATATTACATGGGAAATTTGTGCTTTCCTCTTGGATGCTTATGGTAACATATGATCAATGGGCTTGTGCTGTATCCAGCTTCTGATTGTTATACAGTGCATTTGCATTCTTCAGTGGTTGTAAGCAACTTTATTAAGCTGCACACAGTATGAAGTACCAATATTTAACTAAGACAGTAGTCACAGTCTATTTGTCAATCCTGAGTTTAATATTTTGAGTGGTCTCTTCCTTCTGTAGTGCCCTGTTGATGGCAAGCTCACATTTTTAA
This sequence comes from Narcine bancroftii, assembly GCF_036971445.1. NCBI lineage: Eukaryota > Metazoa > Chordata > Chondrichthyes > Torpediniformes > Narcinidae > Narcine > Narcine bancroftii. The sequence goes on along the minus strand of NC_091476.1, from coordinate 12,478,681 downwards.
GTTGGACTTGACTTCCATGTTTTCTCATCTTCAATACACTTTAATCTTACCTGCTAACAATTTCCTATTTGAATCCTGATCCACTTGAAAACACATTGTCTTTTACAACTAGCCCAATCTTGACTGAGCCATTCAGCATCACCTTTTGATAACTCTTGCAGACTGAACCACCACTTGACTGGTACCTGTAAACTAATTGGGATTCAGTCACAAATGGTGCTTGCTTTCAATCATGATTCTTTGATATCTCAAGCCCTCCTCTCTCTCTCTTAATCAGTGTTCTGGCTCTAATAATGTTTGCTGGGCTCCAAAACCATTGCCAACTTTTTCCTCTTGGGCCCTTACCTCTCTATTCCTTTCCTATCTATGTACCTGTTGAATTACCGATTAGTACTTGGGCCTGAAACCATATACCAACCATCCTCTGTGTGGGGAAAAATGTCTCTCAGATTTCTTTTAAATATTTTTCCTCTCACCAAAAAACTATGCTTTCAAGTTTCCCCCACCCACCCCATATCTGTCATAATTAAAAAAAAAAAAATCGTATCACTCCTCGGCCTCCCATGTTCCAGTGAAAATAAATGCTGCCTATATGCAATCTCTTGTTAGATCCACAGCCACCATTCCAGGCAATGCTGAATCTTTTTTCACCTTTTCTTGAGTTAGCACATTCTTTCTATGGTTTGGTGGCATGGTTAAAGTAACATATTGTGCAATGCCATTACTCCACCAGCAATTTTGCTTGGAATCCAGTGCTGTCTGCAAGGAATTTGTACATTCTCCCACTGACTTGTGTTGGTTTTCACTGGGTGCTCCAGTTTCCAACCACCCTCCAGAAATGTGCAAGGTTAATAGATTAATTGGTTTCAAAGGCAGGAATCTGATTCTACCATGTATAAATTAATGTATTAAAAATTATAGAACTAAATACAACATTATGTTTGGCTTAACCGTTGATCTGTATGTGGCAGCATGATGTCTCTACTCTTGTAATTAATATTCCTGTTGTGATGGTAAGTCAGCTAAACTCTTTCAGGTCAGTTTGAACTTGCACTCCAAAGTCCCTTGGTACAGCTTGTAAATTTCCTGCAGTTATTGTCCAAAGTCGGGGAGGATGGTCGAAGACCTGGGCATGTCCTTCGAGCCAGTACAATGGATTGTTTAGGTGGAGTGCAGTGTACGCAGTACTGGCCCCACCCTTTATACCTGGCATTTAATCTTGGATGGTGACAGCCAGGTTGTCGGTGTCATTAACTAAGTGTCCTTCTCCTTGATGGATGGCCTGATGAGACTAATGAGCACCATCTGCCTGGGTTTGAAATCAGAGTTGTCCTTCTTTTAGGCTGGCTTCCAACCAAGGCTAATGAGCCCAGCTTACCCATCCAGTTATACTGGCAGAGACTCGGTTGCTCCATAACAGCAAACTCAGTGAAAATGGGGCGGGGGGGGGGGCACCAAAGAGAAGGCGTTGCTACGAATGCAGTAATGTAGGAGGCCATTTGCAGTGACCTGCCTGGCAAGCCAGACAGTGGCTACATGGCGATCACTACACTGAGAAAGGAGAGGCGATGCATTACGTGTCCACTTTCCCAGGTTGAGCGGGACATAAGGCCCAGCCCTTTCCTGCATAATCATCTAGCTACATAAAGATCAGCATGGCCAAATCAGACACAACGACCTCTCAGAGCCCTTCTCGGTAGGCAACAATGTTAAGCAAGGCTGTGTCCCCTCACGCTGACACTTCATCATCTCAGCAGATACTCCAAAGGCCCATAGAAGTCCTTGATGACTAGGACTGTATCTACATCCGATACCGCACCAAAGGCAGCCTGTACAACCTGAGGTGACTATAGTCCCACACCAAGACATTGGAGTAACTCATTTGAGAGCTACTCTTCACCAACGATGCTGCTTTTATTGCCCATGCAGAGACAGTCTTGCAGCATATAACATCCTGCCTTGCGAAGGCTGCTGAACCCTTCGGACTGGAAGTCAGTTTGGAGAAGACATAAATTCTCCATCCTCAGGAAGAGTACCACCCTCCCTGCATTACCATTAGCGAGACTGAGCTGAAGACAGTATCTGACAAGATGGTGCACCTCTAGGTAGCTGAACTGATGAACCAAGATTGATAGAGGCTGACAACAGACTGGTAAAGGCAAACAGTGCATTTGGCAGGGTGTACAAAAGAGTGGAACAAGCATCTGAAGAGAGGCACAAAGATCAGTGTATAAAGAGCTGTTGTATTGTCCACCCTCCTGTAAGGCTCCAAATCGTGGGTCACCTACCGTCGCCACCTACAACTCCTTGAGCACTTCCACCAGCACTGCCTCCGCATCATCCTCAACGTCCACTGGAGTGACTTCGACACCATAATTCAAGTCCTCGAACAGGCGGAGGTTACCATCATCAAGACCATGCTGTTGAAGATGCAGCTACGCTGGGCAGGACATGTCTCTCCGATAGAGAATCATCGACAGCCCAAGATTGTGCTGTATGGCGAGCTCTCCACTGGCCACCGTGACAGAGGGGCTCTGAAAGAGGTACAAGGACTCTGAAGAAATCCCTTAGTGCCTGTCACATTGACCATCACCAATGATCTGCTCCAGCCTCTGATCGCATGGCCTGGCAACGCACCATTCACCAGCCTGTCTCCTCCTTTGAGAATGCACAAAGGGTAAAAGGAGATAGAGGAAGAACTGTAATACAGCAGCACCAAACCCAGAACAAAATTTCCTTTGCAGCCTCTGCAGCTAGGCATGTCTGAACTGCATTGGCATCGTCAGCCACCAGCGAGCCTGCAACAGACGTGGACAGCCTCCTTCCTAAATATTCATTTGCGAAGCCAAGCCATTAACGCGCCCAAAGTACATTAACGTGCCCTTGTCTGGATGATGCTTGCCACTCCTGTACCCAATTTTCGAGGTGATCTCTAACCCTTTATCCATAGCCAACCAACTTTGCTATCTACAACTCCACCCAAATGTTGTCATCAATCAACTTGATCAGATCATATACATTTCCATCCAAGGCATGACGTGAAAGCTTATTGTTTCTGAGTAGAATGTACTTAATACACCAAATTTTTTCTTTAGCCATGCGTGTACGTATGATACACCGATGACACTAGTGTACACTAATTTACCATGATATTGCAAAGGCAGGAAAAGAGCAAATACTGCCCGTCTAAAAGGATAATCATCGTTTGGCAGCAGCAGCTTTTACTTGCAATTTGTTTTATTTTTTTAAAAACACTGGTATACATTAATTAAAAAGAGATGAATACAAAAGATAGATAATAAATATTGACAATTACTATACTAAAAGAAAAGAAGATGAAAAAATCGAGCAAACAAGCTGCATTGTCATGTTGCAGCATTACATCATTAGTGCAAGTTGTGGTTCAGGAGCCTGGTCTTCAGCCTTCTGTACCACCTTCCCAAAGGTGGCAGTAAGGATAGGTGTGACCAGCCTGGTGGGTCCTTTTTTTTTAAATGTTGGCTGCCCTTTTGAACCAATGTCTCTCACAGATGTCTTCAGGTTGGGGTCTGTGATGATAGAGTCTTTGATAACCTGCTGAATCTCTTCAGACTCTTGTGCTTTGTGCAATTTCAGTTCAAAGCAAACTTTGGAGAATTTAAAATCTGATTGTACATTTGCAACCTGACGGAACAGTATCTCTCCAGACCATGGTGCACACACAAAAACACACGATGCACTTCAAGATTACATAAATAATCAAAATAAATGCATATTAAAAAAAAAACCTTGATGAAAGGCTCAAGCCTGAAATATTGGTTTATTTATCTATCTTTGCTACATAAAATACACTGTTTGACCTGAGTTTCTCCAGCATTGTGCTTTTATTCAATCAACGGGGACTGCAGACTTTTCCTGTTGAACTTCTATGAATATTTGGTTTGATTTTCATGGTGACAGGTTTCTGTTCCCCAGCCTGGCAGTCCTGATTTTTGATGCTCCTGTACCAACTTCTTAATGGTAGTGGGTTGAAGATGCTGTGCACTGGATGGAAAGACACTTCCTTGAGTCCCATTTAGACAATGTTCCCAGTAAATTTTCTCTTTAGACAAAATTCAGACCCCAGTAAATCACTTGGCTGTTTTAATGATACTCTGGAAAGATAGCTGCAGCACACTTGGCATATCAGTTATCGCTGGTGCAATAAAGTCATTGCACTTGGGACTGGAGTTTGAATCCTGTGCTGTCTGTTAGGAGTTTGTATGCTCTCCTATTTTCTGCATGGGTTTTCCCTGGGGGCTCCAGTTTTCGTCAACCATTTAAAACGTATCAGGGATGTAGGTTAATTGGTTGTAAATTGGGCAGCATGGACTCATGGGCCAAAATGGCCTGTATGTCTAAATTTAAAAATAAATTAATAAACAAATAAATCTACAAGTTTGCCAATGACACCACGTTTGTCGGCAGAATCAGAAGCACCAATGAGGAGACGTACAGGAGGGAGATAGATCAGCTTGTTGAATGGTGTAACAACAATCTGGTGCTCAATGTATGCGAAACCAGGGATTGTGGACTTCAGGAGGAAGTCAGGGGAAAATGACTCAGTCCTCATCGAGGGCTCAGTAGTAGAGAGGGTCAAGAACTTAAAGTTCCTGGGTGTCAACATCTCTGAGGGCTTGTCCTGTAGTTCTCATGTTGATGCAATCATGAAGCAGGCCCCCTAGTGGCTATACTTTGTGAGGTACTTGAGCTTCAGTATGTCACCAAAGACTCTTGAAAATGTCTACAAGTATATTGTGCAGAGCATTCTAGCTGGTTCCATCACTACCTGGTATGGAGTTACTGAATCTCAGGGCAAGAAAAAACTCCAGAGGGTTGTTAACTCAGCCTGCGACATTATAGGCACCAAACTTCACTCCGTCAAGGACATCTACATGAGGCAGTGTCTTAAAAAAAGCAGGTTTTGTCCTCAAAGACCCCCACCACTCAGGCCATGCTCTCTTCATTCTGCCATCATCATGAAGGATGTATAGGAGCCTAAAGATGAGCACTCGGCAACACAAGGACAGGTTCTTCCCCGCTCCCATCAGATTCCTAAATGATCAATGAACCAGACACTGCCTTACTTTTCGTGCTCTACTATCTTAGTTTTTTGTAAATATATATTTGTATTGTAAGATGGTTCATAATATGGATGTTTGCCCTATGATACTTCCACAGAAACACTGAATTTTATGACTTCCTCATGGCGTTAACATATGATTCTGATACAGTCATGCTTTGCAGCTCACCATACAGCAGGCAGGACACTCTTAATTGTGCACTAAGTGCCCTCTTTTGTGAGCAGTAGATGTCTGATGTATCCAGTTGTTCTGATAACAGAAGACACTGAATTTGCACTTGCTTCAATTGAACATAAAGTCAAACGTATATTAAGATTTTTGAGGCAGTCCATTGGTGTTCCTGGTACTTCTAAAGCCATTTAGAATCTCTTCTGAGAAAACTGATTTCCATAAATAACAGCTAAACAGTATGAAATGAGAAAATAGCAGCTCTTGACCCAACTGTAGAAAATTAATCAAAGGTTCCACTGTTTTCAAACTGCCTTAGAAAGGGACATGAAATTTCTCAAATTATAAATGAATGGAATGATTGTGAACCAAAACAGCCACTGACTGTCAATGTGGCATCATAGAACAATAGATTTTCAGTGATTCTTATAAACAGGGATCAATATTGAAATCACTGTGTGGATAAAGACTACTCTCGATTAAGGAGTGCAGCTGTGAAATGTTAACACAGGCCACAGCCACTCGACACAATGGTTCTGAAAATTCACCATATTTATCCAAAAAAAATTAGGACAATGGATGTTGACAAGAGTGTGAGGCATTGTTGAATGTTTGGGCATTTTCTTTTCCAAAGAATGCATTTTATTTTTGAATATTTTATTTATGGATTTTTCACACAAACTCCAACAATTAATTATCAATGATATTCACATTAATTACATTTCGTATTTGTTAATTCCTTACAGTCCTCTCATGGAGTTTGAGTGTTTCTTTTTTTTTAATCCCCTTCTCCCCCCCCCCCCCCCACCCTGCCCCAACATTGAATATTTAACAACAAATTAATTGTATTCACACACAATGACCAAGACACTCACAACAAAGGTATGAAACTTATATTTGGGGATTTATGGGTTTGTTGTGTCATGGCAGCCAGCACATAGGCTGTAGGCTGCCTTCCTTTTTCCATAGCTTTCCCTGGCTAGAATAGGATGGGCCTCTTCCACTCCCTCACCAATGAGGAGCAAATTGGGAAGGCAGGACTGGGTGGCGAGGCACAGTGGTTCACAGTACAACTGCACCCCTATGTAGTTCATATAGGGCTGCCAGACCTTCAAAAAAAGGTGTAAGTAATTTTCTCCAGGGGAACACGCTCTACGTTTCTGTGTTCCAATGTTCAATGCTCAAATAGGAGTCAGACTTCCAAGCAATTGCTATGTGCTTCCTGGCCACCCCCAATGAAGAATACACTTCCTTCATAATGTGAAATAAATGCATTTTTGCTTCACTGCTACTCATGTTTCCTTCTTGAACTGTGTTTCCACAAAACATTTAAGAGATTATCACAAAATGATGGCCGTTCCCAACAAAGTCTTTGAGGTGGTTACACCAAACTTCAGTGATTCCCTTAGCAAGTACTCCTGAACCTTGGAATACACTTACTTGTACCATTCGCTTGTGAGGGGAAGATAATTTTGAGACAAGAGAATGGACTGTATTGATTGGATTTCATTCATCTCCCTGAGAGGCCCATGACAAGGGGAACAATAGATGAACAGTAAAGAAAAGAGAACGCATATGCTGAAAAACACACAAAATGTTGGAGAACTCAGCAGGTGAGGCAGTATCCGTGGAAGGCAAAAGATACTCACCATTGGAGCCTGCAAATGCTGGAATCTGAAGCTAAATCCAATCTTCCAGAGGAACTCATCAGCTCAAGTGGCATCAATGGTAGAGAATGGTGGTGGATATTCAGGTTGATGGATGAAATTCAAAAAGATCAGCCATGTGGCAGCTATATAGTTCAGAGTTAAGGTATTTGAATCACGTGTGACCATCAGAGGTCCCAGTTGGTGAAACACAACAGTTCAGGCAGCATCAATGAGTCAATGTTTCTGATTGGGGTCCTTTATCGTGAATCTTTTTTAAAAAAAAAGGGTCCTGAACCAAAACTGTCCATTTCTTTCACTGGATGTTGCCTAACTTGCTCAATGACTCCAGTTACTTGTTGTTTGTGCTAGACCATTCCTCATTCTCCCTCTCTTCCCGATCCCTCTGTCTCCAGATTTCCACTCCCTTCCCTCCCCATTTATAGAGTCAACACCTACCCCTGTTTGATGTTGTGCTCTCCCTCCCTTATCCACCTATTCCCTCCTGCCCATCCCCCCACCATTTTATTTGAGAATTTGCCTATATTTTGCTCATTCCTTGATGATGAAACGTTGGCTATGTATCTATCTTTTCTGCATATGGTACACTGTTTGACATGCTCGATTTCTCCAACATTGTTTTTATTTTTATTTGCCTTGCCACCTAGACTCATCAAAATTGGTTATGATAACAGACAACCGATCACCAGATTGACACCAGATTGATCACCAGTCATTTGGTCATTATATCGTAGGTGTATGAAACTTCCCATCATTTGATTCTCCTCACAAGCTTATCAACTTGAAATGAGATTGATTGAATAAAAATTCATCCAATCTGTGGTCTGGACTCTGTTCACAGGGCATTCGTGTGTAAGAGCAAAGAAAACTTGGGAATTGAGCTCAAATAGGTAAATTTTAAAAATAATTTGGAGATACACTGCAATAATAGGCTCTTCTGGCCCATGAGACTATACCACCCAAATACATCCATATGATGACTTAACTGACTAATCCTGAGAATTCGAGTTTTAAAGTAGTAATCAAAACAGTATCGCAGAGTATGTACCATGGTACGTTTTGATAATTCAGCAAGGTGAAAGAACAACAACGCCCTAGAACACCCTGTTCGAGGAATATAAAGCATTTAGCAAATAGGCACAAATAAGGACAAGCTTTATATGTCATTTTTTTTCCTCTTGTCATAGACGGTGGGAATGGCAGCCAAGGCAGGGAAGTGCTCCTCTTGCAGAATGTGGGTCATCAGGGAAGCCAGAAGTATCCCTGATGACTTCATCTGCGAGAAGTGCATCCAGCTGCAGCTCCCGGCATACCGAGTTAAGAAGATCAAGGAAGGCATCAAACTAAAAGCTCGTGTGTTCAAAGTCGCTAAGAACAGTGGGAAACCAGAAGACTGGGAAACCTTTAAGAAGTGACAAAGAACAATGAAGCAAGCAATAAAGAAAAGGAAGGTAGACGATGATTTAAAAAATAATTTGGAACCTTGCCCGTTAATTGCTTTGTTTGGTTTTTCTTGTGGACCAGATAAACTTATATTGGCGTCTCAGGAAAATGTTCAAATATTAACCACTTTGATATCCAGACGAGCAATTATATTGAAATGGAAAGACAACTCATCTCCTACTCATGCACAGTCGTTATATGATGTAATGTTCTATTTAAGTTTAGAGAAAATTAGATATAATATTAAAGATGGAAAGTTCCAATTTATGAAATTGTGGGACCCATTAGAATTTTTTTATAATTGTAAGAATTAATAATTATTGCATGTCCCGGTCATTCATCGCCTGTGGTTTCACATGATTGATTTCTCTTTTATTAATTTAAAAGGTAACCTTGATTGGTGGGAGGATTAGATTAGAGTTTTTAGTTTTTTCTTCTTCTTCTTTGATGCAAGTTATTTCAGTAAATGGGTTTAGGACGGTTGCCTGGATCAATTTCATCAATTGTTTTTGAGGTATTACAAGCATTATTGATGTCGTTTTATCTACTTTTTTCATTGGTTTTTTTATGCATGTTTACTTGTATACAAATGAATTATTATGTAATTGTCAAATTTATATTTATGTTATATGTTAAACTCAATAAAAATATTTTAAAAAGAAATAAAACTGATTGTAAAACTTTTTATAATTATATAAAGTGCAAAAAGGTAGTTAAAATAAAGGTTGGATCCTTGAAGGATGAGAAGGGAGACTTAATAATGGATAATGAGGAAATGGCTAAGGCTTTGAATGACTATTTTGTATTCACGGTGGAGGACACGTTGAACATGCCAACGACAGATGTTATGGATGTGATGGGAGGTGAGGACCTGGATGTAATAGCTATCACTAAAACACCAGGGTCTAAAGATGGATAAATTCCCTGGTCCTGATGGAATGCATCTCAGGGTACTGAAATAATTGGTAGAAGTTATAGTCAAGGATTGGTGATAATTTACCAAAATTCTCTGGACTCTGCAAAGGTCCCAGTTGATTGGAAGATGACGAATGTAATTGCAGTATTCAAAAGAGGGTGCAAGCAAAAGGCAGGGAACTATAAACAGAAAATATGGGAGATGTACACGTAATACAATGAATTTTGTGACATGTTGATTCCGATACTCTGAAATACATGGTTTTATTCTGAACAATAGGTTTGAATTTATAAATGACGTTTTGTTTTATATTTAGTTGCAATCTTTGAGGAAATGATAAACTCACGCTTAAAAATATAGTAGGAAGTTTTGCATATTAAGGCAGGTGGCATTTAAAGGAACTTTATCATTTGGGTGAGACGTTGATGAAAGTAGTTAGATTCTCTTGCCTTATTTCTCAGTTGACACTGGGTATGGATGAAGTAGTTGGAATCTTTGGAGAATGAACATGTATTGGATTGAACACATGGTTTTGTAATTATATTGATGTTTTTTTTTAAATTAAACCTGATGTTTTATATCATTCATTGCAGAGGCTTTTCAACATTGGTGGATGCACAATGTAAAATTTTATAATTACAAACACCAGTGTGGATCATTTGCCAGGGTTTGGGAGGAGAAAGCTGCCAGCTTCTCTCCTGCAGATGAATAGTTTTCAGTAATAAACGTTTAAAGTTCTATGTAACTGATACAAACATTTGAGAGAGTTGGTCATTACTGTTTACCAGGATGAAAAGCATAGATTAATGATAATTCTTATTCTCACATCAATGATATTATGATTAATAGTATAAACATATAATCTCTTTTATGTTCATTTAAATTTAAACATAACAGGCATTTCAGCCCAATTCACAGCCAATTAACCTACAACCCCCGGTACATTTTGAATAGTGGGAGAAAAATGGAACCTCGGGGGAAAATCCATGCAGATATGGGGAAAACGTGCAAACTCTTTACAGACAGTGCAGGATTTGAACCTGGTCCCGATCGCTGGCGCAGTAAAGGTGTTGCGCTAACTGCCTTTTTAAAAGGATGTCAAAATTGATAATAAACAATAATCTTAAGTTGCTCCACATAATTGACAGGGTTTCCTTTATTTATAACTGCAGCCTGCAAGTTTCTTTCTCACAATTTTTCAATCTTTATTTGATTAAATGAGATTAAGTAGCCTTTGGCAGGGCAAAAGCTCTGCTCAAATCTAATTCTCGTTTGACAACTTCAGTTAGTGAAATCAACTGAATGAAGAAATGTGACTGATGTTGAAGATACATGGTGACCTTTTATGTCTTATTTTCATTTGATATAAATGTTTTTAACGCGATTAGATGTACTCACTCTTCCAGATGAGACACGGTCTTACCTTTGTTTTTTGATTCATGGTATGAATCAAAAGCTACAAAATATATGTAAACCTCAGGATAAGCTGCTCAGATGTTTTATTTTGGTTAGTTTTCTTTTGTTTCAATCGAGTAAGTTAGGTGTTTTTTTAAAAATAAATAATATTTTTGATGTTTTTTCTGCCTTCATCCAGTGCAGTGGGAAGGGGGGGGGGAGGAAGAGTGGGGGCGAGTTTATACTGTCTGCATTTTTCTCTTGATATATATGCTTATGTGATATTGTATTTTCAGTTTTGTTCCCTTTTCTTCATTGTACTGCATTTATTATAAAAACCAATAAAAAAATTGAAAAGAAAAACATGACTGATAATATTCTACAATTGAGCAGGAACATTAAGCAAGCATTGACATCCACTTTTCTCCCCATGGTGTACAAAGCTGAAACAACAATTAACAAATATCTTTTTTTTATAATCTTCATTTCATTCTGATTTCTTTCATATCCCTCAAGATCCAACCATTGCGACGTTGCATTTTATTAACTAATAATGTGAGTTTCATCCAGATCATTATCCAGAATTCCTGATTGCTCAATAATTTTGCTGTTATCACAGAATGCATTTTGGGCCTTTCTTTTCCATTTATGTCTGTATTACAGCATTCTTTCATTTTCAGAAGCTGCAGGGCAGAATAATCATACTTTCTCCTGGGCTTTGAGGCCTTCACTCGTTACTGACTTCAAATGAAATTAATGATTCACTTTTGATAGGTACCAAACTCCAAGGAATAAGCAAAGAAATGACCGGCCCATCTGTAGCTGGGAGAGATTCCAGGTACCATTTCATTCCTCACAAGCCATCCTTTTATTCTCTTTTTGCAGCGAAGTATTTAGACTTTACAATATATTCCAATTACTGTGTGTCTGTGTGGTCCATACAAGTATTAGGACCCCTCGGGAAAAAGAAAAAGAGTAAGATCTGTCACTAACTTATTTATAATAGATTTTAAGATGAGAAGTGTCACTCTTATTAAGTGTATTTGACAAAATCATCTTCTTTAATGTGGTAACTAGTTATTTCAGGAAACCTTTAATTTCCATTCTGCTCTCTCCTGGAAAACAAAGAGGACAGAGCCTAAAATCTAGACTGCTCAGGGTCGGTCTGGATTTTCCAGATTCTCAGGCAGTACTTTTAAAATTCAAATTCAAGGAAGAATAAAGAAGAGCCGACAGGTAAATTTTGATAGTTTATTCATGAGCAAATGCAGCGCGCTTCATTTAGCAAAATGAGGAGTTTTTAAAGAAAAATAAATGTCTGCACTTGACAAAAATGCAAGTATTATTTTTCATGATAAAAAAAGTGTAATTTTTGAAATTGTGTTTGAAATGAACATTATAAAAGAAAAATATATTATAGAAATGAAGTAAAACATGAAAGTATACAAATGAATTTCTCTGTGATAAGATTACCTGTATTAAGCATGGTAACTTGTTGCTGTTGTGCATCTGTGGCACTTACACACACACACAAAAGCCTGCTCAATTTAAAGAGTTTGGCAGTTTTCGAAAAGTCTGGATACTCAGATCGTCCAGATTTCTGGCATCCAGACTTCTACAGTATGTTGTTTCATCTTTGTTTCATTACAAAGAAGAGACTCAAAGGAGATTTCCCATTGTGGGTCATCCAAAACTTGGGATTGTTGTTTCAGAGATGGTCATTTAAGACGGATGGAATTTGTTTCTCTGATCATGCTAACTTTTACAATTCTCTACTCCATAAGCTGTGGAGTGCGTCATCCAATATGTTCATGACTGAACTGGGGAACATTTGGATAATAGGGGAACATGCAGAAAGGTGGAATTGTGGCCAAAAGTGAGAGGTATTTTTCTTCTAAAATGTCTCAGCTTGCTCCTGTTCACATGACTGACCCACGACTGCATCGCCAGATCCAGCTCCAACAGAGTCATCATCAAGTTTGCAGATGACACGACAGGAGTCAGCCTCGTCGGCAACAGCAATGAGTTTCGCAATAGAGAAGAGGTGGAAAATCTCATGTTATGGTTCAACCTCACTGTTCAAAAAATGTACCAGGGTTGAAGGTTAATTGGGTGTAATTGGGCGGCACAGGCTCGTGGGCAGATAGGGCCTGTTGCCGTGCTGTATGTCTGTATGTGTGTATGTATAGTGCAAGAATAACAACGTGAGTCTCAATGGGGACAAGATGAAGGAGATGATTGTGGATTTTAGGAGGTCCAGGGATGACCACTTTCCACTACACATCCCTAACTCTGAAGTGGAAAGTGTAGAGAACACTCAGTTCCTTGGAGTCCACTTAAATAGTGACCTACTCACTTGTCAGTAAAAGCAACAGAGAGGAGTCTCCCTTCCCCCTATCGATGTGATCTACTGGGAGCGTTGTCTGAAGAGGGCACGCAAAATTGTTAAGGACACCTTCTACCATCCTGCGCACAGCATCTTCCAGCTACTCCCATTAGGAAAGTGATACAGAAGTACAGTGCAACTCTGATTAGACAAAATGGTCGAGACTGGGCCCATTTCAGATAAACTTTTTTTTTCCCCCAAAGAACTGGTCATTTTTTACAAAAACAGCCCAGTAGCAACAGCAAATCACTTGTAACTGTTTAACCAACAACAAACAAGGTATGGCTTTTTAAGCATTAAAATAAAGTTTAATTCTCACCAAAAATATGCTGGCCACCACTGATCAATGACATTTCCCCACCGAGGCCCTGTTCGTGCCAGGAGCCCGAGGGTCCCTCTCCTGACACCACTGGAAGCCCAACAACCCCGGTCAGTTTGGCTCTGGAAAAAAAAATCAGATGAATGAGGATATCAGAGAATCCAATTTTGGATCATCGGAGTTGCACTGTATCAGAGCCAGAACCACCAGACTCAAAAACAGTTTCTTCCCACAGGCAGTGAGAGTCCCAAATGACTGATGAACTGCTCGTAAAATCCCTCCAAGAATCCACTATCATTTAACAATGTACTGCATATAAATTGCTTGCAAAAATGTATGCTATGTCTTTATATGTTTTAACACCAAGAACCAACTGTTTTGACCAGTTGTACTTTACAATTGGATGATAATAATAAACATGAATTGAATTAATCAGAACTTAATGGGAATCAGTCATATTGAACGATTGGGCAGGTCAAGGGGCCACTTTGGCTCATGCCTGCTTTTTTTTGTTCTTTTGCATCATTTTGGTCCATTCATTGAGGTACATTTTCTCCCCCATGAATTAGAGATGATCAACACTTTTTTTGAGAATGATGTATTTACATACCACCCAACCCCAACCAACCGCTGCAACCGTGTCTGCCTGTCCCGCATCGGACTTGTCAACCACAAACGAGCCTGCAGCTGACGTGGACATTACCCCTCCATAAATCTTCATCCGTGAAGCCAAGCCAAAGAAAAAGAAAGAAGTTATTTAGATTGTGAGGCATTTTTCTGTCAAAATGCATCTTTTCCAATTTCAGAGCAGAAGCTTTCTCATCATTCATTTGATAGTTTCCCATTTCACATGCACATTTCAGCAGGTATTTTCTAGTCCATTGTAACTGCACTGTTGGCAGCACGTTATTTCTCCACAGTTATCATTTCAGTTAAAACGAGGAACTGAAGATATATCTGTGGTGAATGTCTGCCAAGCTGCCTGTCTCCCCTCTGGCGAGCCTTGCTGTACCAACATTGGCTGTGCATTATCTCTGCTGTTAAGGACACTCCCACATTGCTGTGGTGAATGTCTGCTGAGCTGCCTGTCTCCCCTCTGGCGAGCCTTGCTGTATCAACATTAGCTGTGCATTATCTCTACTGTTAAGGACACTCCCCTTGGATATAACTGTATATGCATCTACTGTCTTTCATTATTGTACCATGAGTTTCTGCTAATAAAAGCCATGATTATTGTTTGACCCCATCGTCTTTGTCGACTTCATCAACTGGCACTTCAATATCTACCAAAAATATTTAAGCAATGGTCATTATTTAATGTTATTTTAAGGGTCCACTACAAACAAGCTAAGTTCGAAACTGTGTGAATCACCAGCAGAGAAGATTTTAAATCCATATCTTTGGACTGCAATTAGCATTTGTGTGTAGCAAGCATTGAATACGTCCATCATTTGAAAGCATCTTTGATCCTTTGAATGTCAGCATGCAGATATACCTTGGAATTAATAGGAACAGCAGACTCCTCCTCCTCCTCCCACAAACAGGTACTAAAGCCTCTTAAGTGGTTCAGCAAACAAATGACCCATTTTGGGGATTCTGGAAAGGCTCCAATGCCCAAACACTGTGTCATGGCGGCTCACCCACACGGCAGGTGAACCGGCACCAGCAGTTGCGGTCAAGTCCGCAGTCCGTGACGTACTCGGGAGCTCTCAGTGCGGGGCAAAACAACAGACATGAAGTTGACGTCCGCCCTGCATGAGCATAGAGACCACTGGGGCCTGCATGTGGACATCGTCAGCCCACGACCCATCTTGAGAGGAGCAAGGTAGCCATTTACAACGGTGGACAGGTTCACGAGGTGGCCGGACGCCGTTCCAATCACCATCACGACGGCAGAGACATGCATGAGGATGCCAATCACAACCTGGGTGGCGAGGTTCAGGCTCCCTGCCCACATCACCTCGGACAGAGGGGCACAATGGTCAGAGGCAGCGCAGCTTCTAGGAATCCAGCTCCTCCAGTCAACTGTGTACCACCATGCAAATGCCATGATAGGAAATACACAATAATATATATCTCATCAGGAAAAATAATTCTGGAAGGGGACTTGTGTAGCCAAAGTATTAATAAAAATAATTCTACAATTTCATCATTGAGTTTTCATCTTGTGTATGAATTCAAGGTGTTGTACCAAGCAATCTAATTTCTGAAGCCTGGTGAAACTTAAGAAAGGACACTTGCAATCTGACATTGAAAACAACAGGAGATTTTGCTTTTCTCATGATGACACACATTAAAAGTGAGAAGTGGGGAAACTTTGCAGAAAGCTAAGTAGCAAGAAAATATTGTGGGCAATAATCAGCCTGCCTTGTCTAACACTCATGAAATGGAACAGCCAACAGGGGACTCCAGGCACACAAAAAAAGGACATTGGTTATTAGAACCTTTCAGAGTGAAGTAGCTGCCGAGAAGACTTGGAGGTATTTCACATTGGTAACATGCCTGTTTCTGTGTATCATTCAGCCCAGCAAGAAACGCTTTTATTTTTTGACAGGTACTCATCACTCAAAGCCAGCCTCATCCATTAATGTGAGCATTTATCTTTGCACAGCGAGTTACTGAGAGTTAAAACTAGATTTTGATTTCTGTGGTGGCAGAATGATTGTGAAAGATATTTTAGGAGTAGAAGATTTATTGATTTAAGGGAGATGAATCAGATGAAGAATAAAATGACCCTATTCAAGATTCTTTTATTGTTATGTAATAAAACAGGAAATGTATGAAATTTCCTTTTGTCTACCATAATGTAGATCAGGAAGCCCTCAGTGCCCTTGGCACCCTCTCGCTTCTCAGTTCCGAGACCTGATACCCCTTCAGCCAGCCTCATTAATCGCTAGTAGTCCGGAGCCTGATGCATATCCCTTGACTGCAGTCACGAGCAGACTGCAGCCTGCATGGGCTCCTCGCCTGCAGTCACCAACAGCCTGCTGCGTGGAGTATTCTTCAGCTGCGAAGTCCCTCACTGGTCCACCACCGTGGTTGCTATGCCATAGGGTAATCTTCTCTGATTCTTCTTCTCAAAGAGGCAGGTGGAGGGGAGGGGGGAGGATGGAGTTGATCTCTTTGTTTTCTGGTGCTCTGTGCCTGTCCTCTGCTTCCCCAGGGTCTGCAATTCCTCAAGGCCTGCTGCTGAACATAGGCACCGCCATCTTGGGCCCAGAACTCGTGGTCGCTGGATTTTAAAATAAACCTCTGTTAGCTCCTTTAACAGACAGTATTTTTTTAAATATTTCACCGTACTGCTCCAATCTATTGTGCAGACTCCCCATAGATTTCAAAGGTTGTGTTAAATATATGAAAACATCATCTGCAAACAAATTTATTTTATATTCATCAGCTTTCACCTTAATACCTTTAATATTACTATCTTGTCTAATCATCTGAGCCAAAGGTTCAATAACCAAAGCAAATAGAGCTGGTGACAAAGGGCAGCTTTGCCTAGTCGATCTGAATAACGTAAAAAGGTGAAGATACCAGTCCATTTCTCACAACTCCATCAGTGGGACTTCTATATAAAGCCTTAATCCATCCAATAAAGAGAGGCCCAAAATTAAATTTCTCCAAAACTTTAAATTAAAAAAACTCCATTCAACTCTATCAAAACCCTTCTCTTCATCGAGAGAGATTACCATTGGATGGTCAGATTGCTCCTGAGAAACATTAATTAAAGAAATCAACTTGACAATATTGTCTGCTGAATAACAATTTTTAATAAAACCTGCTTGATCTACATGAATTAAATCTGGTAAATATGCAGCTAATCTATGTGCGAGAACCTTGGCAACAATTTTATAGTCTACATTCAATAAAGAAAGAAGTTTATAAGACCCTGCTTTTAATGGGTCCCTATCCTTCTTAAGAATAACTAATAATTGCTTTAGAAAAATAATCCAGTAAAGAACAAATCTCCGTCGCCTGTTTCAATGTATCCATAAATATAGGAATTAATGTCCTGAAATTCTTTAAAAAACCTTAATCTCCTGGAGACTTCCCACTAGGCATAGATCGAAGTGCATCCATCACTTCTTTAACAGTAAAAGAAGCATCTAAATCCTTGATATCTTTATCCTTCAAAGAAGGTAAAACTAAATCAGACAAAAAATATCAATTTTAGCTGCATCTTCCAACACTTCAGAAGTATACAATTTTTCATAAAATTTATGAAACTATGTAGTCATTGAATCATGTCTCATAGCATTTATTGTTCTAGAAGCTTGCTCCATTTTTAACTGTCAAGCTAAGACTTTATGAGTTCTCTCACCCAACTCGTAATATTGGTGTCTAGTGCTCTGTAATAATTTCTAAAATTTATAAGTTTGTAACAAATTATACTGTAATTTCATATTAACTAAGTGTGTTTCTTAACTTCCCTTTAACAGACAGCTTGAAGCATGCAGAAAGCAGTTGGACTGGACAGTAGACTCTGTGAAGGAGTGCTGTGTCGCTACTCCCTGTGGGTCCACACCAGCAGCGACACCATCATGCATTTTATATCTTTAAAGGTAATAGTTACTTCAAATGTGACTTTATAATTTATAAAGAACTTACGCCAAATTGACTCAGATGTTAACTTTATGAATAGCAATCTGGTCTTTAGTTAAAAAAAGTTATTTTTTTCTAAAGATTTTAAGCAACAAATGGTTTTGTTCACTCGTTTCCATATGTAAGCATGATAGGAACCAAACCTAATCCAGCAAAGTAAATGATTCCTAAATCTGTTTCTGCTGGTTTTGAAGGAATCGATGAATCTCTGCAGCATTTTTTTTATTATTGTACTGAAATATTAACCTATATCAGTGGTTTTCAGACGGCCCCCCTAAACTCACATCCCACCTTAAGTAATCCCTATGCCATAAGTGTTTTGTGATTAGTAAGGAATTGATTAAGGAGGGATGTAGGTGGAAAGAAAAAGGTTTGAAAACCACTGTTTTAATCGCACCTCTTTGACTCGTTATGTGCACGGTTTCCTAACTTCAAAGGAAATGGGCCAATGACAATTTTTCTCAAGCAAAGTATTTCAGTAACAATTGGGTCTAGGGCAGTGGTTCTCAGCCGTCCCTTCCCACTCACATCCCACCTTAAGCAATCCCTTACTAATCACAGAGCACTTATGGCATAGGGATTGCTTAAAATGGATTGTGAGTTTAGGGGGCAGTTTGAAAACCACTGATTGAGATTAGGTTCATTGAGTGACCTTAATTTAGAAGTTAAGTGTGTGTGGACTTGCCAATTCAGCATGTGAGAATCAGTTCCTCATTGAAAATGTTTTCCAGTTGTCAGCTGGTTAAGTAAATGAGATGCTGATTCCCAACACCTGACTGCAATATAATGGTTATAATAGGTCTTCACTGGCTTTGTTGATGAGTAGGAATGGTTCAGCTTGTTCTCCATCATTGATAATTGCAGAAACAATTTCTCTGGGAATGAAATTGAGCTGTGATCTTTCAAAGATCCCACAATCAAGATACTATTTTTGTCAGGTCAGTAAAAGTTTACATTTTGTTATTTTTCATGCAGTTGAAGAGGTGAATGAATTGATTAATGAACTATGGGTAACATTCTCTTTTTATATCATTTAAAGTTTACTTGAAATGAAGTGATAAAAGATAAAAGATGTACTGGCTAAGACTTGAATGTAATCCTGTTAAAAGATAAATGGTTATCTAGGATGTGCCCAAGATGTAATTTGTGGTGTTTGTTTGAAATATATGAACTTCTATCTGTCAAAATAAAGTTTCATTTTTTTTTGTTGCCTCTTAAAGTTATAACTAATGAAGATGGTTTCTCCATATTTTAAATTCATTTAATTACAGAAGTAGGACATTTGGCCCTTTTCATTCTATCATGTGCTGATCCATCTTCTCCAAGTAACCTTTGATACCCTGACTATTCAGATACTTATCAATCTCTGCCTTAGATACACTGAATGACTTGGCCTCAATGTCTGCCTGTGGCAGAAAATTCCAGGTTGCCACTCTTTGGCTAAATAGTGAAAATATTACATTTTTGATGGGGAACTCCATGTTTTGCAAGCATTTAAAAGATTGCTTCAGTCTGCAAGTTTCTCTGATTAAACTTGTGCATAAGAAACTTGTAAAATTTGATTCCTACCCTAAAAATGGAATCTGAATATCAATACCACATTTGATTTTCATTCTGATGTTGGAATGAGGATGCATTATTTATGTATGTTAGCAGTGCATCCCCCATGGGTCCTTGTCTTGCCTCTCCCACCTTGTTTTCTTAAGTTTTTCTCTATACTTCTAATCTTGAAGGATTTTTGCTGATTGTTTGTCTTTCTCTCACTGCAAATTCTGAGCAATGTGGTGAGGTTTTACCCCTGGTTTAGTGTCACTTTTCCTGGGAATTAATAATGAAAACATTGTTAACTCCAGAATCAGATTGATTTCAATGCTGGTCTATAACGAGGCAAGAGCTATTCAATGAGCTGACACACTGAAAGGTTACAGCACCTCTTAAAGGATCGTGGCAGACTTTGCAGAAATAATCATGTTGGCAAAACAAACCAGAATGATCTGCTTCTGAGCCAGACAGAAGTACCTGATGGTTTCCAAAGTACTTTGTTAAACTAAGTATTGTCCACTTCTGTAACATAAACACTTTGCCCTCTTTGAATTTACTTTTTTTTCCTTCTCATAATTATGGACTAGGCACAGAAACATTTGCAGTTCTATTACTTTGTCACTTAATAGAAGCTCATGTGTTGAAGCAAAAATTTGACTTGCTTTTACTGTGTGATGCATTATCAATAGCCATTGAGTCTCTATCATCTCTGTGCAGAGGCAATCGAACTGTTTACATTATTGCCTCTGCAAACCATTTCCAGGTAAAGGCCCTCAAGACCCTTTCTCGTACGGCTCCAATCTCTCACCCGTCAATGTGTGAAGACATTTCTCCTATCGTTCTTCCTTCCTCTTCATTTTCTGTTTGCTGATTCTTCTCCCATCTTTCATTGAGAATAGTTTCTATCTTCTCCATCTAAAGCTTTCCAAATGTCAAACACCTCTTTTGGATTCCAATTCTCAATATTTAAAAAATAAATCAAATAAAAAAAAAAAAAAATCATGAATTTGAAATAATCTTTCATGAAAACTTGAATCTGGCACCTGAAAGTTAAATCTGAGGGAGAATGGTGGTCAGGTGGTTTCCACTACCTTAAGAGGACTGTATTAAAATAATGCACTCTAGCTCTTGCTATTCATGGTCTGTTATCCGATTGATTCTTTGGATGGTTTTTTTTTGGACTGTCTGAAACTTGCTGGCATTCTTGCACAATGAGAGTAAAATGAACACGTCTGTTTTTTTGCTCATCCTTGAAGGGCTCAAATGTACAGTACCCTCTGTAACGTCTTGGATAAGACACTTTTCCCCCTTGCATCTGTGCTCCACGGCCTTAAATTTGTAATCAAACAATTCAAATGCAATTAAAGTGTACATTCAAGATTTTATTCAAGCTTATTTGTAGACATTTTGGTTTGATCATGTAGTAATTACAGCACTTTTTGTATACCGTTCCCCATTTCAGTGTATCAGAATGTTTGGGATATTTGGCTTCACTGGTATGTTAACTGCTTCATTGGTGCAGGTATAAGAGAGTTAGACTTGCTTTTGATCACTTTTAGAGGTTGTAGTTGCTATTTTTCTACATGAGGACAAGAGTTGTGCAATGACAGTGAAAGAAGCCATTATGAGGCTGAAAAACTGTAAGAGACATGGCCCAAACTGTAGGATGACCCAAATCAACTGTTTGGAACATTATTAAGAGTGTACTGGTGAGTTCAGTAATCATAAAGGGACTTAGAGGACAAGGAAGACCTCCACGACTGATGATGGAAGAATTCTCATCACAATGAAGAAAAATCCCCAAAAACCTGTCTGACAGATCAGAAATGCTCTTCAGGAGGCAGGTGTGAATGTGTTGATGTCTACAGAAGGCTTCATGAACAGAAATAGAGGCTACACTGCAAGATGCAAACCACTAGTTAGCCACAGAAACAGGATGGCTAGATTACAGTTTGCCAAGAAGTATTAATGAGAACTTGAAGAATTCTGGAAAAAAGTCTTGTGGGCAGGTGAGTCCAAGATTAACCTGTATTAGAGTGATGGCAAGAGCAAAGTGTGGAGGTGTAAAGGAACTGCCCAAGATCCAAAGCATACACCTCACCTGTGAAATGTTGGGGGTGTTGTGGCCTGGGTATGTATTGTTGCTACAAGTACTGGTGCATTTATCTTTATTGATAATGTTATTGCTGATGGCAGTAGCAAAATTAATTGAGAAGTATAGAAACATCTTATCTGCCCAAGTTTGAGCAAATGCCTCCAAACTAATTAGACAGCATTTCATCCTATTAGCAAGAAAATGATCCCAAACATACTGTTATAAGCAACAAAGGAGATTTTCAAAGCTTTAAAAACTGGGAAATTCATGAATGGCCAAGACAATCCCCAATCTAAATCCAATTGAGCATGCCTTCCATATGATGAAGAGAAACTTAAAGGGACAAGCTCCTAAAGCAAGCTGGAGCTGAAGATGGCTGCAGTAGAGGCCTGGCAGAGCATCACCAGAGAAGATGCTCAGCATCTGGTGATGTCTGTGAAATCACAGACTTCATTGCAGACAAGGGACATGCAACAAAGTAAGAAACATGACTAGTTTAATATACACACCATTGCTATGTCGCCAGCATTATGGGGCCCTGATATGAGGGGACTGTATTTAAAAAGTGCTGTAATTTCAATATGGTTAAACCAAAATGTATGCAAATAACCTTCAATAAGATCTGAAATGTGCATTTTAATCACATGTAAATTATTTGATTACAAATGTAAAACTTGTGGAGCATGGGAAAATAAAGGAAAAAGATTCTTTGTTGTAAATGTTATAGATGCTGTGAGACTTATTGAGTTCCTCCAGCATTTGTCTTTTTTAAACCAGTGAGGGAATGCTCTCAATTGCTGCATTCCAGACTGCTGGAAAGCAATGGTTCCCAACCTTTCTCTTCCCGCTCACGTCCCACTTTAAGTATTCCCTATGCCATCGGTTCTCTGTGATTAATCAGGGATTGCTTAAGATGGATGTGGGTGGAAAGAAATAAATTTGAAAATGACTGTTTTAATTGTGCCTAATTGACTAGTTATGTGCACGGTTTCATCACTCCAAAGGAAATGTGCCAATGACAATTTTTGGTAACAATTGGGTCTAGAGAAGTGGTTCTCAACCTTCCCTTCCCATTCACATCCCACCTTCAGCAATCCCTGACTAATCACAGAGGCACCAATGACATAGAGAATACTTAAAGTGGTATGTGATTTGGAAGAAAAAGGTTGGGAACACTGTGCTAATGGATGCCTTGAAACCTGATAGAGCAAATTCTAAGGCATTGTAGGGAAGCACCACAGCCTAGAGCCCTATTATTGGATATTGAGGTGCTATGACTGGTGGGGAAGACCCTCAAACTAAAGGGATTACAACTCTTGTTGGCCACACAAATGGCTATCACTGCAATGGCATAATGTATTGAAAGCTTGTATTGTGGAAAAAATTACATATTAATCTGCATGAGAATTATTTTTTGTTAATAAGTGGTTACCATATTTGGAATATATGCATTTAGATATATTTTGATTTATTATATATTCTTAGTTTCTGTTTATATATTTTTGGCTCTCCTTAAGAGAGCTAGCTGATGGGGTGAGAGGGTTGATGGGGATTTGATTTAACTTTTTTCTTTTTATATATTCCTATAAAAGTTTCTTTATGGAATGTATTCTGTATTGCTATTAATGATCCTTCAAATAAATAGTTTTTTAAAAAAAAACAAATGGGTATCACTGCAACATGAAGTAATGAAAAATGTATGGACTGTATCCAATGTACATCAATATTAGCAGTATTTTGTCATTGGTTCAAGTTCTTAATCCTCCACTCCATTTCCTATTCACTCATGAATCATAGACAAATTTTATTCCAGCATAATCTGTTGGTTGAATAACTGGAAATGTTGAGTATGAATACAGAATGGAGATCGAGAATCTAGTTGGGTAGTACCAGACAACAATTTTCCTCAACATCGCCAAGAATAAAGAGTTTGTGGCTGATTTAAGAAGGGATCTTGACAGGATGGGGAAGGTATGACGACCTCTCCTGGAACCAGCACATTGAGACAAACAAGAAGGTATCTGTGTGTTCTAAGGCGTTTAAGGTGATTTGCCACATCATTAAATACTTTACCAAACTTCTACAGGTGAACTATGAAAAGTATACTGCTGGGTGATATCACTTTGTGCTTTAGTAAATTAAGTGCCCAGGAATGTAGAAGGTAACAAACATCACCTGGTTTACCACAAGCTCTGACCTTCCATACATTGAAGACCTTAAGGTGCTGCCTTAGGAAGGCAGTCAGTTATCAAGAACATTTTTTAGATTCAAAAATAGTTTATTTCCCACAGCTTGTATTGTGAAACCCCACTAGACCATGTTAAACCAATCAAGGACTCACTCCTCTGACATAATAAGTGAACTGCATGTACTATTACAAAGTCACATTTTTCTTGCACTAGGATGATTGAGTTTTTTTTAATCTCCTCAATTTAAATTGTGTATACTATTGCATCCTTTTTGAATGAAGTACTTGTTTGGCTGCAACAAGTAAGAATTTCAGTGTATATGTGTATAGCAAACCCATTAATATTAAGAATATAACAGGCAGTGTCAATAGAGGGAAACCTTTCAGTGTCTTTGGAATCAAAGAATGCATTCAATTGTCATACAAGATGTGCACAACATTAGCTCAGTGAGAACTGTGCTTTATATTGGGTTGCAGGTTGGTCATCACAGACAGGGTTAGAATAAATGAGCCTTTCAGATGGAAAGGATGTAATTTGTGGAGTGCCTCAAGGATTAGTTCTTTGTCCTCAATTATTTATTTTCTATATTAATGATTTGGAGAGGGGCTGGCAAACTGTAAGATGTCCCAAAGTTGCTGTTAGCATGATATTTGGAGTCTGTAACAGAATATGGATAAAGTGCATAGTCAAAATTTGAGAAACAAAATTTAACATGAGAAAGTGTGAAATGATGCACTTCAGTGACAGGAATCAAGTGTATTCTCTAAATGGATAGTCTTCAAATATACAGAGTACAATGGGACATGACTGGTTTTGTTCAGGAATACAAAAGTTCAACATCTGCATGTAATAAGGCAAATTGCATGTTGTCCTTTATTGTTACAATCGTACAGATCTGGGTGTAGATGATGCTCACCTTTTGAGAATTGGGCAGCTTGATCTGTTATTTAATGAAGATTTGTACATGCATTTGAGATGGCCCAGAGGCAAGCCCTGAGATGAGTTTTCAATTCACAAATGGCTTTTGTATTTAAAGAAAAAACTAGGCCTAGGTTTTTTCCATCTCCCATTGCTTTTTTCTCATTTAATTGATCATTGCCATGGTAAACCATGTATGCAAAGGGATTAAACATTCTGTGCCTTAAATATATTTAATGCTTACTCGGACAGAGAATATTTCGAAATAAAAATGAGAGGGTGGAATAAAGATCAATTTTTTTAAAAAAATGAATAAAATTTGCAAGCAAGGACTCTTCAGGGGTTTTTTGGTTGATTATAGCACCAAGTGATTCCTCTAACTGTGAGGATGAAACTGGCCATCAGGACCACAGTGCTTGGATAAGGATACTACTCTTGAGGGAGAAAGCTGTTTGCTGTCCTATTCTGAATCACAAGATGCCATCAATTTTTGCTGAGATCTTTCACACCGGGTTCTGACTACAAACTGTGTTTGACAATTTTGAGACTAAACTCTGTTATTGTCTTGACAATGCCCCTGGCCAACAGGTACTGGTGCAATTCATCACTCATAAAATAGAACCCCCCCAGTCACTGTGGATATAACTGGGGAAGCTAAATAGAGTGAAGTGACTGGGAAGAGACTTGATGACTGTGGCTGCTGTCATGTCTGAGCAGAGAATGGCAAATGGAAAACGGGAGTATTCATCGATGATATTGAGGAAATGCACATTGTGGTCAGTGCAGGGCAGATGTTCTTTGAAGTCGACACTGAGGCGCTTGTAGGGGCAGGTGGCTTTTATTAACTGTGCCCTGTCTGGCCAATAGAGGTGTGGTTTGCTCTCGGCGCAGACCTGGTAGTTCTTTGTCTTGGATCTGTTCTCATCAATGGAGTACAGCAGGTTGCAGGTAACTCTGGGGTGACAGATTGTTGTGGAGGCCTCCATGCTCTGGAGAGCCACCTCCTCCGTACCTGCCAGCTCGACTGCTCTCCACAGACTGAGCTCCTCTTGCTACAAATATCTCTGGCAGATGTAGTTTGACCTGATCAGATTTCTGTGTACTCCACAGCAGTCATGGCCCCAGGAAACAAGGGGTAACTGGAGCGTGGACTATGATCTCTGCATCTTTCCTGGCCACAGGAGAGGCACTGGAGGATTGGAGAATGGAAAAGATACTATCCTTGTTTAAGAAAGGTAACCGAGAATCCTGGGAATTGTAGACTTGTGAGTCTTGCATCAGTGATGTGCAAAAAATTGGAGAGGGTTCTTTGGGACAGGATTTATGAGCTTTCTCAGAAATAGTCAACATAGCTTTGACGTGGTATCTCAGGACCCTAATTTAGTTTTTTTTCAACACCTTGACAAAGGAAGTCGATAAAGGCATGGTGGTAGATGTGGTATATATGGATTTCAGTCAGACGTTTGACAAGGTCCCCCATTTTGGGCTCATTCAGAAAGTCGTGAGGCATGGTATCCAAGGAATCTTTGTAGAATTGTGTAGTGGAACAGGGATCTTGGGATCCAGGCTCGTGCATCCTTAAGGTTGCCACTGCAAGTTGACAAGGCAGTTATGAACGTGTACGGTGTCACGTGCAGCAAGGTTGACAGAACTAGAGCTTTTTCTCTTTGGAACGATGAAGGATGAGAGGTGACTTGATAGGGTTATTACAAGATTAAGGGGCTTAAATAGAGTGGACTGCAATCACCTTTTTCCTGATATACCAATAGCAAATACCAGAGAACATCCATTCAGTATGAATGGAGGAAAGTTCAGGAGATTTTAGAGGGTTTTTTTTAGGGCCCTGAATGTATAGCTGGGAGTGATGGTGGAGACTGCTACTATGGGGACATTCAAAAGACTCTTGGATCAGCATGTGGATGTAAGCAAAATAAAGGGTCTGATGTCACGAAAAATAGATTGCTGTGAAGTCGGTCGACACAAAATTGGCCTGTACTGTGCAAGAATATTCAATGTATGCATTGGCAAATGTGTTGTCATATCTGCATGGCAGAAAATGTATGAAGAATTGCAGTGAAAGGAGCTGCAAATTGCTGTTGGGCCTGAATGCTATGTATCCAATTAAGCGATTTATCTTTTTATAATCTCTGCATCTATGGCTAAAATACGACACTGCAATCTTGTAATTGGAATGTGACTTGTGTGTACAGATGGATTCCATTATAAATGACATGGGAACGTTAAAGAGAAATAATTACTTTAAAATACTTGTAAACATTCTGTTTCAATGGTTTCACCCTGCAACCTCATTAGTGGATTATATATTTTAACAATGCAACATAGTAGAAGGCCCTTCCAGCCCACAAAACTAGTGCTGCACAAGTAAACCCAATTAACCTACCTATCCTGTATGATTTTGACGAGTGGGAGGAAACTGGGACATCCTGAAAGAGCCCACGCAGATCACAGAAAGAACATACAAGCCCAACAAATTCAAGCCAGGGTCGCTGGTGCTGTAATGTGAAAAGTGATGTGATTTTGTTTTTAATATACTGTCAGCATTTACTTTCTCAAATTGCCTGCTGAATTTCCTCCTGTAATTTTATCGCCATGCAATCGCAATCTCTCTCCCGACAAACAGCTGCAGTGATGCTACTGGTGGGAAGTATAATTACACCAGGGAAGTATTTGTACTCAATGGAAGCTGCCAAAACCCGTGCCTGGTATTCAAAGCAACAAAGAACTTTTTTATCTTGGTGATCTCTGTAATTGATATGCATGTTGAAGAGTTGCTGTATTCCCTCATAGTGAGGCCCGCGAGTTGGTGGTGGAAGAAGCCCTCTTCTCACCACAAAATACTACAAACATTTGACAGCCTGTTGAACCATGACCTAGCTTGGAAGGATCTGTTGAAGTATGAATATTTCAGACATGCAAAAATACTCAAAGAATTCCCTTGAAAAGAGTGAATTATAAGACATTTTTGATAGAAAAGCTAAATAACAACTGAAAAGTGTTCAATTTGATCTCTCTTTTCGGAAGATGTGCGGCTAATGTCCTGGAAAAGTTCTCACTGAACTAATTCCAGCCTGTTGCAGGTTGTTGAGAACCCCTCTACCTTGGTGAATTCCAGCAATGAGAAAAGCAGTTTGGCCACATAATTATCAAAACATTGGTGAACCGATGTTTTCCTTAAGCTTGGAACCTCATTAACCTCCTTGGATGTATTAAAAGATCTAAATGATTTAGAACCGTGTGGTGAAGGCTGCCCCTTGGCAACCAGATCTCTAGTCTTGTTTTAGGTCTAGAGCAGAGGTTCTCGACCTTCCTTTCCCACTCGCATACAACCTTGAGCAATCCCTTACTAATCACAGCACTTGTGGCATAAGGATTACTTAAGATGGAATGTGAGTTTAGGGGGAAGTTTGAAAACCATTGGTTTAATGAAT
Source organism: Narcine bancroftii (assembly GCF_036971445.1). Lineage (NCBI taxonomy): Eukaryota > Metazoa > Chordata > Chondrichthyes > Torpediniformes > Narcinidae > Narcine > Narcine bancroftii. Next base: position 12,450,490 of record NC_091476.1, on the reverse strand, counting down.
GTGTGAGACAATTTTGTTTGTTGGCACACAGGGTGGAAGGTGCCTGGAATTTGGGGGGGGGTGGGGCATTGGGGAAGGGAGTCAAAGCAGTCATGATGATGATGTATAGGAAGCATTTAGACATGCATGAACAGGCACAAAAGGAAAGGATACTCTATGGGTGCAGGCAGATGGGATTGCTATCCTGGTCAGCACAGATCTTGTGGAATGAAGGGTGTGTCCCAGTGCAGTGCTGCAGAGAAATAGATCAGAGGTCAATCCCTAAGACCATAAGAATGGAAATAGATCAGAGGTCAATCCCTAGGACCAAAAGAATGGCAGGATCAATGGAGTCTCCTTTCTCCACCCCCCCCCCCACCCCATCAATGCGATCTACGGGGACAGTGCAAAATTATTGAGGACCCTTTCTATCCTACACATAGCATTTTTCAATCACTGACATCAGGGAAGAGAAACCGAAGTATCTGAACCAGAACCACCAGGCTGAGGAACAGCTTCTTCCCATGGGTAGTGACAATGCTGATGGACAAGATGAACTGCTCATATAAACCCTCTGAGACTGTCATATTAACTTAACAATTACAGCACGGAAACAGGCCATTAGACCCTTCTAGTCCGCACCGAACCAAACACCCCTTTCTAATCCCACCTCCCTGCACAATGCCCATAACCCTCCATCTTCTTCTCATCCATATACCTGTCCAACCTTTTCTTAAATAATACAATTGACTCCGCCGCCACTATTTCTCCCGGAAGATCATTCCACACAGCTACCACTCTTTGAGTAAAGAAGTTCCCCCTCATGTTACCTCTAAACCTCTGCCCCTTAATTCTTAACTCATGTCCTCTTGTTTTAAACTTTCCTCCTCTTAACGGAAATAGTCTATCCACATCCATTCTGTCTATCCCTTTCATAATCTTAAATACTTCTATCAAATCCCTCTCAACCTTCTACGCTCCAAAGAATAAAGACCCAATCTGTCCAATCTCTCCCCATACTCCAGATGCTTAAACCCAGGCAACATTCTGGTAAACCTTCTCTGCACTCTCTCCACTCTGTTTATATCCTTCCTATAATTAGGCGACCAGAACTGCACACAGAACTCCAAATTAGGCCGCACCAACGTCTTATACAATCTCAACATCACCTCCCAACTCCTATATTCCATGCAATGATTGATAAAGGCCAGCATACTAAAAGCCTTCTTCACCACCCTATTCACGTGAGTTTCTACCTTCAGGGAACGATGTACCGTCACTCCTAAATCTTTCTGCTCTTCTGTATTCCTCAATGCTCTCCCATTTACCACATATGTCCTATTCTGATTCTTCTTACCAAAATGAAGCACCTCACACTTATCAGCATTAAATTCCATCTGCCATTTTTCAGCCCACTTTTCTAAGCAGCCCAAATCCCTCTGCAATCCTTGAAAACCTTCTTCATTATCCACTATTCCACCTATCTTAGTATCGTCTGCATATTTACTAATCCAATTCACCACCCCATCATCTAGATCATTAATGTATATAACGAACAACAATGGGCCCAATACAGATCCTTGAGGCACACCACTGGTCACCGGCCTCCAACCTGACAGACAATTATCCACTACCACTCTCTGGCCTCTCCCTTTCAGCCAATGTTCAATCCATTTGACTATCTCAAAATTTATACCTAACAAAACAAATTATTTATTTGTATAGATAAAATACTTGTACTGCATATCTTTTTGTGTGTTGTGTCTGGTTGTGTATGTTTTGCACCAAGGACTGCAGGATGCTGTTTCGGTGGGTTGTACTTGTACAGTCAGATGACAATTGACATTCTGTGTTCTGATAGGATGAGCTCTAATTGACCACTTCATCTTTCTCATCTGCTTGTTCCATGATACAATGACTTATTAATCTCATCTATGCAATCATTTCACAGCCAGATTTAACCTTGCATTGATTAGGTTCAGGAACAACTGCTACCCCTCCACCATCAGACTCCTCAACAACAACCACAGAGACTCACCTAAGGACTCTTACTTGTGCACTTTGTTGATTTTCTTTTTGTTCTCTCTGTATTGCACAGTCAGTTTATTTACATTCATTATCTGCTTACAGTCTTTGTTTACATGTTTATGCTGTGTACAGTTTTTGCACTACCATTTACTGGAAATCCTGCCTTGCTCTCAGGAAGAAGGAAATTCAGGGTTGTATGTGATGTCGTGTATATGCTCTGACAATAAATCTGAAATCTTAAAAATATTGGTTTCCATATTAAATAAAGAACATTATTGCTAATCCATAAGAATTAATTGCATTCACATTTGCTATAATTTACACTGAATTTTTCATGTCCTGATAGCATCTTTTATCTGGCTTCTGTTAAATTATGAAAAACCCTGTGATTTAAAGGATTAATGATTTAAATTACTTTTTTTTCCTCTCCCATCCTTTTGGCAGATCAGGCATAGATTGTAAAACTCAAATTACTTTTCTGAGAACCAAGCTCATCATCAGTGATGCCCTTGGATGTGAGGGCATCACCAATTCTATGTGAATCAAACTATTTCTCTGGTATGCCAGTGCTTGTTCTTTGCATTTGTGCTCTGGGAGTGATAACGAATCTGCTTTAGTGATTTTTGAAGCAGCTTTACACTGGGCAGGTCAGTGTTTCCGATCTCTTGCAATCCCCTAAATGTACAAATAAAAGTCTGAATGAAATTCTGTAAGGTAGTTGAGATGAGTGCCGTCAGTCACTGCACAAACACGTCTTCCTCCTCCATCACACTTCCTCCCACACCGAACCATAGAATAATTATGGTGATAATCCAAAGGTCTGCGTTGCATAACAAGATGAGCAACAGTGCCTACACTTCCTAGGGAAGCTGAAGAGTACAAGGCTACTGGGTCCACCTTGACAACCTTTCACAGGAGTACAACTGAGAGTGTCCTGTCTTTCTACGTCATTGTGTGGTCTGGTAGCTGTGAAATGTCAGATCAGAAGTCTATACACAAGATCTTTTAAAGCAGCTGACAGGATCACTGGGGTCTCCCTTTTCTCTATAGATGAAATTTACTGGGAACTTTGCCTAAATAGGGTTCATTGAATGACAGAAGACATTTTTTAAAATCCAGCACACCGTGTGTTCAACCTGCTGCCATCGAGAGGGTGATATAGGAGCATCAAAATCCCAGCTGCCTGGCTGGGGAATAATTACTTCCTGAAGGCTGTAAGTCTGATAAATAGTATCCAGTAACTGGCAGTCATCCCAAATACTTATGTATTTGATTATTTATGTGAATTGTGTTTTTTGTACATGTGCCATGGTCTAGAAAGATGCTGTTTCATTGGATTGTATTGATACAATCAGATAAATTTTAACTTGAACATTTGAATGATTCCAAGCATGCATTTAAAACAAAATTTGTGAGGGTTTCTATCCAGCTGCTATCAGTCTCTTGAACCTTCCTTTACTACTCTACCATAACTATCAAGACCACCTAAATATCTGTAGCTGCACTAGGCATGCAGCGAGCGAAAGAACCACACAGTCGAAAGTGAGTTGAACCAAATGACTTTAATAGAACTCTCGCATGTGTTTAAGTCCCTCTGAACCCGATGATGCTTGCGACTCTGGGACCTTTATTATATCAGCTGTTAGGCTGTGGGCTTCCCCTGCACTGAGCTCTCAGAGTCGGCTCTGCCACGGAGTTGCCTGTGACTCTGAGCCGGTTCGCCTATTGCGTGGATGAACTTCCACGTGACACTCCCCCCACCCAAAACCAGCGTTGGGAGGTATGATGTTCACGGCCAATACCTCTTTAGTCTGGGTGGCAGACCGTCAGCATGGAGATGGTACTGTCACAGGGTGTTTCAGGTGTCAGTGCGCTGGCGTGAGGCGGTCAATGGTGAAGGTCTCCTCATGGCTGATCGTGTCCAGGATGCACATGGTTCCTTTCTGATGCACCACCACCTCACAGTGGCTGGAGTGGAGGCTGGTGCATACCCCTATGGTTGAAGATGTAGTCATAGTCCCGGAGGTTCTTGGGAACAAAGGTAGGTGTTGGGACGTGGCATGAGGTTGGGACAGGAGCTGATGTTCCTACCTTCTCTTGGATTCTTGTGAACACCGTCACGGGTATGTCCTCTGTGCCATCGACTGCTGGCACAAACTTGCCTGCAACTGTCAGTGGGGCTCTCTGCAGAAGAGGTGGCCAAGTCTTTTGGAGTCTTGCAGATGCTATTGAAATATCACTTTTTTTGGCATGAACTGCAATGGTGTTTATCTATCCATTGTATCATGCTAAGCAGAAAAGAGATGATGCAGTTGTTTAAGGGATACCACAGCATTTGGTGTATCTTGCATCAAATGACTGCAACAAGTGAGAATGTTGATGTTTCTGTGTGTATGGCAATCACCATATTACGCTATGTAGAGAAATAGCCTTAAGAAAAAACGTCCTTTGCATTGTTGAGATTATGAGAATAGTTTTGATCTGGGCTACATTATGTGGATTAGGATTATAAAGGCAGTCACACTCCCATCATGCAAAGCAAGGTGGAACTTGCAATGGAGATTGTTTAAAAATGCATCACGTTTCAACAGAATGTCACTAGTTTAGGGATTTCCTGATTGAAATGTGATTGTTTTCCTATAATAAAAGCAGATCTTTTAAAAGTAGAATAAAAGTAAATAAATGGGTTTTCTCCAGAGTATCAAAATGTATGTCAATTATTTTTATATACTGTGTAATTCGGTTGCCATTGAAGACATTTTTGAAGTATGATGGACACTGTGGATTTAAAAAAAAATTAAAAAAAAAATGTTCTCTGCATATACTGAAGCCATTGTTAAAATCATCCTCGGTTCAATAATTTTAAAGCATTTTTAAATTTTTGACTAATTTTGTTTATCTTCTGCATAATTTGAGTTCTTTAAAAATGCAAGTACACTTTGGTATTGAACTGAATATTGATTGAAATTTATTGTTCATGAGCTTGATTCTTGGGTAATTTGTTGATATTAATGTTTAGTTGCAATGAAGGGAGTGTATTATTGTCAGTAGATTCAGATTTATTGTCCGTGTACATACATGGTGTCACATACAACCTTAAGATCCTTTGTCCTGCAGGCAAGGCACATGTACCATTTATTGGCAATGCAAAGGAACTAATTCAACGTATGCATGTAAACAAACTGTACAACACAGAACAAAAGTCAACAAAGTGCAAAAGAGTCCTAAAGAAGTCCCTGATTGAGTTTGTTGTTGTGGGGTCTGATGGTGGACTAGTAGCAGCTATTCCTGAACCTGGTGTCAGGGTTGTATCTGAGGAATGGCACCTGCCGGGGGTGTCATCTGAAGGGTGGTTTCCCCAGCTCTGCTGCCTACGTGGACGTGCAAGGAACACACACCAGTTTCTTCTATGCTCAGTACATTTATCCTCCTTGTCCTAGTGTTTGCTCTCAATTGGACAATGCCAAATACAACATGGCGACTATGAAGGCCAACTCTTGCAAGACTTCCTTGTTGCTGTGTATTTTGATGCATTGGCCACCCATAGGCACTATTTTGTATAGATACACCCCTGCCTGGTGGTGCGAGTCTTGTGGCATTCATACCTCTCTTAATGGCAGCAGTGAGAACAGTGTGTGTGCTGGATGGTAGTGGCATCACTAAAGTTGATGTCACAGTGTGGTAACTCGTGGTGTCACTGCCCACCACCCCCATGGACTGAGGGTCCTGACAGTATGTCTGGGGTGGGGGTGGTGGTGGCATCAGTATTGGGTGGGGTGATGGCAGCACTGAACTGGGGTGGGGGAGGAGGGAGGGGGTTGGCAGTGGGAGCAACAGCAAGAGGGCGCTCTGACTGGAGTGCACTCGAAGGTTCAAAAAGTTAATTCCCCTTGTTTTTGCTTTTGTAGGTATGAGCTGAGATTATGAAATGTTTTTGTTGTTATAACTAACTACAGGGATATTTTTAAAAATTCTGCAGAAACACTACAAAAATTGTAGTTATTTTTATTTCCCCTCACTCTCTTCATGATGGCAATGCTGGGTGGTGTTGTTCCTTGATGGCAGCAGTCCCTGTGGATGTTCTCAATGTTGGGGGGTGGGTGGGGGGGGGGGGGGGAGGTGTTAACCTGTGATGTCCTGGGCAGTGTCCACTCCCTTTTTGAAGATTCTTTCTCTTGGGGGTGTATTGGTGTCCCCAAAACAGACTGTGTTGCAGCCACTCAGCACAATTTCTACTACGTAGCTGTAGAAATTTGCCAGAGTTTCTGGTGTCACACCAAGCCTCCACAAACTCCTGAGGAAGTAGAGATGCTGACATGCTTTGAGATGCCTTTGGTATGTTCAGTCCAGGAAAGGTCCTCTTAAGATGGGATGCATTGAGGCTTGGCTCAGCCAATGCTCAGGACCTTCCATTAGTGGGCATTGAGGAGCTCTGATGACCAAGACCCTCAAACAGCAGAGGTGGGGCAAAGGTGTCAATAGAGAATTTGTGCAACAATGCACAGTGGAGCTGTGTGGATATAATACTCAGGATGTGAAAAGACTTTTGTAAAATTAATTTTTGGGGGAAAAAAATTAAAACTGTTGCAAAATTTAAAAAAAAAATCTGGAAATGCTGCAGATATTCCGTTGTTTAGGCAACATCTCTGGAGAGAGTAGCAGATCTAACATTTAGATCAATGGTTCTCCACCTTTTTTCTTTCCACTCACATACCACTTTCCTATGCCATAAGTGCTCTGTGATTAGTAAGGGATTGCTTAAGGTGCTATGTGAATGGAAAGAAAATGTTTGAAAACCACTATTTTAATTGTACCTCATTGGCTCGTTATGCGCACGGTTTCCTAACCCCAAAGGAAATGGGCCAACGACTATTTTTCTCAAGCAAAATGTTTCAGTAACAATTAAGTCTAGAGCAGTGATTCTTAACCTTTTCCCACTCATATCCCACCTTAAGCAATCCCTTACTGATAGCAGAGCACCGATGGCACAGTGATGTGAGTGGAAAGAAACAGGTTGAGAACCACTGATTACTTTTTAATCTGAACTGTTTCTCTCCCCACAGAATCTGCTTTACCTGTTGGAGATCTCCATTTTTTTTTTATTATGGCCTTTCTTCAGAACTTCAATTTGTTGCCACTTCTCTGCTGGAAGACTCTTAGCCTAAATAATGACCTCTTCTTGCACTTGATGTGTGTTTACTAAAACTTGCTTTCAATGTCTCAGCAAAGGCTTCCTTTGACCTTTGCTCTATTAAATTCCACTTGCTCTGGACCTGCTGCTTCTGTTGAACGGTTCACTTTTCCCAGAGTTTTTGAGTGTTTCCAGAATTTTATTCATGGCTTCATCACTTTAATTACAATATTATGACACATTGTTGAACTGTTTGTGTACTGCTCATGCACTCAATTGCTTGACAATGTAAATGATCTTCTATGATGCTGTCAGTATTTTTTTTTCCATTTGTGTGCATTAACTTCAAAAGACTTGCACCTCTAAACCGATCTTCTGCAGTGTTACAACCATATTAAATCTGTCGCTGAAGTTGACATAATAGGTGATGAGGAACACAATTTCCAAAATGGCATTTCTTCAATATGTTCTGATTCGCGTGTACATCAATGTCAATTTGTTTATACACCGAATAAGCTGTCATTTTGCACTTGTTACTAGCATTAGAGATTTTTCAAGTCCGTACGGGAAACAAGCTGTTGTTCCAAGTAATACATGGCCCTCCTGTTTATTTTTTAAATCAGCATTTCAAGGAGTATACCCACAGCACATCTACTATTCATATCTGTTCATAATTTGTGGACCTTGATCTCCATGCCTTTGTGAGAAATTGCATATCTGTTAAATAAAATCCAATAGGCTCCAGTGCTGAGGGTTGAGTAGAAGTTGGCAAAATGGAATGTACTTTGTGTCGCTATGTTGTTGTTGGGTTAAATAAATGGCTGGTTTCATTCATCCATTTGCTCTAAAATACTGAGCAAAGTTTAACATGCAACATGCATGATGTGGAGTGAGAATTTGAGAGTGGGTTGTTAAAGACAAATGTCACATAAATCAGGATCATTGCATTGAGGTTAATCCAGTTGGGAACAGCTAATATTCTTTTGATGTTCACTTTGCAATTCATTATATCTTGGAAATTGCTGAGCCCTGTTATTACATGCAAACTGATAAGTGTTCTTCTATCCTGAACAAATGATGTAAATTGAACATCAGGCTTTGTTGCACTACAACAAAGTCTAATGTTCAATTTACATCACTTGTTACAGAGATCTCAGAGGCCTTCAGTATGCCTACAAAAGAGATGTAAAAGACTTCAGAAGAAGGTAACAGTAAAACACATCAGTGGGACCATACATAATCCTTTATTACATGGGGGGGGGGGGGCATTGGTTTTCAAAACAAAATAAACTCTCAAAAACTTAACATCATAGAATATTACAAGTCGAGCTCACTGTCCAGCTGCATGGAACAGGAAGAGGTTCTACTTCTGTTTTTTGTGGTTGTTAAGGATTATAATTTTTTTAAGTGGTCTATGAGCTGCACTTGTAGAGTCAGAAGGCATTTGTGTCCAATTAATATTGTAATTCATATTTAAAATACTGATGGAAAACTTGCACTTGTTTTGAAATCTGAAGTGTTGGTAGTTGTTTATTTAATGAGGACGAAAGTGCAGGTTGTCTGGGTTTGATAACCTGAAATTATTTCCGTCCATGGTAAGAGATTGAACCTGGGAATGGGTCTTTGTTCCTGTGATCAATTGATATTTACTGATTATGCACAAAAGCTTTAATCCGACAGCATATCCAAATACAATTGTTTCAAGTGTAAATGATATCCATCAAAATATGACAGAAAACTGTGCTCTTTAAAGAGTTACAGTCGCTGGAAACAAGAAATTCAGTCTATAGCTCTACCTGGCCTGAACAATGGTGGAAGTGAGTGGATGAAAGGTTTGACTGGAACTCTTGCCCAGTGTTTGAGTTCTTCGACTTAACTTTTCTGAATCCTCACAATTGATAGCATAGGCTTTTTTAAAATCTATTAATATTTAATTTGCTTCTGCTGTGTAAATTAATGAGCTGCATGGACCTGAATGTAGTCAAAGCTGACATAGTGGAAAACAAATTGAATAGGGTACTTTTGTCATTGGAATATGATAAATGGATGAATGTATTATAGATCAGGAGCCTTGCATCTGTTCCAGTGTTGTACTGAATCATTTTTTAAAAAAAGGACAGAAGATCTAGTGTAATTTATTGCTGTTACCCTTTCAGCTTAAAAATTAGCTGAGGGATATAAAGTCCAGGACAGTAATATTTTTATGATGGTGTTTAAAATTGCTTTTTTTTTTAGGCTAAGCTAAAACAAGTATAATGGGCAAAAATAATTTAAATTGAAGGGTTATTAAGTTGATGTCAAATGTCATGATTTACATGGATAATTTTTCTAAAAATGTTTTGAGTGTTTGATTTTGAAATTTGTAGATTCAGTGGTTTTGGATTAATATTTTTGATAATTTTTAAACATGATTTTTCAAATTTTGAAATGGTTTAAAAGCAGCCGTGGAAGTGCTAGAATCATTAAGAGGTGTCGTTATGAGAGGCAGAGCAGCTTCCAATGTTTTGTAACTGTCTTTTAATAAATTCGAGGTCAAGGCAAAAGATTATTTGCCCAAACTGTTGGTTCATTTTTTTCTCTCTGTAGTAAAATCCTGGTTATCCAGAATTGAAGAAACCAGTAGCCTCAAGCAACTGGCACAAATAAAACCCACGGAAAATAAATGGGTGAAAAATACCAAAGTTTAAAATTGGTGCGCCTCGTGGTAAGTTGGCCAATCACGCAACACACAATCTCAAGCAACTGGCAAATACACTTGTCCGGCATCTATCAATCCTCATAGGTGCCCGTTTTATGGTTTTTTTTTTAACTGCATTGACGGCCTTGGTAACGTGATAATATTAAAAAAACAAGTCCTTCAACTACTTGGCGAAAGTTGACAAGAATAAAACAGCTTGCACAGTTTCCCCCCCCCCCCCAGGGTAATATCTTCTTTAAAGAAGAATTTAGCAATAGAACTGAAAACAACAATCAGAAAAGAACAATATGGCCCATGACAGGTCCTTCAGCTGATGTGTGCTAACTTGTGTAAACCTACTCCACGTCAATCTTACCTTTCCCTGCCTCCCTCCTTTAGCTCTCTTTCTTCCACCCATGTGCCTACTGGAGAGATTTTGAATGTTCCTATTATTGCAAGCCTCCACCACCCCCAGCAATGCATTCCAGACACCCACTACTGTGTACAAGATAAAACTTTACCTCTGTTCTTCATGTCTAACTTCCACCCTGATTGCAAACTCGCCTGCTCCATCTCTGACACTCTCCCTTTCCTGGATCTCTGTCTTCATCTCTGGAGACGAGCTTTCCACTGACATATACTACAAACCCTCCAAATCCCACAACTATCTGGACTACAATTCCTCACACCCTGCCCCCTATCTGTGCCCCTCATAATCTTGAATTACCTCTCATCCTTTGTCATTCCGAAAGAAAAGCCATTGCTCAGTTGACCTTGGTTCATAAAACACATTCTCCAATTTGGGAACAATTCTCCAATTCAGTAAATCTGCTCTGCATCCTCTCCAAAGCACCTGCATTCTTCCTGTAATGTTGCAACAAGAATTGAATGCAATACTCCAAGTGTGGTCTAACCAGAGACTGGGCACAGACTGGGAGATCGTTTCACTAAGCACCTTTGCTCTGTTTGCGTCAGTGACGGGGACTTCCCTGTAGCCAACCGTTTCAGTTCTGTGGACCAATCCCACATTCACAATGTCTGTCCATGGCCTTGTGTACTCTCCCACCAAGACTACCCATAAATTGGAGGATTAACATCTGATTTTCTGTTCTTCAGCCAGATGGCATTAACATAATCTTCTCTGGTTTCTGCTAACCTGCTCTCCTTTCTTCCTCTCTTCCCTTCCCCCTGTATTATTTCCCTCAGGTCTCCACCCTCTATTCACTGAGCCCTCCCTCCTTCCCCTGCTTATTGCTGTGTCTTCCACCTATGACCTCCTGTCTTTGGGATCACAGAGCACCGATGGCATAGGGAATACTTAATGTGGTATGTGAGTGGAAAGAAAAAGGTTGAGAACCAGTGGGTTAGGAGCTATCATAAATTACAAGTCTTTGGGCTTGTGTCCAGTTTGGATTGGGCTGCGGTCACATTTGATTATGGTCAGCTTTTAATTTTATACTAGTATAGAACTCAAAACCAATTTTTCAGTTAACCAGTGTTGCACTTTTTAACACTTAATGGGTGAACCTTTGACTGTCCACTGCCTGAAAGATTGTTGTGGTATAGACTTCAACAATCATAAAATTGACCTGCTTTGGCAGTAAATGTTAAATTGGAAAAGCACCTTGGTGGGGAGGAACATTTGAAACGCAGATGCTAGAAAGACTTTGATCTGCATTATTTTGGTTTCTTTTTCCACAGATACTGCCTGACTAACATTTTCTGTTTTTAGATTAAAGGATGGTTGACGTGAACTTTTCTGAAATAGACAAAACATATTCCTGCTTCTTAAATGAAGGGGGAATGGCCTTTATTGAGATATTTGTGTCTCAATGATTTTGAAGTTTTTCCTGTGATTTGAATTTTTTTTTTTCATAATGTGCATGGCAATGTATGACTAATATTTAGTCTATTTACAAAATATGAATGCTAGACTTTAGGGAGACTTTGCTTTAACAAAGTGAATTGCAAATTAAAAAAAAAAAATTAGACATGCAGCACGATTACAGGACACTTTGGCCCACAAGTCTGTGTCACTCAACCTACACCCCGGTATATTCAAATGGTGGGGAGAAGCGGGAGCACCCAGGGAAAACCCACGCAGAAGTGGGTGGAGCATGCAAACTCCTTACAGACAGCGTGGGATTGGAACCCCGGTCCTGATCGCTGTAAAGGTGTTACGTTAACTGCTATGCCAATTGAGCCACCCCTAAATATTTGCATAATGAAACGGGGACAACAGTTTAGGTGCCATGCTGAAACTTAAATGAAAATGATCCACATTGACACACAACAGATGTGATATTAAAGCATTTTTATTTTATGTGGTATTAAAGTGTTGTTTTTAATTTTAAATACAGCCATTATTGCACTAAAAATATATTCCCCCCCCCCCTCAAGCACATATGCAGATGAATTAAATTGTGATTATGCATTAAGGAACTAATATTAAGAAACTTACTCAGATTGCATAATTATACTACTCTTCTGTTCTTAATTGTACCAAGTCAATTGAAATACTTGTACAAATGAAATTTGATGATGAGAACTAACTTTCAAATTTGCTTAATTGAACTGAATAAACAATGATACAAATACAATATCTAGAAAAAAAAATCAGATTACACTGAGGAAAGAATAACCAGTATTTAATGTTGTTGTGTATCAAATATGAATTTCTTAAGTTATAAAAATGTATTTTCGTGTGTAAACTTGTGTTATATGCTACCAAACATTAGTTAATCTGCTGTCTCAAAGGAGTTGACACTTATTCCTCTCATTGAATCCGGCATTAGCAATTTAAAATGGCGAATGGTGAGAGCTGTTCAACCTTCAAGCAACTGCATACCATCTACTCCTAATTTTCAAAAGAACAAGAATACGTTCATGAATTTATGAAGTCCCCATTCAGTCATTCTACAAATCTGAGACTGTTTGACACAATCATTGATCAAGTACCTGCAAAGGACGAGGCCAGTTCCCCAACAAAAACAGCAATGTTCTCACGACGATAGAGGCTGTTCGTAGCATAATTCTACCTGCACCTCCCCATCACAACCTGAATATTATTTGTAAACAAGTGCTGAAAGGCTTGAACCTATCTAAGTTGACTTCTCACACTGAAGTTTTTGAATAACATTGATTATTGATCATTTCACATGTAAGACACAGATAAATTGAATTTAATTGTGCTGAAGCAAAAGATTTGGCAATTTCTGTCCCAGCAACAGAGAGCAAGGTTGCGTTTGAATTAAGAGCATTATGTAGGGCAGTATTAATAACCTGCCACTTTTATAAGCAACAGGAAAGTGACAAGAAAATTCTGGGTGTTTTTCAAACCTGAAGGACAGAGCTGAATCTCATAGCTGAAGGCCTTGAGTGCTTTATTTCAAGTGCCAGATGGTTGTGAGTTTGAGCTGCTGACATTTAGATTCACTTCTCTGCCTTGGGTGATTTTTTTTTTTCCTTCTTCCATTATGGAATAGTACTCAGCAGGAAGGAGGTCATCTTCAGAAAGTTGAAGAATAGGAGCATGGCTTTTGCCAAGTTATTCAAGCTCTGACAAATTTACGCATTTGCCTCAGAACCGCGATGGCAAAACCTGATGGTTATTCACTGACCTTTGCTATAAGTTTCATAAATTTATAGTATGGAGGTAGATAGCTAGAAGAAGATGGCAGTCTTCAATTGAAGACTGGGGATATTAAAATCAATGCAATCGTAAAAGAGTGAAGGCTGGTGCTTGCTTTATTATCACTGGATCCTATTAAGAACAAAGAACATTTATTATACGACAATGCAAAGTTGGGTGCTTCCCCTTACCCTGGGAATACACCCTATTAACTACTTGTTGATGGTAGTTAATAGGAACTAGTGATGAGAGATTTAACACCATAAATCTCTACTTTTTTTCCTTAATTGCAGAGCTGGACCAGTGCTATCTCTATGCGCTTTACAGGGTAAATAAAGGAAAACTAATGTTGTGTACATGTTAATAAAGGACTCTTGATTCTACATTTCTCTGCATGTTCATACCTTTTTACATAATCTGTTCCCCAAACACATCTTCACACAAACTTCCTTCAGCTGTATCAACATTTGCCTCTGGGTTGTGGGATCAAACTATTGATGAGTATTATAATTCTATAACTCTTTAAAGATCCAGCATGGTCATTCTCATTTACCGAATGTTCTGTCCAAATTGTTATTGTTGCCCCGATGGCTTCAAATTGACCCAACTAGAAATTATGTTCTGGAACGATGAGAAATACAATAAATACGAGGTTGCGTATGATACAATATAATTGGTTACACAGACTATACATTACACCGCAAAAGTTAAATAAATGGGACCCAACAGTATCTGATAGATGTTTTCGATGTAAAAAAAAAAAAAAAAGAAAGGGGAACAACAATTCATGCAATCTGGACATGTGAGAGAGTAGAAAAATTTTGGGATGATCTCAATCAGATATTAAATAAAATAACAGAAAACAATATACCAAAGAATCCAGAGATCTTTCTCCTAAGTAACATAAAAAATAAAGAATTTGGAATTGACTTGGAAGATGCACAAAAAAGATTTGTCAAGATAGCCCTAGCCGTAGCAAAAAAATGTATTATGTCAACCTGGAAATTGGAAGATAATTTGAAAATACAACAATGGTATATAGAAATGAATAAATGTATTCCATTAGAAAAAATAACATATAGTTTAAGAAATAATATTGAAATATTCGAACAAGTATGGGAGCCTTACATTAAATACAATAGCGAAAACCTACCGGGAACAAACATTACCTAAGTTGATGGCAGGAGAAGAAAAGAAAAGAATGGACTCAGTAGAATTTCTGGTGTATTTTTGTTGAATGACAACATTGTCTGACTGAATTAATGCAACCTAGATTGTATACCTAAAATGGATGAGGGGGGGGGGGTGGCTTGGGAGGAGGGAGAAAAAGTCACTGTAAATGTGTGGAAAAGAAAAAGTGTATATCATGGCTATTGTGATTTATGGTGCGAAAAATAAAAAATTAAAAAAAAAAAAAAAAAATTGACCCAACTGATGGGTTTGCAGGCCAGGCAGTTTTGTAGAACGGTACAGGCCTTTTTGCCCCCTGTGGCAGTGCCAAACCCTATGTCTAAATCAAACTGAAGCGCTTCTGCTTAATTTTAAATGCAGTGTGCTATTTTCATTCTGGCAGTAAACTAGCTGCTGAAGTGGATGTAAAGCAGCAGCCAGCTGTGTGTTATGTGAGTCCGAATGCAGGGGTTGTAAAGGCTTGGTGGTGAAATGGGGAACAGAAAGGCAGTGTTTCTGAGGTAGAGAAGTTCTGATCAGTTCGTACTCAGCCTGGAGGAGGAAAGGATCTTCTATTTCTCTTGCACTACCACCACTTTTCTGTTTCCTGCTGCTTACATCCTCTCAGCCTTCCCGACCCCAAGTTTCTTCCTCAACATTTCTTAAGATGCTTTTGACATCAATAATTCACAAAAGACTGAGTGGTGAAACAATCGGGCTTTTAATAGCTAAAGACTAACACTATCAAACAGCCGTCCACCTCCTTGAATGATCAGAGCAAAAGGAAAGGGGTAGCCCGCAAGGAGCTATCGGTAGGATCAGCCTTGGGGGGGTGTGTCTTGTTGATGGCAGCCAATCACAGTGTAACAGTGGTTTACACAGTCATAAAGAGGCTCCCCTTCATCCCTGTGACATGTTAAAGAGAAGGGCAGCTGTAGCGTTCACTCAGCTTGGTAGACCATTTTTAAAAACCCACCAAGGGTCTCCATTATGTTTGGGTCAGGCAGGCACATTGTCTGTCTTTTTATAAAGAAATGAAGGCTCAGTTAAATTGGATTAAAGTGGAAATGGAGTGCAAGTCTTGTCCTTGTGTAGCTACACAAGGTGTGATTGGGATTTGGAATAATTAGCTAGGGAGGGAGAATCGATGTAGCACTCAAATCTGAGCCAAATGACAGGAAAGACCAGGGGAAGGGGCCAAACTGGATCATTCTTGTACAGAGCTAACATGTGGGCTAAATGGCTGTTTTCTCTGTTTAACATATTGTATAATTCTGTGAAGTTAATACTGTGTACCTGGGCCATTTCTTTACTAACAAAATAATTTGATCTCTGTTGGGATTTAAGTTGATCTAAAATCGCTTGTTTTACTGAGATGGCAGTGGAGATAATTTCATTATCTAGAATTCTAATGTTTGATTCAATAATTCTTAATGGAAAGTGCAAGACTGAAGAGAAACTTGTTACACCACTGTCATGTTCTCCATGACTGAACAGTCTGCTAGTTCTCAAATATCCATCTTGTACTTGCCTTGGCTGAGCAGAGGGCCTGAAAATCTGCTCTTGACCACAGAATCATCTCCAGCAAGATTCGCTGCCCATTTTTCAACTGTCTATATTGGGCTTTGGTGTTTACAGAGAAACAAAAATAGATGGGAACAAACTCCGACCATTTTATTCCTGCCAGATTCTGTTGCATGAGACTGGAAATGTGTGAACCACATGAGCTTTGCAATTTTCACATTGAGGAAAAATGGCTTTTAATCAGTGCTTTGGTACAAACTATTGAGAGATTGAAATGCGCACCTGTGAAAGAAACTCCTATTTTTAGATGTCCACTGAAGGTGATGGCCAAGGAAACTTTACCTGGAAGGTTTTAATATTCTGAAGGTTGTTTCAATGAAACAAACCATTATTTGATGCACTCCTTTAAAAGCAATTATGAAATATTTTTAACAAAAAAAACACATAGGTGAACAAATTAATTAAAAAAAAATTAAATTATGGCATTGATTTATTATGTTGGAGGCTTTCATGTCATTGGATTCGCATATTGAGCGACTTTGAACTTTCCAATAATGAAACTCGTTATCCAGGAAGTTGAAAGCACAGTGAAGGAAATGACAGATTGAATAATGGTTAGATATAATGTATATGTAAAATTCTTGTTGACTGTGAAATGATAAAGTAACACTGCAGAAAACCCGACAGTTTCTGTGCGACATATTTGCTCTACCTGAGTTTTATTGAGTTCATTTTATTCCACTTATCTGATGCAAAACGAATCAACTTCATATCCTGCTTGTAGCTCAGCATTTGACTTTTTTTGCTGACATTTAGTTAATTATAATTTTTTCTAAGTCGAACGGTTATGGATTTGGCTAGACCAAGAATAAATATTCAGAGGCACGCAAATTCAGACAGGGTCCGGGGTGGGGGGGGGGGGGGGAGAAGAGGAGAGAGAAAAAAATATATCATAAAGTGGGTCAGAATTCTATTGGTCCAAATACCTTGTGGGGAAATTTCCTTCATGTTGGGCAATTTCAGGTCAGCAGTGCATCCGAAGTTTCCGAACGTTATTCCTAACCCCCTTCATCAAGTGCACTTCAGTTTTCATAGCTGTTCTCAAGCGGCAGGTGCTTGTTAACTACATTAAAGGGATATCTTAGCTCAAATTTAACCAGAATAAATGTGATTCTCCGATTGTAAGCATACACTATTAATTTTAAAAAGCAGTTTCCTGATGAATCAGATACAACTTTTGTTGAGGGGAAAAAAAAATGACTAGGTCCATGTCACCCAAACATCCCAATTAACCTACAAACCCCAGACATTTTCAAGGATGGGAGGAACCCCACACAGATGCGGGGATAATGTTCTAAATCCTTAGCACTGGATTGGAGCCTGGATTGCTGGCTCTGTAATATCATGGTGCTAACTGTGTCACCCAAGTTATGATGTATGATGCATGTTTTCTGCAAGTATTGTTGAAGTTTAAAAAAAAATTGTCAGTATTAATTAAATAAAGGGAATATAATTTGTAAAAATAAATAAATAAATAGATAGATAAAAATATAAGAAAATAAATTGTAACACCAACTTGATCCTCTCATATAGGTTGTCTTGGGTAGCACACAGGCTTGTGTGATTTAGCTGCTAACCTGCTCTGTGTCTTGAAGGACAACACTTGCTCATTTTTAATTTAATGTTATTAAGTTGTAGGTTTTCTAAATTTCAGACTCTGGGTCATTGAAGAGTTATATTGGTTTCAAAAAAAAAAACAGAAATGCTAGAGGAACTCGGCTGGTCTTGCAGTGTCCATAGGTAAACATATGTTACCATTATTTCAGGTTTGAAAAATATAGGCTTCTGAATGAATAGAGGGGTAAAGAGAGGGGGAGGAATGGGAGGGGGAGGAGTACAGACCACAGACAAAATGTGTTAATTGGATGTGATGAGAGGAAAGGTGAGAATTTATTTTTGGCTGTGAAAAGAGACAGAGGGAAAAGCAAAGAGGGAGAGAGAGGAAAGGAGGCAGGAAAGAAATAGCGGGGGATGGGTTTAATGGAAACTGGAGAAGTTGATGTTAATGCCATCTGGTTCAAGAGTGCCCAGTCGGAAGATGAGGTGATGTTCTTCCAGTTTACAGGTGGTCTCAGTCTGGCAGGGCATGAGTCCATGGACAGACGTGTCGGCAAGGGATTGGACAAGCTGACCATATTGCTCACTGAAAATGCAGATGCATATAAAAATGCTTATTATTCAGTTGCAGGTGAGCCTTGCAAGGCCACTCCATCTAGAACCATTTATACTTGCATTAAAAAAAGTGATATGCTCGAACTTGGCATCTTGCACAGAGAATCCTTCCGTAATGCTGTTAAGTAGGAAATGTGAGGGCTTTAATGCGGGGCTGATACAAGCAATCCTGTGCAGATGTGATGAAGTGTGATTTTGAAGGGAATTGATTATGTTGTTTTAATTTGCCCAGCTGGGGTAAGAAGGTTTTTAGAAACATTTGAGGTACAGGTTGTACCTCTTTAATCCAGTGATGTTGGAACTTGGCTATTGCCGGACCCCAGAAATGCTGGAAAACAGAAATTGACACCTAAGGGAATGCTTATTAGCACTAGTACCATCTTCTGCACCTCTTGGATGATGTACTGAATGGCTGAATATAAGAAATGAACAGGACTTTATCACCAAAACATTCGGCTGCAGTGTGAAGAGACTTTGGCGAATCAGCGCTGCTAAAAGTGCCGCTCTGGTGGCAGATCCACAAATGAATGGTGGCAGATTCAAAACGTGCTGGACCACAGGAATTGGTGGACCCCAGAGCATTGGATTAAAGAGGTACAACCTGTACTGCAACAAAATGGTGGAAGATAGAATTCTAACCATGGAGCATGATCAATGTTATATAGTTAGAATAATATGAACTATTTTGTAACTGCATAAGAATGCACCCTTCTACCTGTAGTAAATGTAGTGCACCACTGTGGGGCATTTGTATATGAGTGCGTGTGAACAGTTTCCTGAGACGGTGGAAGGTATCAGGAAGTAAAATTTCTTCAGTTATTTGAATCCCTAAGTTGTTTAAGAAGCCTCCCAAGTAAGACAAAGAGATAACAAATCAAGCAGGCAACTTTGGGAGATGTGAAAGACAAAAGTCTGCAGATGATGTGATTGTAGTAAAAGACAGAAATGCTGGAGAAACTCAGCAGGTCTCTGTGTCCATTGGAGTTAAAAATATATAACCAACGTTTCAGGCCTGAGTCCTTCAAGGTGTGAGTAAAATGTAGACAGAGTGCCTGAATTCAAAAAGACTGGGGAGAAGGAAAGAGTGGGGGAGGAGCACAGGCCCACATACAAAAGGTGATAATGGATATGGGGACAGAAGAGGAAAAGTGAGAAATGATCAGGGGAGGGAGTGGTTTTGTGAATGCAGTGCTGGGGGAGAGGGAAGAGGGAGTCAGACCAAGAGAAAAGGAGAAATGGGGATAGAAGGAGGGGTGCTAACAGCAACCAGAGAAGTCAATGTTAATGCCATCCAGTTGGAGGGTGCCCAGACGGAATACGAGGAGTTGTTCCTCCAATTTACAGGTACTCTCAGTCTGGCAGAGTCTCATTGAGTTTCTTGAATGCTGCTTGTGAGTGCATCTATCAACAGATTTGGAGTCTGGTAGCTTGATGGTTCAGATCTCATTTAGAGGGTTGGACTTGTTCAAGGTAATGGGGACAATCCATGATGTGACTGAAGCTTGACAGAATGTGCAGTCTGAGTGCACTAGGGATGATTGTCACAGGTTTTTGACTTATTGGAGGAAGGCTTGCTTGGAATCACTGACTTAATCCACTGTCTTGGCTATGAGCCATTCCCCATCAATTTAGTTTTGTAAAATAAATCCATTAGTCATTTGGGAAGGCTACTTGAATAACTCTATCTTTGACACCCTGCCTCAGGCAGAATTGCAGCTGCCTCAGTTATTGCCAAATTCAAAAAAAGTCGCTTTTGCCATGATTAATTAATTCCCAGTTTAAAGTGATAGAATAACTGTACAGTTCTTCCTCTTACATTTTGCCACAAGTTAATTGCAAAGAATCTTTTGGGAGAAAAAAAATAAGCTTATAAGGAGAGAGGTATTACTTCATAAAAGGAACATATTTGTTTTTCTGAAAGGGCTGAGGTTCTCTTCCAAATGTACTTACTGCTGGGCATCAACGCCATAGCAGATCAATCTATGCTTTGCAATTACACAGTAATCCTTGTATGACTAACAGTTTGCAATGTTTGTCCACTTCTAGCTGTTTAATCATTTTATCATTTAGCATGTCTCTGTTCTTTAGCAAGGTATTTCACACCAGACAGGATGAACAGACAGGCTGGCAACATATGCTTGACTGCTTCTAATGTCAATATCTATCCACAGTTCAGCTGGAAATCAGAATGATTGTTTGGAATGTGCATGAGCCGAACTGAAAAATGATTTAATTTACCAGACAGAAGGTTAATGGACAATTTGGATTTCACTTGTGCACAGCAGATTATAAACCTCCACAGCATACAACTCCAGAAAATAGCACAGATGGATGGTATTGATAAATTCAAAGCTAAAAGGGCTCAGAAAAGAAATTGAAACATGGCAATACAATGAAATTTGATTTGAACTAGTCTCTCTTTGTTTGTATGTTCCATTATATCTTCTCCTGTTTGTCAGCAATGGGAGCCTAGTGGTTAAATTATTGAAGCAATGATTGAAAGTCCGAATTCAACTACCTCACTCACGCATGTGCACACACACAAGCTGGAGGATTTAAATTTGGTTAATTATTCAAGGTGAAAACATGATCAAGGATAGTATTGGTAAAATGCCATTTTATTGTAAGATATTCAATATTCCATTTGAAGATTATGACCGACGTGAAAAATGCTTAGTGAGCAACAATGGCTAACAACTAAAGCAACCAATGGTTGTGGCTGATTATTAATCCAACAACATTAATGGGCAAAGAGAATAGAACCTGAATTAGCAAAATGTCCAGCATTCATTCTTCAAAGTCATAGGCAGACATTGTTACTACGTTTGTTCCTTGAAGAAGAACAATCTTGTGTGGTTTTAACGCTTAAACAACTTTTTATTTTTTATCTTTCCATTTTTAAAAAGGTGGGGGGGGGTGGGGGGGTAGGGAAACAAACACAATACTATACCTACATAACAAAGGTATCTACATTCCGTGACCAGTCTTTTTCCACTCAGTAACTTTAAATCAGACTTTAAGGTAGTTTAACAGTCCTTTTCAGTCTGGTACGTGTTTCCACTGGTGTATTGCTTGCATTTGTTGCATTAGTATTTGTGTCTTTCTGTGAACTCTGAACAACCTGTTCCTTTTCTCCATGTGTTGGCCCCTTTTGTGTACTATACATAGTCACATCTATGGGTTGGAGCTTGTTGTCATAGATCCACGCGGTTCCTTCTCAGAGGTGACCCTCCCTCTGTCTGGATCTGGTAGAAATGTGGATCTATTTCCTCTTGCACAAATCCTTGCATAGACCAAGTGCCAGAATTGTGATCTCAGATTCACATTTGAACTCCAGGCTTCAGGACTGGTTGGTTGACTTTTCGAAGTCTTATCAAAATACTGTTCATGTTTTATTTTCTCTTCCTCTTTAGCCTGTTTGACCTTGTGGGCTCCTTTAGGTGTCAACAGATTTTCATGGCAAGAATGTCTCGACCCATCAGCATATGGCAAGAAGAAAGGCCATTCTGTAGTGACTCCCTTCCATGAATCTTTACACTCATCCATCATGCACATTCTTCATGAGGCGCTTCACCACCTTAACACGACTCTGCCAGGCCATGAGACTTGGGGTGATGTACTGGCAAAGCACTCAAATTCACTGCTCAAAAATTGTGGACCATTGTCTGATACTACTACACAAGGAACTCCATGCCTCAAGCACATTTTTCATAAAAATGCTCAATCTGAAATGTCTGCCTTCTTCCACAAATGTGGCTTCCCCTCCACCACCATCAACTCAGCCTTCCCCTACATCTCCTCCATTCCCCACTCATTTGCCCTGGGCCCCACTGCCCCCAGAGTCTCTGAGTCTGATGGTTGAGGGGTAGCAACTATTCCTGAACTGGTGGTGCAAGCCCTCTGGCACCTGTACCTCTTTCCTGAACGCAGCAGTGAGAACAGAGCATGTCCTGGGTGGTGTAGATCCTTGATGATTGCTGCTGCTCTCTGATGGCAACATTCCATGTACATTTTGTGGTGAAAGTTTTTCCTATGATGGACTGGACAGTTTTTGGTTCCCCAAACAAGGCTGTGATGCAGCTAAAGTTCTAATTTCAGAGAACATACATGACATCACAGAACCATGAGATTCTTTCTCCTGCAGGTGAGACAAAATTACCATTTATTGGTACTGCAAAAAATACTCGAAGAGATGTGAACAAATAAAAAAAATGCAAACTGTAAAAATAAGGAGGAAAAAAAATCAATAAAGTGGAAAAGTCCATCCTTAAATGAAACTGAGTTTTCTTGTTGAGGAATCTGATGGTGGAGGTGTAGCAGCTGTTTGTGAACCTATCGGAGGTGTCTGGACAGCAAAGAAAGTTTTCAAAGCTTGCCGGGAGATCTGGACCAGTGGGGAAAAATGGGATGGAAAATGGCAGATGGAATTTAATTTAGACAGGTGTGAGGTGTTGCATTTTGGAAGGACAAACCAAGAAAAAACATAGGGTTAATTTACATAATTCAATGCATCACATTCTGATTTCAAAATGAATATTGTATCATGGTGAACCAATCAAGGATAATTCCATTTATTGTGATCTTCTTTGCCCTAATTCCACTGAGGAGTGTGGGAAAACAGAGGGACCTGGGAATAGATACATAATTCCCTGAAAGTGCTGTCACAGGTAGATAGGATTGTGAAGAGAGCTTTTGCAGAGAAGTAGAAAATTGGAAATAAGTAAGAGACTGTTGATGCTGGAATCTAGAGGATGCTGGGGGAGCATAGCTGGTTGAGCAACAACAGTTGGAGAAAAATATGGTTGACGTTTTGGGTTGGGACCCTTCAATGAGACTGAAAGAAGCTGACTATTTTCTGTGGTTCACTGTTGCTCTGTGATTCATTAAATCAAATTACATTGGTTGGCTTGAGGGTCTGGAGAACCAATGGCAGGCAGCAGAACACACCTCAGTGAGGTCCGTCTGGACCTTCATATCTAGAGATTGCAGGAAATCCATACACAATGTTGGGGGGAAAATTAACCATGGATGACTTCACTCCACAAAGTCTTGAACTCCTTCATCCAATAATGATAACATTACCCTCAAATTTGCTAGCTTCAAATACGTGCCAACATTTGACTTCCAAGTTTCACTTCTCAGTGAAGGATTCACTATAGATTTGATCCTAACACTGAAAGTGCAAGAACAAAAATGGTGGTGCTCCCAGAGTAGCTGTATTAGCAGTATTAGTGTGGAGACACAGAGCTGCTCTGTAGGGTCCTTCAACTGATGGCTCTGTATAGGCTTTAAACAGCCTGTTATTGGAGGCAATGGCAGCAGATTCCAGACGATTGGTGGACCAGCACAGGGCACAACAAACAGAGAGAACAAGTCCTGATGAGAAGGAGATGACTCTACAGGGTGATGACTAGAGCAGTGGACCAGCGAGGGGCTCAGTGGCTGAAGGACCCACGCAGGCTGCAAGGTATTGGCAAATGGCTCATGGGAACCAGATACCAGAACTGGGGTTCAAGACGGCAAGAAGGGCTCCTGATGCCTTGGGTGTTGAAGGCTTCTTGATTGGATCTGAGGTTTGGATCTGCAGCTCGGGTTTTTGATGGTTTGAGCTGGAGCCTGTACAGCTGCAGAGGCCGCGGAAGGCACTGGAAGTGAATCCATGGGTACTCAGTGTCTCTGAAGGGACCCTGTTTTGTTGCTTGCTGTTAGGGGAGCCAGGCAATGCTCATGCCAACTCTTGTCTCCTGCTTACAGCAGATAAAAGTTGGAATATATCATGTACTGTAATATTACACATAATGTATTATTGCATGACAATAAAAGGAACCTTTTGAAGACCGTTTCGTGCACGCTCTCCTACATTCTACTTGCTGAAAGCTCTCTGCTGGAGAAAAACCTATCCACAGGGCAAACGTTCAACTTTATCATCTTCAATTCAGTATCACAAACAATCCAATATTAGTTGTCAACTTACTGTATGCGGTGAAAACTTGAGTATATCACAAACTTCAAATGATTGTTTATTCACTCGCTGAAATGTTCAAGGGATGGACCTTACACTTAGCATTCAGATGACAAATGACCTTGAGCAACTTGACTCAATTGGCAACACCAACCGCTCCACCATGCCTCCCTCCCCCTGTCCCCCCACCAAAATAAGATTCAATAGTCATCATAAGATTTTTGGCAAATGTCAATGACAAAATTCATCAACATTTCCAATGCACCAGTCATCTCAGGAAAAGGCTGTTTGAAGAGCTGGACCTTGCACTTGACGTAAAGCCGATCATCTGTTGAACAGCAATGATTCCCACCCAGCTGTGTGCTTTGGAGATGGACCAATTTACAGTAACCATCTCAAAGCATTGGAGAACCACTAGCACTGCCTCAGCATCTGCCCTGACAAGATGGGATGATCATTAATGTTTTTGCCCAAGTCAATGTCCCTAATACCAAGGCTCTGAATTTAAGGGATAACACAAGGGGCAATGGGGCAAGTTGTAGAGAAAGGTGTCCAGGAATGGGGTGGCATGGTGATCATGGAGCAGATGAATGGCCAAAGGGAAAAGGTGCTTTGAAGAGGAAGTGGTAGGGTGGATGGGCAAGAAAGATGATCTGGAGGGAAAGCAAACCAAACACGAGAAGTAATTAGCTTTGGAAGAGATTGGGACTCACACCAGGTTGTGGATTTCTGGAGACTGGCTGAGGGGGTACCAGGTATCAGAAATAAGATGTGAGAGTGTGGTGGAGGCTTTCTTATCGTCTCCGAGGACGGAGCTACGGTTGCTGATGGTTTGGACTGAAGGCTGTGTGGCTGCGGGAACACCGGGATGAATCCATGGACGTTCAGTGACTATGGGATGGGGATGGGGGTGGGGGGAGGAACATCTCTCTTTTGCTTCTCTTTCTCTGCTGTCAGGGGTGCTTTGCAATTTCTGCTAACAGTGAATCTTTGCCTTACAGATGACAAAAGGAAATTTCATGTAATGTTTTATTTGCTTTATTACATGGCAATAAAATCTGATGAACTGTAAGTCACTGGTGGTTGAGGTTGTAATTTGAGGCAAGCAGGGTGATTTCTGAAACTGCTGGTTAAACATCTGGGAGAAAAATTGTCCGAATTGCTGAGGTGATTTGTGGAAGGACTGCTTGTTGGTCCACTTGTAGACCTTATCTCCCTGTACACATGAGCTTTGCTTTCTGCTGTTTTTATGGATCTGAAATGGAGCCTCAAACCAGTCTCCTATGTTTGTATGCAGGGCCTCAGGTTCTATATATCCTGATTGAAACTGCAGGTGATGCAGTTTCATTAAACATTGCTCCTGCTTGTTGTATTGGAAGTCTGGCTGATTGCTCAGTAGCAGAAAAATCTTCACATCACAAATGATTTGTGGCAGCTGCTTTAATTGCTGTATGCTGAAGGTGAAAATCATATTCCTCATATCTGGAAATTCTCCAAGTTTGACTTGGACTCCACTCATTACTTGACTTGCCAGGGGTTTTAAAGTGAGCTCAAGGTCATCGACAGGATCTGTTCTTAGATATTGGGGTTGGCTCAGCATCTATTTGGAATGTGTATTCTGAAAAGTCTCAAAGTTCCTTAAAAGGTAAATTTCCCAAATGAGGCTGACTTTTCCTCTTTATTTGAAGAAGAGAAATCAAAGCTCGGAAGAAAGAATTTGCTTAGAAGGCAGATCTCTCACAGAATGTTCCGTTAATGAGTGTCATGGTGTTTAGTGTATTATAGAAATTAGGTCAGTTTGCAATGATGCGAGATCCCACAGCAGAGATATTTCTGTGCTCAGTTGAGTCCAATTAATTTGTTCATGTCCTGGGGCAGTTCACTAAGTTTTCAAATGGATGGCTCTACAATAATTCTAGAGATTAAAAGGAGTGACTTAACAATTGCTTTATATAGCTGAAAGGATCTCATCACAAATTCAAACTTTAGATGATTCTTCGGCATCCAAAATGAAATAACCCAAGCTCTCAATGTTGGGGGAAGGAAATTTAAAATCTCACACACCAATGTCAATCCTACAAAAACCAAAAATAAAATTATTGAAAGGTAATAGGATTACAAAATTGGATTTCCGATCTTCTCGTCTTCATGAAAATCCATTGGAGACTGTACATAGTCACAGCTAACCTGAGAAAAATCTTCATCTGTCCTTTCATTTATCCATTGCCCAAATTATCCCTTGTTATCACACAGGTGTGGTTGTTTTCAGAAGTCCATGGGTTTTGTATCAAGGTCCTCTTGGAATTCCTCTTGGAATTGGCAGAGAACTTCCAACTCCAACATCATAGTTCAAATCATTAACTCCTCATGAACACCAAAAATATTGGA
Source organism: Narcine bancroftii (assembly GCF_036971445.1). NCBI lineage: Eukaryota > Metazoa > Chordata > Chondrichthyes > Torpediniformes > Narcinidae > Narcine > Narcine bancroftii. Next base: position 12,423,768 of record NC_091476.1, on the reverse strand, counting down.
ATTCTCATGATGGATCGAGAATGTCTGGGAAACCTGTGTTGATTGAATAGATTATTATCAGCTCTTATACTGGCAGAACTTTAATAGTTTTTGTATTCAGTAACTGACTAAAAACTGGCAAAGTGAGTAAGTTGGTAGGAGTGATGACAACCAAAATATGAACAGTTCTTCTATAGCCATGGTTGGACAACTCCTAATTCAAGTAACATTTTCCCGCTGTTCATTTGTGCTATGTGATTCATTGGGTGTAGACTCTTGCTATCATTCCCACTTCCCATTCCTGTCTTGGTGCTTGAAGTGGGTGCAATGAATGGAACACTACCATCTTTGTTTTGGAAACTTGAGATGGAGCTCTATAACTGGATAGAGATGGAGGTTATCTTGATACAGGAAGATGAATGGCAGTGCAAGTTGCATTAGGCTCCCATGTTCTCTGAGCAAGGTCTTGTTGAAAGTAAAATGAGACGAGGCATGAGGCAAGTATCCTGCCTCAATCTTTGGGGTTGACCCTTGAAGTGGTCTTCACAATAACATCTATTCCTACTATCACTAGGCGTTGTTGGTTTCTATGAGAGGAGCTGGACAAAATGGCGACTCTGTCTGTCTTACAATATGTTACATTCTAAATGCAGCATTATGTGTCAATAATGGTACCTTTACATATGAATGAGGTGGGTGCTGACACTTCTCATGAGAAGAAAGTGATGAGGGGAGTAAAGGATGAATAAAGTTGGGCAGATGTGAGGATTTACATAATTCACCTGCTAATTGAGATGAGAACAAGCTGAGGGCAGGTTGAAGAGGCAATCATCTTGAAGAAACAGACTCTGCTGTGAAACTGGAATCAACTTGGATGGCTGATGTAAAGGCAGTAATAGGGTGAGAACATAATTGGAAGAGACTACTATGATGCCCCTGTCTTGGGGGAGGGGAGAGGTCAGTTGTGTTGGGGGATGATTATTGACAAGTCGAATAGATAACAATAGAAATACTGATTTTGGTTCAGATTTACTGCTCATGGAAATTTTCCCTTTCCTTTTGCTGCATTGTTTGGGCAACTTTCTGCCTGAAGGGAACACAGCCTAGACTATTTCACTGGGTTCTTTGTGGTTGCCTCAGGAGATCAAGTATTTCTGCCTTAATCTTTTGAAAAGTCATAACTCCTCCCAGGAAGCAGAATGATGCCTCATTTTAATGGGTGGTTCATGGTGCATCTGGATGATTGATCTACTGGAAATCATCCTTTCGAGATGATGAGACACCTTTTTAATTTCACCACTGAGGTCAGCTTCCTGACTGGAATCTGACGTACAGACATTCTCTACTGCAAGATTTTCCACAATGGAATATACACATAGCATATATTGCTGAGTGACAGAGTGTAATATTTAAAAAAGGATAACTACTACATAATACGTATCGAGGATTTATTTTTTCTTTAATAAATTAGAATTAATTGATTTGGGCCACTAGAGTTTCTCTTCTCATCCAGCATTAAACCTTAGCATACGATGACATTAACATTAGGGCATTATACATGATTCTATACAAACCTAGAAAAAACAAATCCAGTTAAAATAGTCAAAGGAAATGTTACTAAATTGAATGGCAGCGCAACAGAATCTGTCCTCTTTTTTAGTGCACACACCCTCACACACTCTCTCTGCAACACTGGAAGAGCTGAGCTTCATGGGAAACAGAAACTTGATCCTTTGATTTGTAGCAAATAAATAAAAGGTAAACTTAATCCTATTTTATGTCGTATATTTTTATCAGGGAAAAAATGCAAATTCACAGTTAATCTCATTCAAAAGGAGTAACAATAACATATATGACATGGTAGGTTATCATCAGGAATTCATGAAATAAATGAGCGCTTCAAAGTATCAACTGATGCAATTCTATAAGCAAGCTCCTTACGGCTGTCCTGTTGAGTTGTGTAATTGTGCGGGGCAGTGGAGCTGCCATACGCTTGTGAAGGAACAAAGCCGAGTTGATGTCTTTGCACAATTTAAAAAAAAAATCAACCTTGTGGTGGCTCAAATTCCAATAGCTACATGTAACTGAGTTACTGAACAGTATAGCACAAAAAAAACAACCTTGTTTAAGTGTGGTGGCTCAAATTCCAGTAACTACATGTAATTGAGTTACTCGACAGTATAGCACAAAAAAAACCCAACCTTGTTTAAGTGTAGTGGCTCAAATTCCAATAGCTACATATAACTGAGTTACTGGACAGTATTGCACTTTTCACTCTTTGAATACAGAATGCTCTGAACAGCTTTGTAGTTTGTGCAGCTTCATTCATTTTGAGTTTATTAGTGGTGATGCCAATAAAATTAACAAGAGGATGGTTGCAACCAAAATATATCTTCAATCAAAACATTTGATAAACCATTATAAAAAATTACAACTGTACTTTTAGTGAAAATTTTACTTTGAAGTCATGTGAAGTTAGTGAAAGGGTAATAGATAAGAATTGCCTATTAGCAATAACCACGCCCATGTCAGTATCCATCATGAGTTGGATGTCAACATAATGTAATTTTGCTCTCCCTCGGCAATGATTCTTAATTCCATTTTTGGGAGAATACTTAATTTTGGTTATTACACTATCAATCCTTGGACTGCCTTGAATAAGATTAATATAAAACCATATTGAACTATTTTACAGATATTCTGTGAATTTATACTCTGGGATTTAGGTCAACCTGACACTTTTCACCTTTAATTCCCCATTGAGAGTTTCAGAAAAGCAGTCTAAGTGGATTTGAACCTAAATCCTTGTAATGATGTGTAATAATGGTGATGTGTATTGCTCCACACTTCAATGTTTATCGAAAGGGAACACTGTTAACATTCTGTTATTGTGATCAAGTTATAAGATATTTCTTCCAGATTGGTTACTTAAATTATATATATTTACTTGGGTTTGTAAGAAGCACATGTTATATTTTTGAAATTATGCTTTTCAAGCACCGTTATATTCATATGAGTATAAAAGGTAAAGTCCAGGAGTCATGACTTGTATAGAATGATTTCATACATCAATAAATATTGATGTATAGGATGTTCTCAGAACTGAGTTCAATCTTTGTACTAATCAGAGAGCAAGGCAGTTGGTAGAACACTATTACGGTGTTGGTGACCAGTGCTGTTTGTAAGGAGTTTGTCTGTTCTCCCCATGACCTCCATTGGTTTCCTCCGAGTGCTCCAGTTTATTCCTCCCCACTAAAACATATGGGGTTCGTAGGTTAATTGGGCAATATAGTGCTGTCTTGGTAAAAATAAAATGAATGAATGAATGATATACTCTGTGACCAAAGTTACCACCATGTCATCCCATCCTTAAGGAAATACTTTGAGTTGTTTCATGTTGATAATTTTGTAGGCCATTAGGGCACTGAACCAGGCAAGAAGGACTGTCTCTGTGTCACTGAAAATGCAATTGCATGCCAACCTGCCAGGGTAATTTGCAGGCTTGGTGCATCGAGCCAATTCATCAGTCTGCAGTAGAAAGCTTTAATTTGGTGCCACAGACTGAGAAATTCCTTGATCTCTGCAAAATCTCTATAGAGCTCTTGGTGGGGTGCAGGAGATTTTGGTGATTGGCATGGACTATCACAAGAATACGTGCGGAATGACGTTCATACCTTAAAATCTATTCAGGGACCAAAATATATGGAGATCTGAATGTTTAAAAACAAAACTGGCATTGGTACTAAGGAAATCTTTCGTGACAAATATAAACTCAATACAATTTCACCGAAATGAGTGAAATATTAAAGTTATCAATTTCCATTTTGTGTACAGAAGTAAACATGGTAGAAAGCCGATAGTAAATAGTGCCATATGCTTTTATATTTCCTTTTCCTTGGGCTGCATTTCTCTACAGAGCCACTTGGCTCCATTTATTTAACTAAATCTAGACCACACAGAGATGGCACTGAGATATAGGAGGAAGACAAAAGGTTGAAGAGGGATTGAAAGAGGGAAGCTTGTGTAAATGCAATTAATTACACTGTCAGAAAGGGTAAAAGCACTTAATGAGAAATGTCAGACTTCGCTTTACTGAAAATATGATAAATATTACCAACCAGAAAGGGATTAAGAAAAACAAATTGGAGGCATACTCTGTTCGGTCAGACATTTACAAACTCATTTCTTTTTTCTATACAGTTTATTTCCAAAATGTATTAAAATTCCTTTCTTTTACAATACCTCATATCTGAGGCTTTGTAACTGATGTCCACTCATGCATCTTTATGCTTTAAATATTTGCTATTTTGCTCATTAACATTTCCGTGTTTGGCAATGTGCAGTTTTAACAAAAAAAAACATCTTTGTGACTACAGCTTAACTTCTATAGCTTGAAGTTAAAAGCAGGAGGTGTAGGCAATTACTTTTGTACATGCAAAAATGAAAATAACTCCAAGCCTTCACCTCGGTGAAGTCTTCAACCTTGAAACTGATAAACCTACATTATTTCTGTTCATATAATCTTTAATAAAATCATTTTGTTTTTCTATAGACACTTTGTGTACAGAGCTCTGATTAAACCCTCCTCACCTGATCAGATTGATATAGACTCGCATCTTCTCAATGATCAGACACTTGAACATATTCAGAGAGGGAAAGGTTAAACCTATTTGCTCCCATATAAAAGTAGGCCATTTCATTGTGTGATTGTTCACATTCTGTTTGACATCCTGACAATCTCCTTTTCCATTGAATCCCCCATACAATATTATTTTATTAACAGAGGTAATTAATATGCAAGTACTTTACTGAACAACTTGGGTTGCATTAATTGTTTTAGAATTATGATTTCTTTCTTCCTGGAAAAGATGTCATGTAAGAATTTTGCTGTTGTACCTTGAAAGAAATACATTGTTGAAACGGCTTTAATTCTGTTAATCTGTAATTGAAGGAACTGTTTTAGACTCCATTTTACATTGCATATTTCCTTAGTTGTTTGAGTGCCTTGCCAATTTCTGATTTTAATTGGTGCTTGGTAAACTGTAATGGCACTCAAAGTAACGTCCCAATATTATTATTCAGACTTCTTTACATATGAAACCTTTTCTCTGTAAAACTGTTATCAAATGATGGCTTTTTGCTGAACTAATTGATTTTATTTCAGTATATAATTTCACAGAGAAGCTCGATTCTTTTTTTTTAGACTCTGTATTCTCAAGCAAGCTGGATGCTATTGTGATTCTGAATGATGAATTGTGATTCTCCATTATGTTCCATAAGGCACTGAAGGAGTATTCAGTTTTTATGAAAAGTCTGGTGCACCATCAGTCACTCTAGTACCATGTCTGACACCTGGTACAACGTGCAGTGACCGCAGGTAGTCAGGGGTCATGGCACGGCCCTTTTCTCCAATGCTCCCAAATACGGACAGTGTTCCTTTGTTTTGCATGGCATCAGCATAGGTCAGCTGTATTACAAAGAAGGAAAAAGGAGTATCTGTTATTAAAAGCATTACATATGAAAGATGATTTATGGGTTGACTAACAAATTAAATTAAATATCGTTCTTACTGCTGAATTTTTAACTATTTCCAAACATTGAAAAGGCAGTGTCAAATTAATTAAAATAAAGCTCTGTAAATGAGTCAAATGATGTTAGCATGACGACTAGATAAAAATAGTGCACATCCCGCCATGAACTGTAAATATTACAATAGATATATAACCATATAACTGTTTACGGGGTGGAAACAGGCCATGTCATCCCTTCAAGTCCATGCCGGTTCACTTGAACAACTCCGCTAGCTTCCCCCTCCTGCTCTCCGCCCATAACCCTCCAACCCCTCACATCCATGTGCACAACCAACCTTCTCTTAAATGACAGAAGGGACCCTGCCGCAACTATCTCTTTTGGAAGATCATTCCATTCTGCCACCACTCTCTTGAGTGAAAAAGCATCCTTTAATATTTCACCTAAAGTTTTGCCCCTTTACGTATGCCCTCTCAGGGGAAAGAGTCTATTTATTTTGTTATTAATAAACTGATTTTTTTGTACACAGCCACCTGGAAGGTAATGTAAAAGACCTAAAGCGAGTTCATTTGTTCAACCAGATGGTGCTAACATTACATTTTAATCTAGAGATATTAGTTTGATAGCAGTTAATTCACAGTAGTCAGTTCAAACCAAGGGGTGCAGAAATTCCTGAGTGGAAATCTCCTTTGTGTCGAATTCAAGTGAACCTGGATTAATACAGCAAATCAACAAGCCCTTTAGCCCACAACATTTGGCTGATTTGAGCTGCTTGTGGTTGGCAGTACTGAATGGAATTTCCAGAATTAGTTGACGGTTGGCCTAGTGATTAGCACAATGCCTTTACAGTGCCAACGATCGGGACCGGACCTGGGTTCAAATCCCGCATTGTCTGTAAGGAGTTTGTACGTTTTCTTGTGTCTGGGTGGGCTTCCTCCCACCCTTCAAAAATGTACCAGGGTGGAGGTTAATGAGGTGTAAATTGGGCAGCACGGACTCGTAGGGCTGAATTGGCCTGTTACCGTGCTGTATGATTTAAAGAAAATCATTCCTGGATTTGCATGGATCCATTTTAATCATGGGGCTTGCTTAGTGATGGAGCCCAAATGTGTTGGGGTGGCCCAGGGTTATGTTAGGTGTCAGCCTTGGTGATCCTATGGAAAGCAAGTCAGAGAATTCATTTGAATGAGTTTTTCCAAATTGGAGTCTGGGGGTGGGGGGAAACAAAGATGAGTTGGGTATTCTTTTTTAATTATTGTAATCCTTGAATTCATACTTCAATCTTATACTATGTTAAAATTTGGAACACTTTTTTTCAAATTATTGTCAGCAGTTTTAAAAATCTAATTGTCACTTTGAATAGCAATCTTTCAAAAAGAATTTTATCAAGAGCTTCCCAGCACTGACAGGAGGCTTCTGAATCCTGCTTGTAGTGAGCAAAGCTTGAATTGGCCCACTGAGTATTTTTTCTTCCCTTCTTTTCAAAGCAATTTAATATTTTCACGCGTACATCCAAAAATCACTTTTTAATGATGAGTATTCTCTTTTATTATCGTGCCTACCCATTAGTTGTGTGAGCACAGGCAAGACCAATGACTTTTGCCACCATCTATAGTTTTGGCAAGAAAATCACTTTTAAAGGATCCAAAGGTGTAAGTGAAAGCCACTGTAGTTGGAAATTGTGTATAACTCAACCGCTTCAGTGGAATTGAGGAAGTAAAGGCAGCAATATATTCCCAATTCCAGGAATGTTCAGGGATCAAATGTCTTTGCTTTACCATCTCCAATGTCCTCACATCAAATGCACCTTTAACTCTCACTTTTGGCAATATGTCAGCTCAAAGGCTCCTTTCTCCCCGAGAGCAAGGCTGTCCATTCAGTCGTTCTCTGCTGCTTCACCTCTGAAACTCCTTTTTTTTTCTGCCAGTCTTGAGTTTCCTTTCTTCCTTTGGTAATGGAGTTCCAAACTTGCTGACAGGAACCATGCCTAACTCCCATTATAACACTAACAGTTCACTTTCCTTCAGGTGTTGACCAATTCTCTCCATTTAAACATGCTATAATTACATTCCTGATATATAGTATTAGATTGAGAAATGCTGAATTGATTTTAATATAGTAAAATATGTGCTCATTCTTGTGAATCTAAATGATCTTGGAGGGAGGACAGTGTAGATTCACTAGAATAAGACTGATTCTGAAATTGAGGAATGATTACACAAGTAGGGCCATTTTCTCTGGAATTTAGAGAAAGGGTTGATTATCAAACATAGAACAGAACAGCATGAGACAAGTATTTTGGCTCATTATGCCTGTAATGACCTTGATACAGAATTAAACTAATCCCATTGGTCTGCACCTGATCTCTACCACTCCATTCCCTATCTGTACATGACCCTTTCTAAATGTTTCTTAAAATGCTGCACAACCTTCCCTGGCAGCACATGTCCTTTAAACTGCCCCTCCCCTTTGGTATTTACCCTGTGGAAAAATACTCCATCTACCTTATCAGTGCTTCTCATAATTTGTCTCTGAGCCTCTGATACTCCAGAGAAAATAATCCAGGTTTGTCCAGCTTCTCTTTACAGCTACTACTCTGGAAAACAACATCTGTGTCCTCTCCAAAGGTTCGACACCCATCCTGCAATGCAATGACCAGAACCGCCCACAAAATTCCAAATTTGGCCTGAACAAAATCTTGTACAGCTATAGTTTACTTTTGCACTTCGTTGATTTTTTCCCCCCTCTCTCAGTATTGCACAGTCAGTTTGTTTACATTTCTTTATTTGGTTACACGCATATGTTGAGTCAGGTTTCTTCTTTGCACTCCCATTAAGTGCAATTCTACCTCACCTGCAGGAAAAAGAATCTCCAGGTTGTATGAAATCTGAAATACGACTTCCTAACTTTTACACTCAATGTCCCAAATGTAGAAGGCAAACATGGCACATGTCTTCTTGATCACCCTATCAACCTGTGTGCCACCTTCAGAGTGCTATGGACTTGTACCCCAAGATCCCTCTGTATATCAATGTTTCCAAGGGGCTGGCTACTTCCTGTATATCTTTGTCTTACAACCTCTATCTTGGTACATGTGACAATACATCTGAACTTGCATTTGACCTCCCAATGTGCAACATCTCTAATTCATCCAGATTACATTCCATCAGCCAATTTTAAATTATTTTGGTTTTTAAAAAAAATGTAGGCATACAGCAGAATAACAGGTCATTTCAGCTCTCGCTTTCCAATATACACCCCATTAATCTACACCCCTGATACATTTAGAATGGTGGGAGGAAACCAGAGCCCCAGGGAAACCCCTTGCAGACATGGGGAGACTGTACAAACTCCTTACAGCGCAGATTTGAACCCCAGTTATGATCCCTGGTGCTGTAAAGGCATTGCGCTAACTACTATGCCAACCATGTCGTCTTTTCTCAGTCTGCGTTTTCATCTGATTTAGATGTTGCTCTATTCTTTGGCAACCTTCCTCTTTATCCACCACTCCACCAATTTCTGGGCTATCTGCAAACTTACCAATCATCCCACTTACATTTGCATCCAAATCATTTATATAAATTGCAAACATCTAACCCCTGCTAAACACTATTGGACCTCCAGTAAGAATAACACTGCTCCACCACTGTCATCTGTGTTTTGTAGCCAAGACAATTTTGAATCAAATTTATCGAGTCCTATCGAATTTTTCCAATTATTAAAATAACTATTTCTTTTGATTTAAAAGAAAAATGAGGTGAAGCCTGTCGGGAATGAAGTTAGGGAAACACAAATAGACAGAAATTCACTTCAATGGAAATTGATGCTAGATTAATTAGTTAATTTAAATATGAGATTGTTAACCAAAGTTGAAAAGAGACAAGTGGCAAAGGCAGTTATGAATTTCAGTTGGAAATCGACTGCAATTTCACTGAATACAAAAATAGATAATTTCTGTGTTCCTTCACATTGACTGACAAGTTCTGATCTTCAGAATTCACACTTTTTCTTCTCAACATTAAGTTGACCATAATATTAATTTACGTTTGGAATCTTGGGTTTAAATTATTTAAATTCATACATAATCTATATCATGGTCCTCCTTATCTTCAACGGCAGTCCCTCAGGGATGAGGATGACTTGTTTTCACTCCAGATTTATGAGTTCTCAGGTGATTATGGCTACCAGGGGACCTAAAATCATATGTGGCCAGAGCAAGAAATTGGCATTAATATAATAGATTACATTGAATGAATGGCCCAGTGCTTCTATTTCTTGAGTTCTTTTGCCAATTATGCTGGGCTTTTGTATGCTCTCAAAAAGTGGATGAGATTCTCAATGCCAACACAAATGGTTCCCCAATTGGGCAATTATAGTCCAGGGATTCCACAAATTGGTGGGAATATCAAGCTCGTTCAAGGATGCTTTGAGAACATTAAAAGAGCTCAGAATAGCATCTGTTTTATGAGGTGTTGGCCAGATAAAATGAAGTGGCCTGTCTATCGAATTGTATTGAGTATAATTTGAGCCTCGATGCTGAGGAAGTTGGCCAGGGAGAGGGCATTGACCTTGGTTTGTTTATCTTGCCAATGGACGATGGATTTTGCACAGACTATGAGGGTCTTTTTCTTTTTCTCCAGTACTTCGAGGCGCTTTCTTTGAGTAATTACTGTCTTAGCAGTATAAATAAGTTGCCTGCTAGGATGTAATCTAGTTCTGAATATTCAAGCAATCTTTTATTCCAGATGGCAAAGGCTACACTAATGCACTAATGGTAAAGATGAAATTGATTGAAAATTGGCTCTTGAGATATATTCAAAGGCTTCAACGTGGGACTGTAATACTGTGTACAGAGGCAGATTGCTAGAGGACTTTTTTTAATGGATGTTATGTGTAAGGCCCATCCTTTAGTATATTTCAGTGAAACAGCTGCTGTGTCTTTGGTTCTTGAATCAAACATCTCCATTTGGCCAGTAGATTCACTCCACTCCAGAGATGAGTGGGAGGTTAGGTGCAGTTTTTCAGTGAGAAAATTGAGAGAAGTATTGTGGTAACACGGCATTTCTGCTTGACATTAGTCTGCCCTGACTGTAAACCTGTTGGTTAAGATTATGGCTTGCACACCAGTGTTCAGCAGATGCAATGTGAAGATAAGTTTCTATGGGTTGTCAAATCTATGCAGAATACTCCACTGATCTTCTTGATTGATGGAATCGGAGACTTCTAGCAATGTATCTTTTTATGGCTCTGCCCTGCATTTCAGTTGGAAATGAAATACGGTGAACATCATGCACATGATTGCATTTAGGTGGACAGAATCCTACTGTCTATTTGAGAAGCAGCTCCTCAACCACTGGGAGGAGTTTGTTGATGAGGACCCTGACAATGACTTTGCTCCTGGCAGAGAACTGGTCGACCCCTCTGTAATTACAGCAATTGGACTTGTGCTGTGTTCTGAAGTATATTTTCAAGCGAGTGACATTTTCTAGTCCAAGCAGGTACAAAATTACACTTCTTGTTTGTATTTGTCTTTCCAAATCACATACTGGTTGTATTGTAAATAAGTGACCAAAATTTCCAGGGAAATTTCTTACACTGCGGTCTACTTAATAAAATCTAACTCAATTTTTAAGTTTAATCTACCCCAATACAGTTTAAAAACTAGTTTTGCAGGATCACCTAAACATGGTTTAAAAGGGACAGAATATTGATTTCTTACTTGTCAAACAACTTTCATTGTTTACTACATGGAAAATTTGGGCAATGTCTGATGTAGTACGAGAATTGCTTCTTGGAAAAAAAATAATTTCTCCATGCTTAAAAACAGAAAATACTGGAAGAAACGGAGTTAACGTTTCACATTGATGATGTTTCAAATGTTGACCGTCAGAACTTGACCAATTCTCAATTTATAGATAATACTTCACTGATTGAATATTTTAATAATTTTTTTGTTTCTATTTTTGGATTTTCATTAAAAGGTTTTTTTTTGTTGAACACACAATTGAAGGTTTTGTTAACATTAAAAGAAGCTGTTCCCAATGGCCAGAGAGGCAGCATCTGAAGACTTAGATTTAAAGGATCAGAAAATGATGTAGAAACATTTTATCATGCAATGAAGGTACTGCCACAAAGCAGGTTCAAAGGAGAATTCAACGGAGACATGAGTAGTGAGAAAAATGTGCTAAGATAATCAGCGCTACCACTTGTATCATTGTTTGAGGTAGGTCACTCATGAATGTGGATGTGGATCTGCTGGACTAAATGTGGTACTGATATCTTTGTTTTGATCATTCAATAATTTTTGATTGAATACAATAATCTGCACACATATATTCTGAATGCAGTGTCTAACTCTAACACAGGCACCTATATCTTTTGTTATGGATATTTAGCGCACAAGGTCAGCTTTGCTTAATAAGATTTTATCGTTTTATTCAAGGAGGATTATTACAGAAAAGATTTACTAAAATGATAAATGGAATAGAAGAGTTATAAGGAAAGAGTGGACAGCCACAGCTTGTATCTGCTGGAGAGATGAGGAGATACTGTTTTTCTCAGAGGCGTTGAGTGTTTGGAACTTCTTCCTCAAGGTGGTGGAAGCAAAGTTTTTGAATAATGTAAATTAGTGGTATGTAGAATCTTGACACACAAGGGATGAATTATTATGGGAGGGGGGAAACATGCCCGAATGTGTAGTTACTTGAGGATTTTTTGTGGTGCACCAGGCCAGAAAAAACAAATGACCCCCCCCCCACCACTTCCTGCTCCCTCGTGTATGTTTGTGTGCAAGTAGGTTAATGTAAGTGAAAAGTAATTGAAAGGATCCAAGTACAGTAAAGCCCCATGTATCCTGCATCTATGGGGATTGGTAGAGGCCAGATAAGTGCATTTTGTCATTGCTTAAGATTAAGATTGGGTGTTACGTGATTAGTGAACTAACAGCAAGGCGTGCCAATTTTAAACCCGTATTTTTACCTAGTTATTTTCCACGATTTATTTGCCGGTTGCATGAATACCAGATAACAGGGTTTTTACTGGAGTAACTTTTGGAGCTCACATAACATGCTAATACCTTAATGATATAAATTAATAGATTTATGTAATTTCTTCTATTAAAAGAAAAACATACAAGGGAAGATTACATTTTCTTAAGTGTATTTTCCAGCTTCTGATAACTATCTACTACTGCAATGGTCTCTCTGATTAAGAATGTGCCATAGCATTTACTCAGGAACTAAAGAGATGGAATAAATTTTGCTTTGAGTAGGGAAGTGTCAAAAGGGCACAGTCGAGGTGTTGGGTGCACTTTTCTTCTTTGTTTCTTTTGATGAATTATGACTAATTGTGATGTTATTTTGGAAATCAAATATTGGGATCTTGGCAAACCTTGATATAAAAGACTTTTGAAGCATATATATTCCCAGATTCTCCTGAAAAATAAATTTAATGTACATCTACGAACGTACAAATTAGGTGCATGAGTAAAACGCTTGTCTTTCAAATCTGGTCTGACCTTTGATAAGATGATGCCCTAACTCTACGTTCTCATCTGCCTGTAGTTTCCCATCAAATATTTATCTAAAAACACACCATGATGCTCGAGAAACTCAAATGGTCTTTTAGCATCCATAAGGGACGAGGATAATTGCTGATGTTTCAGCCTTGAGCCCTTCTTTAAAGAACAAGCTTATTCACCAAAGAAGGGCTCAGGCCCAAAATGTTGGCAGTATTTCTTTATCACCTATGGACATTGAAAAACTGGCTGAGTTCCTCCAGCATTTTGGTGTGTGTTTATTACCATCACAGTGCCTGCAGACTTTTGTGTTTCACTAAATATTTATCTACCCTGGCTTAAAAATATTTTAGGCCTCTGCTTTCATGACCCTTGAAATAAAGACAGTTCCAAAAATTCTGAGATTACAAGGAAAAGTAAAACAGAAATAACATAAAATGCTGAAACATGTGGGTGAACAGAGCAACTATGGAATACAAATAAATACAAATAAATTCTACTCCAGACAAAGGTACAAGGGAAAAGGGTATCAGTGACACAGAAGTAATAAAGAAGTTAGTTAGGCTCTAGTTAGGTTGCTAATGTTCCCTCTAAGGTGCGTGCGCTCATTTTGCAACCAGTGTTCTCTAGTGCACAAAGGAAATTAATGTGTATACAAAAGGTTCGCTACCTAAAATAATAGAGTAATTTATAATTATACAAGATCTTATCGACAGCATGTTGTGTGCACAAACTTTTGTTACGGGGGGAAAAAAAATTTGCACAAAAGATTTTTTGCGCACACTGACTACAAAACGATTAAAGGGTTCATTGGTTACTGTGTGCAGTTCATTACAGAAAGTCAATTGAGGGAACTTGGACAACGATAAAAATGGAGGATGATTAGGTATGAGAAGGGATTTGAAATAGTTGGACTATGTCACAACAGTTTATAAAAAAACAATAGCACCGAACTAACCTTCACCTTCCCTATTGCTGGGACACATAAGGCAACTGTAGAACTCCTCCCATTGTTCTGCTTGAGCACTGCTAATTTAGCACAGATCTAAGATTGAATCACGGGTTTTCATTGTTTCATGTGGTTTAACTACTCAAAGAATAAATGGAGTGCTGAAGCTGGTTAGGCCACGAAGTAATCACCCTCAGTCAATGAAAATGAAATCAGTAAGAGATGGCGATATACATCAGGTCCAAATTAAAGTACAAAGACAGGCTCAAGTAATCCTCTCCCAACATGTTACCCTGACTTTTCTCTTTCTGATGGATGAGCCCTATC